>NC_138369.1:71659257-71708774 GCF_054177405.1 Leptonychotes weddellii
CTGAGAGGAGACGAAATCCAGGTCTCCTACTCCTCCGCCATCTTGCTCCGCCCCAATAATTATTTCTTTATACCGAGATTATAAAGACTTTTTACTCTATTACAAAGCACTAAAAGTTTTAAATTTGAAATTTAAGCACTTAATATACTTTGATTTTATTTTCTTCCATATAGATAACCAATTGTTCTAGTGCAATTTTTAAAAAGGTTTTATTTATGTATTTATTAGAGAGAGAGAGAGAGAGGAGCAGAGGGAAAGGGACAAGCAGACTCTGCACGGAGCACAGAGCCTGACACGGGTTCTGTATGGATAGATGTTTTTGTGATTTGTCCCACATAACTGACCACCTGGGCCTGCATGTACACAAGTAGGGTAAGGAACCCTGTTTGTGAGACTCATGCTGTTGAATAACCTTGGGAGCTTGGTTGTTTGAAATATATTATCTGGCCTCCAGGTCAGAACTAGCCCCTCTGGTCTGGATGCCAAGAGCTACAAATCTTTTCTCACGACCCTCCTTCTGTAGGTTGGACTATGGGAGGGGAGGCAGACACACAGAGCCCAGGCTCCTTGAAAATATAGAAACATGATAACATGGAAATGCAGCTTGCTCTAAACTGCACATAGGCGAACAGATGTTTAATTTCAAACCCTATTATTTGTCCTATAAATATGGTCCTTATGCGAATGATCAGTTGAAAGTCTCACTTGGGGAAGGATGCTCCGCCCAGGCCCCTCAGTCGGACTCCAGCCTGGCTGTCTCCACCAGGCTTCCCCAGCTCATGAGGTTGGTTGTTGTAAGTACCTAATTTGATGTAACTTTGCCTATTCTCACTTATTGCCTTACTACTACCTTCATCTATTGTGTAGATTCATTTTCTCTTCTGTTTCTATTAGGTTTCTATAATAATAATAAAGCTTTCTTTTCTTTCCTTTTTGAAACGGAAACAGGGCTATTGTGAATCTTATGTGTAGAACACCCCAAAATCATGAGCTGAGCCGAAATCAGGAGTCAGGCGCTCAATCGACTGAGCCATCTAGGAGATCCTACTGCAATTTTTGATTAGTCTAACCATTGATATGAAATGCAAGCTCTATCATAAAACAAGTTTGTATTATGATATTATTTTGTTTCTTGGATTCTTTTCCATTGCCCTGTTTATTTATTGCTCCAAAAATACCCACAGTATCTTAACCTTCATGATTTTATAATAAATGATATCTGATAAGGTAAATCTAACGTGCTGTCCACCATCTTTATTATATCTTATCTATTCTTGATCTTTTGTTATTCCAACTATATTTAGAATTTGTTTGTTAAGACCAATAAAAAATACCGTTGGAAATTTTGTTAGAGTTGCTTTGAACGATAGATCAATTTGAGAAAAAGGGCCACCATCTTAATATTGTACTTTCTTAAACTATGAACATGGTATGACTCTCCATTATTTAGAATTCCTGTATTGTCTTTTAGTAAGACTTTCTAATTTATCCCAGAAAGTTTCTGTACATCTCTTGTTGGATTTATTCCTAGGTTCCTTATATTTTTATGGCATTTAATTAATTTATTACTTCAAAGATTTGTTAAAAGTTTTTATTTATTCATTTATTTAAGTAATCTCTACACCCAACATGGGGCTCAAGCTCACGGCCCTGAGATCCAGAGTCACATACTCTACTGACTGAGCCAGCCAGGCACCCCCATTTTTATGACATTTTAAATTAAATTTTCTACTTTTGCCCTGGTATTCAGAATCAATCCAGTAATGTTGTTAAATACTCTTCTTAATTCTAACAATTTATTTGTAGATTATTTTGCTTTTTTTCTTTAGAAAATAGTCTCATCAGCAAATAACAAAGTTTTTTTGTTTCTTTTGGAAACTCTGTATTTTTATACCTGTCTATTTTCTTATTAACTGGCTAGAATTTCCAGTACAATGCTAATCAGAAGTCCTAAGTCTTGTTTGACTCTGATTTTAAAATAAATACTTTTAGTATTTTACTGTGAAGTATGATGCTTTTTCATGAGTTTTCTTTTTGGCAAATGCTATGTTAGAGTTGTAACCAGATTAGATTCATCACAATTCGTTTTCAGAAAGTCCAAAACAAGAGTAGTTTATCAACATGGGGATTTATTTTGTTATTTAAAATAGTACAGAAATAAGCAGTCCAAGGATGGATATAGCAGCTACATAAAATCATGAGAAATGCAGCTCTTTAATCTTTTCCTCCACTATTCCTCACACAAATTGTCCTTTCAAGGTCATTTCATGGCCCCAAATAGCTGCTGGGTCTCCACTCCAGTCATCACAGCAACCATTCTAGGAACAAGAAGGAGGAAGTTGGTAAAAAAAAAGGAAAGAGAAACAGAATCCGTTCCCGTTAAGAGGACTTCTAAGAGGTCTCACATAAAGCTTGCCCTTATGTTTCATGGACAACCAACCAGCTACAAGTGAAGTTAATAATGTCATTTTACTGTAGCCCATATTGCTATTCTCTTCCAAATTGTGAGATTATTTACCAAAGAAAGAAGAAAATGGGTAGAAAGAGGCAAATCACAGTCTCTGTCTTTATGAGGTTAAAGAAGATCCAAGCTATTCTTTGTTTGATAATTTTTTTTAAAATCATAAATATACATTGACTTATACTGAGTGCTTTTATTCATCTATTCAGGTGACCACATTTTTTCCCCCTTTCACCTGTTAATGTTGTGAATTACATTAATTGATTTTCTAATTTAAATGTACTTTGCACACCCAGGATGAACTCAACTTGGTTGTGATATATCTTCCCTATACACTGTTGGAATTGACTTACTAATATTTTGTTTAGGATTTTTTCATACATATTAATGACTGAGAACAATTTGCAAGTTTCCTTTTTCATTGTGTCCTTACTGATTTGGGTATCAAGGTTATACTATCTCATAAAATTAATTAGAGGGAGTTATCTATTGTTTAAGGTTAAAGCTATCTGTACCTTGAAGTTTGGGTAGAATTTTCTAGTAAAACTAGTTTTTGTCTTGGGATTTCTCTTGTAAGAAGATTTTTAACAATGAAGAGTATTAATTTTTTGAAATTATTAATTTTTCTATTTGTTTCTGAATCCTTTAAATTTAAAGTAAGGACTCTTCTCAACTCATTTTGGTTTTCTAATATGTTATAAGCCATTTGCTTACAAGGATCATGAAATACAGTTTACATCTCAAAACCTATATGTTAGGTCTATGGTAATTTGTCTTTTATTCCTAGAGGAAAAATGTTAAAACTTTTCAGTAGAATCAGCTCCTACTCAGCCCCAGGATCAAAGAGAATAGGGCTTGAAAGTATACAATAAGCTCTACCCTAACCAGCAGATGGAACTTGACATGAGCTCCTGCCTATGCCCCATCTCTAGAGTGTCTGGATTCATTGGCTCAATGGCTGCAGACCACTCCTCTCTTGTGAAACCTCAGTCTCTGACTCACTTCTGTCCTGGTCCCTAAATACACTATTTGGAATTAAGCATTGAGTGCTCATCCACTTTGTAGATGATGTTTTCTCTTCCTTGAATATGTTCTATCCACTTAACTTTCTATCCCAACCACTTGGAGAGCCTCTGTTCTTTTCTACGTTTTCTTTTCAAACTCATGCTTCTTTTCCACTGGGAGGCCTTCCAGGACATAAACAGAGGTGAACTCTCTGTCTTTTGTGTTATCACCGTACCTACTACTTATCCCTATCATTTCACCTGTTACACTTAGTATTTTCAAAACTTTTTATTGAGATATATCAGAAATGTACATATTATTAGTACACAGATTTATAAATTTTCACAAAACTGTACATACGCTGTGTTTTATATTTTTGTATCTTGGTCTCCCCTATCAGACTCTGAGCTAATCCGTAGCTGTCTATAATAGTAGCTCTCTATGAGTAGCTCTCGCTAGGAACTATCACAGTGGCTGGAATAAATAGTTAGTAATAAGCAAATGACAATTTTTTTTTTTTTTGTCTATCAGTTACGATTATCCAGAAATTTATTAAACTTTTTTAACACTGTGAATTTGCTACTGTTACTGGCATTTGCTGATGAGAAAACAGTTTATGTTTCTTGCTTAAGGTAAGTTGGAGGTTGAATTATTGGCCCCAATACTTCATCCCTTTCGGTAATCAGGCCTGCTGACACATACTTTTGCAATTTTCCTATCACCATGGGAAGAATCTTCTTCCTTACTCCTTGACTGTGGGCTCAACCACATAACTTGCTTTGGCCAGTTGGAGATTGGCAGTTGGGATGGTAAACAGAGGCTTGAAATGTGCTTCTGTACTTGGTCAAACACTTTTGGCCTGTCATTGCCATGAAAAGAGCTTTGCCTGTGTAGCTGCTGCCCCCTCAGCCTGAGTTCTAGAATGAGACAGCTGGGCCAACCAAACTCAGCCCGGATCAGCTGACCTGCTGACATAGATGATTTAATTGAACTTTGTAACCCAAAGTTTGAAATAGTTGTGTGCCACTGAGAATGTACTTTACTAGCTCTAATTTAGCCAATGCTAAATTCAGATTTTACTGACCCTCAGATCATGTTTTCAAGCATGGTGAAATTCTCCTTCATCTATGATGCATTTCCTAATCGTCAGTCCCGAGTTTAGGACTCCTGCCCTTGGGTCTTCTATGTTTCTGCTCCAATACAAAATTTTTAAAAAATATATTTAAAAATGTATTTACTCTTTATTGGATACTAAATGTGGTCACTCATCCTCTCCATGGGGGTGACTTCTTGTGACATCAATCCATTAAATGAAGGTCTAGCTTCTTGGCTAGTGATTACTAGATTTAAATATGTCTGCTGTGTCTAATGCTGTAATTTGCATTGACAGCCACCCTCCTTGGAAGCCAGTCCTCTAGCTACATTAAATATCACTGTTGAAGCTCTTTCCTTGTCTAATTTACTCCTCTCTCCTCATGAGTCCATCGCTGAGGACCCACTGTGCCTTAAGAGGTATTTATCCTGGACAAGTTATGACAACCATGGCAGCTCTTAATAGAAATTAATCAGTGGGACTCCCGTGTAGCTCACTGTAGGTTCCAGAAGTAGGATTTAGGGGTGTCTGGCTGGCTCGGTCAATATAGCATGTGACTCATGATCTGAGGGTCGAGAGTTCAAGCCCCACATTGGGTATGGAGATTACTTAAAAAAATAATACGTATATTTTTTTAAAATTAAAACAAAGGATTTGTTCATTCTAGCCCTTTTTCGGTTCATTCATAAGCTAGGCTTGCGGCTAGGAGGCTAATGATCAAGAGTGGTCACAGAGCTCTGAAGGCTGGTTTTACTCTATTTCAAGCCACTTGACTGGTCTTGTGGAAAGGAAATTACTATCTCCACAGCTTGATGTCCACATCTGCACACTTTTATCATGCTTCAGTAACTGATTCCACAATAAATACATAGTCTTTATAGTAGCCCAGAAATAGAAGAATGAAGACTTAATGCTCACCTTTATAATTCTTACTCTATAATCATTTCTGCCATCAATGACACACATGTCCTCTTGTTTTTAATGTTAGGTATTGAGTGTTGAATTCATCATACTCCCTATGCCAGTGGTTTTCTTTTTTTTTTTTAAAAAAAGATTTTATTTATTTATTCATGAGAGACAGGGAGAGAGAGAGAGAGGCAAAGGCAGAGGGAGAAGGAGGCTCCCCGCTGAGCAGGGAACCTGACGTGGGATTCGATCCCAGGACCTCGAGATCATGACCTGAGCCGAAGGCAGATGCTTAACATCTGAGCCACCCAAGCGCCCTATGCCAGTGGTTTTCAAATGTGAGTGACATCAGAATCACCTGGAAGTGTTGTTAAATTACAGATGCCTTAACCACCCCTCCCAAGAGTTACTGACTTAACAGTTTTGGGGTGGGCCCTAAGAATTTGCATTTCTAACAAGTTTCAAGTGATGCTGGCATTGTTGGTCCAAGCACCACACTTTGAGAATCATTGCCCAAATTTATGATGCACTAAAATAAAAATCTATGTAATATCTCTCTACTGTCTTATTTATTTCCCCTTTACTTACCCCCATCTCCCTCACATAGGCAGTTGTCTTAGGTCAGGTTGAAACTGACTCTGAGAGAGGGAATTGCATGAAGAAGGTTTTTGGTTAGAGCTCTCAGGAGATCACCCTGGTTAGGAGGTAGGAGAAGGCAAGACTGGGCAGAAAGACAAGCTGACCCATAAAAGTTTCCACTGAGGCCTCAGCCAGTGCTATGAGGGTGTTCTAGAGTGAAACAGCTGTTTAGAATCATCCTCAGTTCAGACAAGAGGTTGGCCTTTGTATTCCCACATCAGTCAATCACTGGCTGCGGGCAGTCACTGGGAGGAGGCATTACCTTGGGTAACGCAGTTCTCTGACCAAGGTAGCGCTCAGGGGAGATTGCTGTCACCAGCAGAAATTCTCAGCATCTAGAGAATGGGAAGCTTTTGCTCCAAAGAGAGTTCTGTATGTGCTGACTTCCATGGTTACTTATGATGTATACTGTTCAGTGAGAAAAACAGGTTTCAGAACCATGTATACAGTATCATCCCATTTTTCAGAGAATAAACATCTCTGTTATTTTTATAAATCCTTGTGTTTGAGTTCGGAAAAGAACGTAGGAAGACAAATACTGGGCTCTTCATACACATTACTTCAACAGGATGGCAGTGTGAAAGGGATGGGATTTAATGAGATTATTAATATTTTCTTTATATTTGTGCTGTCTTAATGATTGTCAACACGTCAATTATATACTGTTATATTTAATTAGAAAACAGATACAACATGGCATATTCATATTATAAAAGAAATATGCGTCCACCTCAGAATTCTTTTACAATGTAAATCTCTTCAGTATATATGAAATACAAATCAATAAAAACAACAACAAAAATAAGTTTACAGGTTTTCAAAAGAGCATATGTAACAAGATTCTCAGTGGTGAACACTGAATTTGTCTTTAGGGAGGTTTTCCATCTCCCTGCAAACCATACAGACGTGTCCTAGTTGCTTAACATGCTCTCCAATACTAGGTAACATCAGCCCTAAATACTTAAATGTTTTCTGGGGATATAGGGTGATCTTCACTGAGGTTTTATTTTGCATTTCTCTGATGGCTGGTGATGTTGAGCATCTTTACATATACTTACTGGTCATTTGACTTTCTTTTCTTTTTTCCTTTTTTATTTATTTTTTTGTCGCAAAAAGCTTTATTGTTTCCATTTGGTCCACAGTATGGGCTAGGGCTCCAAGGTGATTAAAAAGCTGCCTAGGGGCTGTAGGGAGGGGCTCCGGCGGAAGCCCTGGCACCAGGGGACTACTAGAGGGGCCCCTCAAAGGCAGCTGGGCTCAGGCCGCTCCTAGTCACGCTAGAGGCTGAGCATTTCACAGTGATGCCAGCCTGAAGAGGCAAGTCAGGGGGTCGCCATCTTGATGAATTTCGCGCCCTCACCTAGGCAGTGGTTCTCCCTAAATTACAGAAAAGGGGGGCGGGGTTCTGCGGGCAGAATCCAGCGCATGCGGCTCCCAAAGGGCCCAGTTCACGGTCTTCTCCAGCCCCGGGAGGCTTCCGTGGAGTCCTGGGTTTTACCCTCCCTCATGCTGGGAAGGCTTCAGCCCTCCTGAAAAGCGCGCCGAGGCGGCAGAGGGAGCCGCTCAGCCCCTCGCGCTTCTCCGCGCCCCCTGGCGGTGGCCCGCGCCCCCAGAGTCGCTGGGTCGCGGTGGAAACAGAAGCCCAGACAAAGGTAGGTGCGGAGGCCCGCAGATGCCCGTTGACCAGGCGGCTGATGGGGCCTCCACTCTGTGGCATAATTCTGAGGAACCCGGGAGCGCACGGTTGGTGGGCAGTCGGGAGCCGGGCTCAGAATACGGCGTTGGCTGGTTCTGGAAGCGGAGGGTGCAGGCACTGTTGGGGCAGAGACAGCGGGGACGCCGGCGCACCGCCAGACTATCTTCTTTTTTTTTTTTTAAAGATTTTATTTATTTATTTGAGAGAGAAAGAATGAGACAGAGAGAGCATGAGAGGGAGGAGGGTTAGAGGGAGAAGCAGACTCCCCGCCGAGCGGGGAGCCCGATGCGGGACTCGATCCAGGGACTCCAGGATCATGACCTGAGCTGAAGACAGTCGCTTAACCAACTGAGCCACCCAGGCGCCCCAGACTATCTTCTTTTATTGTCTATTCTTTAGCTATTTTTCAAAACAGGTTTCCCTGTCCTATTGATTTCTATTATTTCTTTGTATATTTTTCACACAAGCCCTTTATCAGATGTGTGTTGTGAATGTCTTCTCCCACTTTGTGCCTTGCTTTTTCACTCACTATATGATGAACAGAAATTGTTTGTTTGTTTGTTTTTGTTTTAAGTAAACTATGCCCAACATGGGACTCGATCTCACAACCCCAAGATCAGTCGCATGCTCCACCAATTGAGTCAGCTAGGCGCCCCAGTGAACAGAAATTCTTAACTTTCACAAGTCTAATTTGTCAGTTTTTTCTGTTTAAGTTTTTTTGCTGTGGAAATCATTGTCAACTCTAAAGTAAAGAAGATAGTCTGCTATATTTTTCTCTGGAAGCTTCCTTGAGTTTTCTTTCACATGTAAGTCTCTGCTCTGTGTCAAATTAACTTTTGTTTATAGTGTCAAGTTAGATGTAACATAGTGTGTCATTTTCAGGATTCAGTGTGTGTGTGTGTATAAGTGTGGGTGTGTTTAGAACACTTCCTGACAGTCACTGCTATCTAAATATTAACTATTATTACCATTATTATTTGCTATTTCTAACTTTATTAATTCTCTAATGACCTTTTAACCTTTATTTTCTTAGCTATAATACTTAAATTTTATATTGTCACATTATTTAATATCCAGGTGCTTGTTTTACTTCACTTTTAACTTCTGCTATAATATGAAGCACTTCCAGGTACTGTTTTTCTGCCTTTTAATTTGCTTCTTTTGTTTGCTTCCAAACCAGATTTTTTTATCTGCCTTTTAAAAGCTTTTCTCCTTCCTTTTTTTTTCCCTCTCTCCTTTTATTCTTCCTTCCTCTCTCTGGCTTTCCTTCTCCACCTCCTTCTTTTCCCCCCTTCTTTCTTGTTTGCCACACCACGCCTCTCACCTTTCTCATGATTCTTTGGTAATATTTCCCTAGACATTTTTTTTTCATTTACTGTAATATGAATAGCTTATATTTCCCCACAGAAATAGGTAACATTGCTTTTTTGTGTGTGTGTACTGTGTTAAATGTCTTACATTTGGGCTTACTCCTCGTAGACAGCAATGTTGCCTATTTCCTTGGGGAGATTTTTTTATATATTTTGAGAGGTCTCACTTTTCAATGTATTCCAAGAAATTAGCCACATCTGCATCTGTGTCATCAGCACTGAGTCTTTGGCCTTTCTTTAATGTTCATTGATAAAGTGCGTCAGCCATTTGCAAGGTATTCTTATTTTTTTTTAAACTATCATTTGACATTTACATTTTATTTTTGATTATGTCTTAAAATGGAGGGGTGCCTGCGTGGCTCAGTCAGTTAAACGTCTGCTTTCTGCTCAGGTCATGATCTCAGGGTCCTGGGATCCAAGCCTTGGGTCAGGCTCCCTGCTCAGCAGGGAGCCTCCTTCTCCCTCTCCCTCTGCCCCTCCCCACACTTGCATGCGAGCGTACTGGTGCTCTCTCTCTCTCTCTCAAATACATAAATAAAATCTTTAAAATGGAAAATTAAGCCCATCAAGAAATTAATGTTTGATAATAAAATTTTCAAAATATTTTATAATTTTTAAAGCCCTTGCTTTTCCAAATTTCAAAAATAGAACTTTTATTGTTACAAATATTGTTAATAGCTTGCTTAGGGTAAAAAACACATTATTTATTCCTTTAAAAAATACATATGGGATGTCTTCAATTGCCAATTAAAAGAACAAATACAGTAAGGTTTTATGCATTCAGGTAGAATGTGATAGTGAAAAAAATAAAAGGAACTAAAATTTTATACTTTATAGGTTCGGTTTCAAGCTTACACTCTGTCACTTATTAAATATAAGCTTTTCAGCATGAGTTTCTCTGAGTGTCAGGTTCTGTATTTGGAAAATGAGGATAAAAATAACTGCCTGAATAAGCTCATGAATTGTTACAAGAATCAAACTGGATAATATGTAAAATCCCTTGTAAACGGAAATTGGTATGCCAATTAAAGTTGTTTTCTCAACATTAAAGTGAGAACTGAACAACTTCTAGAAAAATTTGACACTTGGGTCTTTAAAAACAGTTTGAAATGAACAGAGAGGCCGCAGCTTGGGCTAATGTCACTTCATCTCAGGCTCAGGTGTTTGGTCATCTAGAACAGGAGGTGGAGGTGAAGGTAACACTCAGTGACACCTTCTGCTTACCCTCTTCTCTTTCCCTACTTCAGTTTTTTAGACAATTAAAAAAGAAAAGTAAGTAAAGGAATTAACCACTTTGATAGATGAGGAAAAAACTATGAGGGTGCATTGTGTTCTATCAGAAATCCATTATTGTCACAAAATGACTCATTATGTAACAAACACCAGCCATCTTACTTGTCTTTTCTTTCATAGAAGAAGTGATTGAAACCAGACAGACACACTAACTAAACTAGGACCCAGCAGGTGAAACAGAACTGTTTTCTTCTTAATTATCTCTGAATCCGAGTCCAGTTATTTCATTTGGTGTTATTTCTCTATTACTAGTCGCTCTTCGTTATTGTTGCTGCTGTCAAGGCAGTTTACATAGACAAACTAAGAGTATGTGGGGACATCCAAAGTCCGAGATTACCTGTCTTGGACCCAGACTATTGGTTCCTAAGTGTAAGTCAGTGCAATCAAGATGGAAAGTTATTATGGTTTTTTTTTTTTATTTTAAGATTTATTTATTTATTTGAGGGGAGGAGAGGTAGAGGGAGAGGGAGAGAGAATCCAGGCAGACTCTGCACTGAGTGCGGAGCCTGACATGGGCTTCTATCCCAGGACCCTGAGATCACAACCTGAGCCGAAACCAAGAGTCGGACGCTTAACCGACTGCAACACCCAGGTGCCCTGAAAGTTATTTTGTTTTGCCAGCGCATTCCTGGCATAACGTCAGACTTTGGCTCAATCTCATCATTCCTATTTTTCTTCTCCTTGTGAATTCATGCCAGAAAACTTGGGTCACTGAGTGAAGAGATAGTGGTTTAGAGCCCAAGCACAGATCCAGAGTGTCTGTGGGTTCAAATCTCACCTCTTAATCATCTTTGTGATCTTAGGTAGGTCACTTAATCTCTTTTGACCTCCATTTCCTCATCTCCAAAATGGAGATATTTACAGTACCTGGTTCTTAGAATTGCTGAGCATGTTACAGAAATTAATTTGTGTAGTTAAATATTAAATTGTGTCTGGCACATAGTAAGCGCTCATTATTATTAGGCTTTTCTAGAATTTAAATTCAAGTGACTCCCTAATCATACTATTTTTGCAATGAAAAATGTTTGGGATTTCAGCTGGCCAACTTCCCTGGCTTTTAATAAGACAGTACTCCCTCATAACAAACAGGACTATTTATTCTTCCTTTGGCTTTGGTACATTTTTAAACTAATCTATGTTTAAATCTAAAGCAAAACCAAACACATTTAGTAATGGTGGATATTTCTTGCTAAAAATAAAGACTTACCTCAGTCTTTGAGTCAAGCTGGAGTTTTCTGTGGAGGCCAGATGCCAAAAGCCTGCTGAGAGAATAGCGTGTGATGAAATCAGCAGAAAAGACCAAAATGATCATATCTTGGAAATGCATTTTGTCAAAGCCCATCCACTGTCCTCTCCCCACAGCCTTGGGCTGTGACCACTTAACTCTCAGGACATTATCGTACAACATTATTGATGACAAACTCTAGACTCTATAGTGAGGGGTTAGAAGGGAGGTAGCAAGCCGAAAGATTCTCTTCCCTTTTTCTTTTTATTACACTTTTTTTTTATTTTATGGAATTTCTCTGGGTCTGGAGTGAGGGGCATGCATATAAGGCAGGTGTGCAGTTGTAGAATGTTCTAGAACAGTGGTTCTCAAAGTGCCGTACCTAGACCTGCAGCATCAGCATCACTTGGGAATTTGTTTGAAATGCAAATGCTTGGGGCACCTGGGTGGCTCAGTCATTAAGCGTCTGCCTTCAGCTCAGGTCATGATCCCAGGGTCCTGGGATCAAGCCCAGCATCAGGCTCCCTGCTCAGTGGGGAATCTGCTTCTCCCTCTCCCACTCCCCCTGCTTGTGTTCCTGCTCTTGCTATCTCTCTCTCTGTCAAATAAATAAATAAAATCTTTTTTTTAAAAAAGAAAGAAATGCAAATGCTTGGCTCCATCCCAGACCTGCTGATTCCGGAACTCTGGTTGTAGCCCTTAGAGATCTGTGTTCTGTTTTTTGTTTTGTTTTGTTTTGTTTTTTTGTTTGTTTATTTTTGTTTTTGTTTTTTAAAGTAAACTCTATGCCCAACCTGGGGCTTGAACTCACAACCTCAAGATCAAGAGTCACATACTCTACAGACTGAGCCAGCCACATACCCCAGATCCATGTTCTATTTATTTTTTTTTAAGATTTTTAAATTTATTCACCTGAGAGAGAGAGAGAGTGAGAGCAGGGGGCGGAGGAAGAAGCAGGCTCCCCACCCAGCCAAGAGCCTGATGCAGGACTCAGTCCCAGGACCCTAGGATCATGACTGGAGCTGAAGGCAGACGCTTAACCATCAGAGCCACCCAGGAGCGCCCCAGATCTGTGTTCTAACGAGTCCTCTGGTGATACTGATGCATGCTCAGTTTGAGAGCCAGAAACAAGAAGTTGGAGGGCCTAGTCTCCTGGGCTGGCTCTGCAATTTGTTTCCTGTGTGGCTTTGAAATGAACTTTATAACCTCTCAGACCCTGAACCTTCCCTTTGCAAAAGATAAATGGAGATGTTGGGCCCCTGGCCAGAAGATAATATGTAAGAGTACCTCATAAACTATAATGTGATATAGACATTTGTCTTTTATTGGAACCTATTGAGAGGGGCACAGGAGAAGTATGTCAGAAGGGGACTAATCAGAAGCTTTGATGAGGCTGAATGATTTTTTTAAGTTAAAAAAAATAAAGATAAAATAACAGTAGAGTTCTCAGAGTTTGGGGCTGCTTTTCATGGGCAGACCAGACTAGAGCAGTCAGAACAACTGATGGGGTAGTGCCCGGATAGGTGGGAGGCAATCTAGAATTGTGCCAAAGTGGGGGTTCCACTTGGGGAGAAGAGAACAACGGTAATTCCCCCACTCTTTGCATTTAATTGCATACCTTTAACCCACATTCGATTGGCTCTTTCTTTGTGGTGGAATGAGGGTAAGAGGTGGCTTGCATTATTCCTAAGAATGTGGAGTCACAGTCAAGAAAAGTTAGCTTGAGGAAAATACCTTCATAAAATTATAGCTGGCAAAAGGGAAGCCTGATTATTTGGACCCCAGGAAAATATATTTTTTCTGAGTTTAAGAGAATACATTAGCATCTTCCTGAATCCAGATTGAAAAGACTCAAGCTCATTCTCTAGTTATTCAAAAAGGAAGCAATTTTCCAGTGACAAAAGGGCTATTAAATGTACCAGTTGAAAAGGAGAATAATGTGTGGCTCACCGAGCCAAATTCCAAATCAGGACTCTTTCTTAGTATCAATCATTTTGGTTGTGCTGTCTGTTGCTATACATTTCTTATAAGTTACTTATGTGTGTCCTTGGATTTTATAGAAATATTTGAAATATAATATCTGCGTATGAAATGTCTTTGCTCTAAAATGATCTTTTCAAAGTCATAAGTGACAACACATGAATCCAAAGCTATTTTTTTCAGACACTAAAAATACTGTTTGTAAGAATTGCTAGTTATGTTTTTTTTCTTTCAAGGGTCTTTTTTCCTGTAGGGTACCACTTACATACAGAAGACACTTTTTTAAGGCAACAGAAAATTGAGTTTCAAATGCCCAATATTAGTCTGTATTTTCTTTATTTACCGATTAAATTATGCAGGTCCCTCATGGGCTCAAGGGGGAATAAACTACAACTATGAAAGTGTTGTTTTGTTGTGTGTTTTCCATTTTGTGGCAGAGCTCCTTTCAAATGATACCCCCATCATTCAAGCACTAACACAGGAAGAACCCAATGAATGGGGTCTCTCTGGCATACTTGGAAAATGTCACTTGGAAAATAAAGCTTCAGAGGAGTTAGCTTTGCCCAAGCTATGTATCAGCCTTTCCTCCAACTCTAAGTCAGAAATAGTTACAGAAAGCTCCATGGATTTAGACACTAGGTTTAGGATACCTCACTCTACCAAACCTGAGGTCAGATGCCTTCCATTCAATTTCTAGGATTGTGATGGTGGTGTACCCATTCAGTAGGGTACCACAATTTCCCTTTGACACAGAATAGGATAAATATTCTACAAGATCATATTACTATCTGTATTACCCTATGAGTTTCTTGATTTGTAAAATAAAATTTATTTTTATTTATTTTTTATTTTATTTTATTTTATTTTTTTAAAGATTTTATTTATTCATTCATGAGAGACAGAGAGACAGAGAGAGAGAGAGGCAGAGGGAGAAGCAGGCTCCCAAGGAGCAGGGAGCCCGATGCGGGACTCGATCCCAGGACCCTGAGATCATGACCTGAGCCGAAGGCAGACGCTTAACCATCTGAGCCACCCAGGCACCCAATAAAATTTATTTTTAGAGCAGTTTTAGATTTAGAGCAAAATTGAGCAGAAAGTAGATTTCCATACACTCCCTTTCCCCACTCATATATAGCCTCCCCCCAGTACCAACATTCCGCCACCGGAGTGGTACCTTTGTTACAATTGATGAACCTACACTTCTATAGCATTATTACCCAAAGTCTATAGTCTATATAGGGTTCACTCTTGTTGTTGGAGATTCTGTGCATTTTGATAAACGTGTAATAACATGTATCCCCATGTAATATCATATAGAATAGTTTCCCTGCCCTAAAAAACCCACTATGCTCCACCTATTTATCCCTCTGTTCTTCCTAACTCCTATTAATCACTGATCTTTTTACTATTTCTGTGGTTATGCCTTTTCAAGAATGTTATGTAGTTGGAATCATACAGGATAAAACCTTTTTAAATTTCCTTCTTTCAATTAGTAATATGTATTTAATGTTCTTCCATGTCTTTTCGTGGCTTGATAAGTTATTTATTTTTGGCACTGAATAATATTCCATTGCCTGAATGTACCACAGTTTATTCATTCACCTACTGAAGGATATTCTAGTTGTTTCTGAGTTTTGGCAATTATGAATAAAGCTACCATAGACATTCTTGTGCAGATTTTTGTATAGACCTAAGTATTCAGCTCATTAGGGTAAATGCCAAGGAGGACAATTGCTGGGTCCTAAGAGTATGGTTTTTTTTGTAAGAAACTGCCAAATTCTCTTCCAAAGTGACTGTACCATTTTACATTCCCATCAGCAATGAATAAAAGTTCCTGTTGCTCCAATTCCTTGCCAGCATTTGGTGTTATGAGTGTTTTGGATTTTGGCCTTCTAATAGATGTATAGTGGTATCTCATTGTTTTAATTGCAATATTCTAATGACATTTGATGCTGAGCATCTTTTCATATTTTTATATGTGATGTGTATATCTTATTTGGTCAGGTGTCTGTTCAGGTATTTGCTAATTTTTTAATTGGTTGTTGTTTTTCTTACTGTTGAGTTTTAATAGTTCTTTGCATATTTTGGATAAAATTACTTATCAGATATGTTTTTTGCAAATATTTTCTCCGAGTCAGTGGCTTGTCTTCTCATTCTCTTGATAGTGCCTTTTGCAAAGCAGAAGTTTTAAATTTTAATGAAGCCTAGCTTATCAATTATTTCTTTTATGGATTGTGCCTTTGGTGTTGTATCTAAAAAGTCTGTACCATATCCAAGATCACCTAGATTTTCTCTTATGTCATCTTCTAGGAGTTTTATAATTTTGTGTCTTACTTTTGGGTCTGTCTGTGACCCATATTGAGTTAAACTTTGTGAAGGGTGGAAGGTTTGTGTGTATAGATGCATTTTTCTTTCTTCTTTCTTTTTTTTTTGTATGTGGATGTCCAGTTGTTCCAGCACCATTTGTTGAAAGGACTATTTTTCCCAATTGTACTGACATTGTTCCTTTGTCAAAGATCACTTGATGATATTTATGTGGGTCTGTTTCTGGATTGATCTATTTGTCCTTTTGTCACTACTACACTGTCTTGATTACTGTGACTTTATAGTAAATCTTGTAGTTGGATAGTGTCAGTCTTCTGGCTCTATTCTTCTCTTAATATTGTATTGGCATTAATCATTTTGTTGATATCCACAAAATAACTTGCCACGATCTTGATTGGGATTGCATTAAATCTATAGACTTTATTGGGAAGAATGGTCATCTTGAAAATATTGAGGCTTCCCACGCATGAACATGGAATATCTCATTATTTAATTCTTCTTTAATTTGCTTCATCAGAGTTTCATAGTTTTCCTCATAGAGATCTTGTACATATTTTGTTAGATTTACATGTAAGTATTTCCTTTTAGGGACACTAATGTAAATGCTATTGAATTTTTAATTTCAAATTCCACTTGTTCATTCCTGGTATAAAAGAAACTAATTGACTTTTGTCCATTTACTTTGTATAATGCAACCTTGCTGTAATTGTGTATTAGCTCCAGGAGTTCTTTTCTTGATTCTTTTGGATTTTCTACATTGATAATCATGTCACCTGCAAGCAAAGACAGTTTTATTTCTTCTTTCCCAATCTTTTATTTCCTTTTGCCATCCTATTGCATTTGCTAGGACTCCCAGTACTATGTTGCAAAGCAGTGACGGGAGGGGTCATTCTGCCTTGTTCCTAGTCTTAACAGGAAAGCTTTGAGTTTCTCATTTTTTTTTTAAAGATTTTATTTATTTATTTGAGAGAGAATGAGAGAGAGCACATGAGAGGGGGGAGGGTCAGAGGGAGAAGCAGACTCCCTGCCGAGCAGGGAGCCCGATGCGGGACTCGATCCAGGGACTCCAGGATCATGACCTGAGCCGAAGGCAGTCGCTTAACCAACTGAGCCACCCAGGCGCCCGAGTTTCTCATCTTTAACTGTGATTTTACCTCTAGGTTTTTAAAAAGATTTTATTTATTTATTTGACAGAGAGAGACACAGTGAGAGAATGAACACAAGCAGGGGGGAGTGGGAGAGGGAGAAGCAGGCTTCCTGCGGAGCAGGGAGACTGATGCGGGGCTCAATCCCAGGACTCTGGGATCATGACCTGAGCGGAAGGCAGACGCTTAATGACTGAGCCACCCAGGCGCCCCTACCTCTAGGTTTTTTGTAGGTATTCTTTATCAAGTTGACGATGTTTTTCTCTATTCTTCCTTTGCTGAGAGTTTTTTTTTATCATGAATGGGTATCAGATTTTGTCAAATGCTTTTTTGCATCTATTAATATGATCATGTGATTGTTCTTTAGCATGTTGATGTGATAGATTACATTAACTAATTTTTGAATGTTAAACCAGCCTTGCATGCCTGAGATAAATCCCACTTGGTCATGGTATATAATTCTTTTTGTATATTGCTGGATTTGATTTGCTACTATTTTGTTGAGGATTTTTACATCTATGTTTATGAGAAATATTGGTCTGTAGTTTTCTTTTCTTGTAATGTCTTTATCTAGTTTTGATATTAGGGTAATGCTGGCCTCATAGAATGAATCAGGGAACATTTCCTCTGCTTTTGTCTTCTAGAAAAAATTGTAGAGAATTGGTATAATTTCTTCCTTAAGAATTCACAAGTGAACCCATCTCGGCCTGGTGCTTTTTATTTTGGAAGAATATTAATTCAATTTGGAAGAATTCAATTATTGATTTAATTCTTAACAGATATAGTCCTATCCAGGTTGTCTATTTTTTCTTGATTTTTATGATAATATTTAATAATTACTTAATTGCAGAGTTCCAACAAATGCAAAGCAAGAACCTCTTTTCATGAAAGCATTTATATTTCCCTGATCATATAACCAAATCCTCTGTCAAATTTGTTTATGTCTCTTGCTTTACCAGCTTATTTTTGTTCTACACTACTGCCTTACATGTCTTTGTTTGAATGTTTTCTTCAGGCTTTTCTTATCTTTCAGCCCTGGTCATGGGTGGTTTGCCTTGAGAACTGTCCTTTACTGGTGTCCAATAAGACAATGTAGAGTGTTCACTTTGACTATATTTTGATATTTTGAGTCAGCCTTTGAACAAGACTTAATCCAAACCCCAAGACAGAATTCTTTTCCTTCAAAATACAACAGTGTATGGAACAAGTAATGGGTTACTTTGAGAGATAGAGAATACATCCAGTTTATGATGCAAATTCCCTATATTTGAATTAGATTTTACCACCACATAATTATGTGTTTCATCTTGGACTTTATGCATAAATACAAAATTTTATTCACTCACCACAACCATTTAGAAAAAAACATCCAATTTAACATAAAATTTCTCAAATATACATTCCTATTGTATATAAACTAATGATTGCCTATAATCATATTTTCAATGTCTGAACAGACATATGACATTATTCTTGAGTGCTCAGTACATCATGATTATGGAAGGAGAGTCAAGATTTATAATTAAATTATACTAATTGTTTAATATGGAATTATAATATATAATATTGTAAATATAAACATTATATATATATATAATTATAAGGAATCACATCCATCCTCAAAAAGGGGCTTTCCTCCTTATTGCTTGTTTGCATGGGGTACAACCAAATAAATAATGTCTAAAGAATACAATAAATCGGGCGCCTGGGTGGCTCAGTTGGTTAAGCGACTGCCTTCGGCTCAGGTCATGATCTTGGAGTCCCGGGATCGAGTCCCGCATCGGGCTCCCTGCTCAGCGGGGAGCCTGCTTCTCCCTCTGACCCTCCTTCCTCTCATGCTCTCTGTCTCTCATTCTCTCTCTCTCTCTCAAATAAATAAATAAAATCTTAAAAAAAAAGAATACAATAAATCAAATTATATTAATATTAATTCAGTGTTTATTTTAAGAAGTATATAAAAAGTATATAATGATGATATTAAAAGTAAGATAGGGAGTTTTATTGACTTAGTATAGCAGATTTCATTTTCCAAAGATGACCACGTTCTCTCCCATCTTACCCCTTCCATGGAGAGGTGAGATTTGTGTTCTCTCCCCTTGAATTTGGGCAAACTTGTGACTATAGTATAAGTGATGCTATGTGAAATCTGAGGCTAATTTATGAAAGTTGACACAGCTTCCACTGGATTCTCTTTTGGGACATTTGCTCTTGGAATCCAGCCACCATGCTCTGCAGGAGCCCAGACTGCATGGAGATGCTATTGTAGAGGTGTTCTGATTGACAGGCCCAGCTAGGGTCTCAGCCAATGGCCAAATTAAACTGCTAGACCTGTGGATAAGCGAGCAGATGATTCTAGCCCCCAGACATCAAGTCATCCTTCAAAGTCTTCCCGACTGATGATCCAGATATCATGGAACAGAGACGTCCTGTGCCCCCATGACCTTTTTGAATTTCCAACTACATCTCCTGTGGGATGCCAGGAATGTGTTTGTATTTCAGATTCTGAGATATTGTATTACTCAAGTAAAGTTTGGGATGGTTTGTTAGGCAACAGTAGTAATTGGGACCACTCTTTAATGCTGGTAGGGCAGATATCTTCTATTTGCCTCTTTATCCCCAAATCTGCTTTCTACCTGTCTACGCTATGCTCTCTTCCCTGTGGATGCTGACCAGCATGGACTATATCAACAGGCTCCTCTGCCCTCCAGTGCCCTGTTATGTCAGCCAAGGGAGACTCCAGAAGGAGTTCAGAGGGAGAGAGAATAGAGAGGTCAGAAGAATTATCCCTCTGGCTTTCTCTTGGAGAAGATGGCTCAGCTCCTTCAGCTCCAGACACTGCTATTCTCAAGACGGCCCACTTTACATGTCTCTCTCCTGCGTTCCAAATCCATATGCATTTAACATTCAATGCTGCTTTCTCCTCTCATTCCCTGCAGTATAATAGTGGGGTCATAAGCAGTATAGTAGTGGGGTCATAACCTTCTGTTAGTTATTCTTTGTGCTGCTCTGACATCCATTTTGTAGGCCTTTAACCAGTTCAGTTAAATAAAACCAACTTCCCACTTCACTGCCCTACTTAGATAAGGCCCACATCCTGACTTCATTTGACCACTCCCAAGTTCTGTTCTTACCATACTCTTACCAAGAGTATGAGACAGCTGGTAACAAAACACTTAAATTTCCACCAGGCATATAGTCCCCCAGGGACCACCTTCCACCCTTCAACTAACCAATTTCCCATGAGCCTGGGAATCCCACTTAGCTAACATCCTGGATCCCAATAAAGATTGGCCTACAGTTCCCTCCCTTTCAATCCCTATTTGCTGTGTGAGCCCTTGCATCACCCAAATTCCTGTTGGCCTACGAGGCCTGCGAGGGTTTCATCTGTGGAACCTGTGAGTAATAAATTCTACTTTCCTTTGGCCTTCTCGTCTCTTGAGTGCCCATTCACTCTGCTGCACCAGAAACCATCATCTTAGTACACCCTGTCCTGGGTAACACACAACAGTGACAATTGTTGCTGCCACCAGGTTCCTGCATGCATATCCCTGCACATCGGCTCTTTTGTATTCTAAAATTATTCCAAACATGAGTGTGCTGTGTATTTCCTGTTGGGAATGAAGGATACAGCTAATGGTTGGTTTACCTGAATCTTGAATTTTAACCCCTGTATAAAGGCAGATGCTTCTCACCTGAATTTTTTTTTTTTAAAGATTTTGTTTATTTATTTGAGAGAGAGAATGAGATAGAGCATGAGAGGGGGGAGGATCAGAGGGAGAAGCAGACCCCCCGCCGAGCAGGGAGCCCGATGTGGGACTCGATCCCGGGACTCCAGGATCACGACCTGAGCCGAAGGCAGTCGCTTAACCAACTGAGCCACCCAGGCGCCCCTCACCTGAATTTTTTTAATGATACTTATAACTCTGTAATTGTTATTTAAGTTCCTTCTCGTCTTCTTGGTTTATCTTTATATCCCCCCCTTTTAAATGTCTTGCTCACAGTAGACACTCAGTAAATGTCTGATATATAGATACTTGCCAATCACAAGGCACCCACAAAAATAAAGGCAAAGGTAATTAAATACGTTTTTCTGGGGACAGTCTCTCAGTATGTATTGAAACAGGCATGGTCTTAAGTTGAAGATGTGTTAAAAATGGGATGACATAGAGAGTATGTCCCACAAACTGAGGAAAACTAACCTACAGGAATAGCCCCGAAGGAGAGTGACCAGGTTGTTCCTATCATGTGTGCAAAGGGCACAACATGCATCAAAGTGAGTCAGTTGGCCACTCTTACTAGACATACAGCAGGAAATATATATATGTTAACCATGGATTCCAGGCCATAGTCTCATTCCCAAGCCAGGTTGGTGATAGATAGAGGGTCATATATCCTGGTGGACCCAGAACTATCTTGGTTTTACTCCTGTTTCCCACATACTTATTAATAGTGTTCCTTTTCAGTCTTAAATGTGTATTGATTTAGATGATAAACATAGGGTCACTTTAGCTATACAATTTCAGCTGTGGGCTGGAGAGTGTGGAGAGTGTATACAGCCTTTTGGAAAAGAAGACAGACTGACTGCAGTCCTAGAAGGGGAGCAGGCACTGTGAAGCCAGAAAGACCCGAGTAGAGGCTCCAAAGAGAATTTCAGTTCTTTTGGTTGGGCCATCTTTTGGTTGGGTAGAGGTTTGGGCAGCAAGGAGTGTTGGGACATTTTATTTCTACATTAGGATCAAAGACTGTTGACAAAGGAGGCTGGGAGAGGCACTAACATGGTGCTATGTGTTGGGCATTTTTATGAAGTCTCCCTGCACTGATTGACAGAAGTCCATCTAAGCTTCCTCTGGGGTGGTGGCCCCCAGCAGGCACAGCTGTCACTTAAACACTGTGACGGTAGAAAGCATCTATTTGGTGAAATTTATCAGAATGACCTACACTTGGGCCGCTGCTCGGGACTGTGGTGCCCGGAGACCCCCATCTATCGTCCTCTCTAGAACACAAATTCTTCTTATTCTATCACATTCTTCCTCTTTCATGACTGTAGGCAAAGCTTGATTTTCAAACACATTCATATTAAAATTGCCACAGACCTGGAATCCATTCTTGGTAAGCTAGGTTATTAGGGGTTTGGGTTTATATCCTGGAGTGTAGGCTTTTCTTCCAAAAGTCCCCACATAATAGGGCTGAGGCAGCTGACACTGTCTTGTCTCTGCCCTGGGAATTATAACTGACCTTGGTCACAGTTTCGTCCATTGGTACATCCAGCTTTGGGGATCAAGGATTTCGAAGATAAATGGGAGTAGGTAGAACCTAATAGGGCTAACTTTGGTTAACATTTTTGTTCTGATGAGTTTTTTTGTATAATCGAGACCAGATATAAATAATTCTATGGACCTGTTTATTCTTTTATAGGTAATCACATAGGTAAAAAAGTAATTATTTTGGTTATGACTTCTTCTTTTCAAACGTTATGGAAACTTTGTATAAATTAAACACACAGCTAATGAGGTCATAGTTCTAGGCAGCCATTTACCCTGAACAGAACAGGTTTTGTCACAATTTGCCAAGACTTTTGGTTTAGGCGGGAGTAGTTAGGTGAGGCTTAGTTTTAAAACTGAGAAAATGTTAATGCATTCATTTGTGATGGCCGTTAGTAAAAGTACACTGGACGTCAGTGCAAGAGAGCTGAATTCAAGTCCTGACTCTAGAATTCTCCACATGCTTTTGAACAAGACCTTCAACTTCTCTGTATCTGTTTCCTCAATTCAGAGGTTGTCCTTAGAGTTGAATGCTGTCATGTAAATGATAGCAAACAGCAAAGAGCTGGCAAACGTGTTGTAGATCTTTAAACGTTACTTCAACCTAGACATAGTGCTTATTTGTGGTTCCAAGTTATATACTAGATAATAGAGGAGGAGTTCCTTGCTTTATAACAGGTTGCATGTATTCTCACACAGAGGTGTGCAGTGACTGACTTATCGTATGTTTTGGTAAACGGAAGAAAGGAGGGAAGGAAGGAGGGAGGGAGGGAGGGAGGAAGGAAGGAAGGGAGGGAGAGAGAGAGGAAGGAAGATATAACCATGATATGATTAAAGAGTCTAAAATTATTGAGATGAGTGGCAAACACGTTGTATCTGGATTAAGGGTTTGTTATGCCCCTCTAGAGTTTGATGACGATTTTTCGGAATCATTTGTCTTTAGTCCACATTGTACAAAACCCTCACCTAGATTGTGCCCCCAAGTGCGGGGGTTTACAGAAAGTTTTTTGTTTTTATCTCCAAGAAGATAATCATAAAACAGTATTGTCCCACTGAACCTCTGTCATGCCATAACTTTTGCTTTGTTAATAAATAGTTGTAGCAAGATAAATTGGAGCATCTGCAGCCATCTGACTTGGGAGATCTGATTAAAACTGTAGGAGGTCAACAGAAAATGAAGGAGATAAATATTATTTTTAGGCCCTAATCTGGGAGCTGCTTGTCACCTGCTCATTTGAACAATTCACACTGCTCGGTGAATCTGTTTCTCACAAACACATATGTGGATGTGGTAGTTGGTTCCTAAGCCAACCCATAAAAGCCTTTTTAATGGCTGATACACCTGAAGCAGTCTTTGTGTCTGCAGGGCAATGTAGTCAAGGTTTCCCTGTGTGGTGGCAGGAATATGTCTGTCTTTCCAGCTC
Source organism: Leptonychotes weddellii (assembly GCF_054177405.1). Taxonomy (NCBI): domain Eukaryota; kingdom Metazoa; phylum Chordata; class Mammalia; order Carnivora; family Phocidae; genus Leptonychotes; species Leptonychotes weddellii. The sequence goes on from NC_138369.1 coordinate 71,683,081, forward strand.
TGTGAGATAGGGAGTTCCTTTCTCCCTTCCAATCCCTTCAGCTGTCATCCAGCAGGGAGGAGGACATGCTACCTGGAGGATTTGAGCCTGGACTGTTTGCCTTGGACTGAGTTCAACAGGAGTGAAGATCAAAGGAGGCATTTCTGGGACGAAAAAAAAGGAAATATTAAGTTAAATGACTCTAAAGGACCATGTATAATAATATCAAGACTATTAACTTTTTATTCACCCATCAAATCTTTTTTTTTAAAAAAAGATTTTATTTTTAAGTAGTCTCTACACCCAACGTGGGGCTTGAACTTATAACCCTGAGAATCAAGAGTTGCGTGCTCTACCGACTGAGCCAGCCAGGTGCCCCCATCCATCAAATCTTTCATGTTTTGGGGGAAAAAAGTATGTTTTGAAGAAAAAAAAGTTGCACACAATGTCTAGCATAAATTTTATCTATAATCATGTAATTAGGCAGTGATAAATTAATCATATGATTTAAGAGCTATAAGAATTCAGCCATTTCAGTGCATGATTATGAACGCACAGTTGCGTTTTTATGAAGGGTCTCCAAAGAAGCTTTCTGTAATGATTCCTATCGCACAAGGAGCAATGAGTGACCTTTCCTGGGTTCACAGGGAAGAAGTCTCTCCAGGACAACTTCCGTTACTCCTGTCCAACTGAGCAGAGGACAATTCTCTCACCTCCATGTTAGTCCTTTCTTCCACAGGGTTTGGCTTCGAAACCTGGAATCAGAGAAGTAGATTCATTATTAGCCCTGCATTCATGTCTTCTTAAACATCCTACTTTGAAATGAGAACAATTTTCACTTCAGTTCTCAGAGACTGTGCTTTCAGCCTGGGGGCTCACGTGGCAAGGCTGCCATCTAGTGTGCAATAGGCTTCATTACATCCTGAAACCAGAAAAGAGAATTGCAGGACCGCACATGCCGGTATGCTATCAGCGTTAGCTATATTAGGGGATTTGCTGGTGATTTTAAGACAAAAACAGGTCAGAGATCACTAACAAAATTACTATTCTTTTTTTTTTAAAGATTTTATTTATTTATTTGACAGAGAGAGACACAGCAAGAGAGGGAACACAAGCAGGGGGAGTGGGAGAGGGAGAAGCAGGCTCCCTGTGGAACAGGGAGCCCGATGTGGGGATCGATCCCAGGACCCTGAGATCATGACCTGAGCCGAAGGCAGACGCTTAACGACTGAGCCACGCAGGCGCCCCAAAATTACTCTTCTTAATCACATTTCTATGACTACAAATATCTCCAAGCTGCAGCCCTTAACGTTTGGGGGTACTTTGCAGTACCTTACATGGACACATCCTTGGGCTCTGATTTGTGGGAGAAATCACAACTGCTAAAATTAGATCGTATGTACAGAGATTAGATTCAGCAGAAAATTTCTTGCTTTGCTGCTGATTTTCAAACAAATTTAAATAGTTTATATAAATAATGTTGGTGTCCTTAAGTCCCTTATAGCTTGACAAGGTATCACTGAATTCATGCCAAAGACTTTCATAGAGAGAATTTTAGCTAAGAGGCAGCATAAGATGGTGATAATGAGCATAGGTTTTTAAAGTCAGACTGCCTGGGTTTGACTCCTGGCTCCTCTACTTAGTAGCTGGACAGACTGTGGGAATGTTACCTAATGTCTACATGCCTCAGTTTTCCCACCTGTCGATGGGACTAACAATCGCAGTTACTCACAGAGAATACTGTGAGAATTAAGAGAGTTATGACATACAAAGGAATCTGGATGATTGTTTTAAAAAATACATTGTATCCTTTATTGAATAACAAGAGATAGCCAGCATTTGAGTATGAGAGTCTGCACCATCTTATTTAGAATCATACATTTGACAAGTAATAAGAAAGCAAGCCTAAAACCTACTTTCATCTTTATTTTTCATCTCTAGACATTGGTCAAAGAAGATAGCCTTGTTTTTTGTGCTGAAAATTGTATTTCAAGGTTCAGTGCAGTGAAGTAGCCAAAAAAGGTAAGGGGGAAAAATCTGAAGACATGAATATTATCGTAGTTTTTCAAACAGTAGGAAGAAAGCCAGTTGGTTTGTAATGAAAAGGCTGCTCTTAAGAGTTTTGCTCTCTCTACCATTTTATGAATCATATTCAATGAAACCAAATGAAATGAAATGTCATATCTCACCTGCCTGAGTGATTGAAAAAAAAAGAGGAAAGAGTAGACCATTTCATGATACATAATGAAATCATAGAATTTAAGGATAAGGCATACAGAAACCCAGGGAAGTAACAAAGTTAGTTAGTGGTGAAGGCTAAATCCAAAGGCCCTTCCCTCTACCCAAGATGGACTTCAGGCAAAATAAAAGGTCACTTAAATGACATCTTTCCTGGTAACTAGCTTTTTTTAGTAAGCCCTGATCAAACCAAAAATTTAAAATATGCATAGTTGGAAGAAACCACCCCAGCCTTGCAAACATTGTTTACTTATAATCTCCTGAACTTTGCTCCTCTTAGCGGGTTTAGGAGCTGATATTTCTTGGGGATGAGAAGAGAGGCCTGATGCAGGTAAATTCCTCCTGCGTCTCGGCGGATTGAGCCTGATCTGAAAGCAAGAAGCTCACAAATGCCCCAGAGAAACAATTCCCAGGGGGGCAGGTGTTTTTTAATGTGGGCAAGAGGAAGGTCCCATGAGCATGGAGAGCAGAAACATTCAAGATTAGAGTTGACAGTCAAGGTGACCACCTTTCCACTCTTGCTTTTGTGAGCGCTAATCTCTCAAACAGCCATCCACATATCTACCCAGACAACCCTCAGCTGTAGCAAACACCTTTCAAGTCCTACCGAATATTCCCTTGGCCCATGTCCGATTTCAGCAGCAGCTGTGCTGGACAGTTTCTGTGCATGCTGACAGTGTCCCACCTGGATCCTCCATGCTTCTTACTCAATGCTTTCTCTAAAACCAAGGGAGCTTGCTCTGGAAGTGTGGGGAGATTCATTTCTTCAGAGGAGACTATTTTACAATAAGAGATTGGAGTCATGAGAAAAATGCCCCCCCCAGGCCCCCATTCTTTGTTGAGGTCATTCTGAAGTGCATTCTTCAAGGTTTCTCAAAAGGTCTTATGCAGGATTGTGTCCTAGTTACCCAGGGCAATAACCAGCTCTAACAGAAACTGTTTAGGGGAGCCTGGGTGGCTCAGTCAGTTAAGTGTCCGTCTGTCTTCAGCTCTGGTCATGATCCCAGAGTCCTGGGATTGAGCCCTGAGTTGGGCTCTCCACTCAGCTCAGAGACTTCTTGTCCCTCTCCTTCTGCTCCTCCCCCCACTCATGCTCTCTCTCTGAAATAAATAAAATAAAATAAAATAAATAAAAATAATTTAAAGCTCTTTCCTTGTCTCATTCTCCTTACTTTCTCACTTTCTCCACCCTCCTCATTCCCCCAAAACTCTGTCTGTACTTGAGTCTTTGTCTCAGGTTCTGCTTATAAAGGAACCCAAATTAAGACTCCATTTATGGTTCCGATAATGTCTGACTCCTTCCTTTCAGCTCACTCCTCACTACCCAGGAGAAGCATTCAAGCATCACTGTTAACTTACCTTGGTTTCCCTGCAGTGGATCTTCAGACACCTAGCACTTCTTAGGCGAAAACAAAAGCTTCTATCTGGCAGCATTGACCATATTCCTTTGCAAAGCTGCAAACACCTCTTTCAGGCTAGGGGAAGTTTACTAGGGACACCAGCTGTCATCCCTGCAGAGCACTTTCCAGGGATCAAGGAAGGGTCCAGGGCTGCCTGCCTTTAACAGAGTCTTGCAGTACATCTCCATGTGCCTGCATCCTAGAGTGGTTTCTCTGAACTACTTCACTATATTTGGAGAGTGGGGGGAAAATACCATGTGATAGGATGCCCCTTCCCACGTCTAGTTCAGAATTATTGTAATTAAATCGAACATGGATTTGAGCAACCAGGAACATATGATTTGCTCTTTGAGGTACTCTGAAGCCTGGGTAGAGAGGTTAGAACTTTGGCGATCATGAACAGTGTTCCTTGTGCATTCAGACAGGCAAACTAATGTAAGGGACAAAACATGTGCTTAGAGCCAGGTCTGAATATGAAGATTGGCTTAACCATCAACGAGTTATATGTAGTTGATGCTGTGATGATCCACCAGAACTCTCTTCAGAAATGAGGGACATTTCAGTGACTGGGAGTCTGCCAGCTGAGAGTTTTCAGCTGTGAGCCATCTCCAGAAATTACCCCTGATAATCCTTTGGTAATTCTTTGCCCAAGGTCGCACTCCTTCCTGGGGCAGCTGACCCATGTCATCCAATGGCTGACCGACAGAAATATGTAAAGGCCTGGCCATCTCAGCCCAAGTCAGAACAACTATAAAGGGCTCAACTGCAGGGCTCCCCTTGGGATTGGCCAAGGTCATAGCTGAATCTTTGTCACAGCTCACCTCCTCCCTTAGCACAATCCTCCATCCTTCTTTTCTTTTATAGGTGTTGGTCCTGAAAATATGCTCTAATAAGTTGTCTGCATGCTAACTCCATCTCAGAGTGTGCATCCCAGGACACCTGCTTTGTGAACTACATGACAGGGCTTGGTTGAGACAGGTAAGGTTTTTGGAAAACTAATAATGCAGCCCTTGATTGAGACAGATAAGGTCCTTGGAAAACTTAATAATGCAGCCATACATTAAAAAAATGTTCTTCTAATGTTTAATCAGCATTTGCTCCTCAGGGATGAGATCAATTCCAATGAGGAGTGTTTTATACTCTTGTTTTTGCTTTTTCCTCCTTCAGTCCTAGATGACTAATTACATTTCCCAAGTGATGGTAAGGAATCTAATGTGAATCCTTGGATTAATGGTCAAGAAATTTTCCAAGTACTTAGATAATGTTTTAGTACTGGATACAGATTGATTCCATATGAACTTGTCCATGTATCCTGCCCCTTAGTCTATTCTGAGCTTATATGTATGGTTCTGAGAAATTCACTTAAATTTTATGAGCCTTGACCACAGCCACAGAATGTAGATAATTGTGTGCTCCTCACAGAATTATGGAAAGGATTCAATTGATTAACATAATGGCACAAAATAGCTACTCAACACAAGTTAGCTTCTCCTAACTTCAGGAAACTGGACCATTCATACTTTTTCAGTAAGGTGAGGTGTTACAAATTATAACACAAAAACTGGTTACTGTAGGCAAGATCTGGTTACCTTGTGGACTTTAAATAGACAAGGCCATCTATCTGTTGGGAAATGGGGTCTCCTGCAAGGAATAACTCACAAAAGTCTCCAGAGTGTTTACTGATTTCATCATATCAATGGCATGAGTCCATGCTGAGCTCTTTTCTTCCTCAGCCAGGATTTCCTTTCTTTGGGTTATATGTTTTAACAAGAGAGGCCATTTACATCATAACTGTTTGAGCAGGTCTTCATAGTGACTTCTGCTCTTGATGTTAATCAAAGCAACTTTCGAGAAGGCAATATTTCCCCATATAAAAAAGGAGAGTGAAGGAATAAGAAGAGTGATGGTAGGAGATAAGAGGATACAGAAATAGAAAAAGTAGTTTTCTTGAATTATTAATTCCATGGAGATACTGCTTGCTATTTTTATTAATCCTAGCATTATCTAATCTCCAGGCTCCATAACAACTGCTTATTTCCCTGAATCTTTCTAATCTAAAAAAAAAAAATTGCTTAGCATAATTCACACAAATCCAACTATGTGTGCAGTGAAGAATTGCAAACCAGAAGAAGAGTCAGGACTTCCATGTTCCAGTAGCTTAGCAAACATAGATCTCTGGGTGCCAGAGGTCCAGACATCCAATAAAAATTTCCAGGGCCATTTTAATGGGGTATGGAACATAGGAGAAAATTTATCATTTATATTTTTGATATAATAAAAATGTGCTCTGAATTTTTAAAACGTTCTTGTAAATTCAGGAATCTATTCAAATAATTGTTAATACTGAGAAGGAAAAATGAGGTTATCACTCAACCTGTAGAGAACGACAGAATAGAGCAAAGTCAAAGGTGAAGGTTAGATGGATATCCAGTTGGATGCCTGATTCTTCTCAAATGGCAATTGAATTGCATTTCTTCATCTTTTTCCCTCATTTCCTCCCTGTTTCTTTTCCAAATCTGAAATCTTAGTTTTCTTTTTATTCATCATCAAACTGTCACACTATTAGGTCTTTTAAAAAAATTAATTAAAACTGAGTTGAAATGGATTCATTCTCATTAATAGTACCAGTGCCAGACAATAATTCAAAATACAAAGAACTTTCATTTAATGCCACTCCAGCTTGGCATCTTTTGTGTTTCCTCCTTTCCTTTCTGAGAGTCATCACCCTCATGACTTACTCAAATGTGGTTTCCCATTGTAGTGACTAAGATGGGATGGCATGGAGAGTTCGGGCTTACCAAACCTGACCTGCCTTGTTTTCTGTTCCTCACAGACCTGTCTTTTAGTGAATTATCAGGCTGGAAAACTAAATAATCTACAATAAAGTATCACTATTCCAGTTATGTTAATGGATATTCCTTCTTCCCTTTCAACTTTATTTAAATTTTCTTTAACCTATACTTCCTGCCATTTGCCTGTGTCTTTGTTCTGATCCTTTGCCAGATTTGGTAATTCTATCTCTTTATCCCGCTCAAATAGTTTCCAGTTGACTCCCACTGCCCTACTGTTGTCCCTGAGTGACCATTTCCCAGCTATTGGAATAACTTCCTAAAGCATCTCTGTTTCCAGTCCCCATCCCATGCCTTGATTCCAGTGAGCTACAGAAACTTTATCCAACGCAGATTTATTCCTCTCCCATTCCTTTATGATGCTATTGTCATATATCTACATCTTTATATAAGCCCAACAATAGTTTTATAATAATTGTTTTCTGCAATCCCCTTTTAAATCAGTAGTGAAAAGAGAAAATATATGTATTTATACTTATATGTTTACTTATACATAAGTATATTTTTATTTTTTTATTTTTGTATTTTCATATATCATTGTATTTACTGGTGCTCTTTCTTTGTGTGGATTCAGGTTACCATATGCTATCATGTCTTTTCAGTCTGAAGGACTTCCTTTAGTATTTCTTGTCATGAAAATCTGTTAGCAATGAATTCTTTCAGTCTTTGTATCTGGAGATACCTTAATTTTTGAATTCTAGTTATGCTTGTTATAGTTATTGGTTGACAGCTTTATTTTTTCAAGCACTTGGGATATCTCATCCCACTGCCTTCTGGCCTCATTCCCCCACCGCCCCCCAGCATCTGGTAATTTTAATGTCATTTCCTTGTTCGTGATGAGTTGAGGGATGTGTGTGTGTGTGTATGTATATGTCTTAGCCACTTTTAAGATTTCCCCTTTGACTTTGTCTATGACGTGTGTAGGTGTGGATCTCATTGTATTTGTCCCACTTGATGTTCATTAAGCTTTCTGGATGTGTAGATTAATGTTTTTTTCTTTTTGGTAACAATGTTTTGCAAATGTTTAACCATTATTTCTTCATTTATTTTTCTGCCCCTTTCCCTCTCTCTCTGAGACTGTTTACATGTATATTAATATATTTTATGTTGTCCCATGTGTCTGAGGCTCCATTCATTATGTTCTCCATTCTTTTTTTTTTTTTTCTGTTCCTCAGATTGGATCATTTTTATTCACCCACTTCAGGTTTGCTGATTCTTTCTTCTGCCAGCTCAAATCTTCTGTTGAGCTATTTTAGTGATTTTTCATTTCACTTATTATATTTTTAGTATCTGACATTCCATTAGTTTTTATAATTCCCCTCTTTTTATTGATGTTCTATACTTGGTGACCCACTGTTACCATACTGTCCTCTGATTATCAGAACATGGTTTCCTTTTGCTTTTGAACATATATAATACCTACTTTTCTTTGTCTGCTAAGTCCAACATCCGGGCCCCTTCAGAGAGTTTCTATTGAAACAGAGATAGTATCTCTCTGTATATTGGCTACATATTCTTATTTCTTTGCATGCCTTGTATTTTTTTGTTGTTGAAAACTGAGTATTTTAGGTATTTACTTGTATGCTCTAGATTCTGATTTCCACCTCTCAGAGGGGTTGTGAACGTTGTTAGGTTGTTTTTTTTTTTTTTTTTTGGTTGTTGTTCACTTGTTTGTTTAGTGATTTTTTTCCTGAACTATTTATATAGGGTCTATCTTCCCTACAGTGTGATGATGGCTGTCTCTGCTAAGTTTTTTAAAAAAAATATTGTTGTTTTTATTGTTAAGCCTGGCTTCCTATGGGTCATCCCTGGGTCAGCATAGCTTAGTCCTCAAAGATTGGTTAAAGAAGTGGTGGGAAATTTTAATCTTAACATGGCTTATCTAATCCATTTTCTGATTTTAGAGAGAAACACAAATTTCTAAATGCTTAGAGATATTCATGTATTGCATACATATTTGTAAGGGCCCTACTCTGTGTCCAATACTCTCTAAACTGTGGGAATGTAATGGTGAATAGGAATGTCAACATTTCAACTTCCATGGAGCCTACAATCTCATAGGCATGGCAAAAGAAGCAGAAAAAAAAATCATAACAGTTCATATTCAGAGTGGGGAAAATATGAAGAAATAATAAGGTAAGTTTATTTTTTATATTTTTAAAAAAACTTTATTTTTTCTATTTTTGGCTGTGTTGGCCATTTCAGATTTATTTTTCCCTAAATACAGCTGAAGACATCTAGTGAGACACCTAAGGCAATGATCAGAATTGCAAAAGGGAATCATGGCACTTCCTCATTTCTTGTTCTGTGATAGTAGAAAAAGAAAGCAAAGAAGGGAAAAGAATCATTTGTTTCATTTATGTCCACAACAAGCCTTGCCATCTTCAATAAATAACCCATTTCAGTTCTTACGTACCCATGCAAGGATTCTGATCAAATGACTGATTTCATTTCCTTGTAATGAGACAAGGTTATTTTCTTGTAATAATTAGAAACAAAATAGTTCTTCTTTGATTATTGGTATTCAGTTTGCCCTAGAAAATAATTAGAAACTTACAAATCTCTAATCCATGAGAGTGGGAAACTACTGGTAAATGCAAAGTAGTAGTTCTGACCTATGCATGGTGGAATTTTCAAAATTATAATGAATGGGCTTGATTGAGGCATCAAACGTGGTTTTTTATAATGCAATTTATTTCTGTATGGTTGCTTTCAGGGACACACATCACAAATCACTATACAAATCATTGCAGTCTATCCAGCAAATACAATTCACAGCTATAAATATGGCATTGCATATATCAAGAAAATACAGTGTCAAGGAGCCAAAAAATGACTTTGAACAAGAATGTCACAGAGTATGGCATATTTGAGACACATTGAGTTGATTTGATTGTTTTATTATAGAGGCTATGAGATATTACAGATCAGAGAGAAAGATTTAGATTTTGAAGTGATGAATTACATAATTATTCACAAAAAATACAGATAGTTATATTGTTTCCCATTTTACAAGCAAAGCAAGAAAAAGATACTCAGAGAAATGGACTGAAAGGGAGGTTGCTCTTGCTTTCAAAGATTTATTTCTCCATTTACTTGTGATTTGTCCATTTCCCCCCTAAAATATGCAAGAAGAGTTTAGCTTCGGGAGAGGCAGTCTTGCTCAAGGAATAATTCTCTGGCTTCATTGTGGAGGAGCCCTTCAGCTGGTAGAAAATCACATTTTTGCTCCTAAGTAAAACGATTTGGCGACAAAACATAATGAATGGTAATTTTCAAAAGGAGTATGATTTTCAAAACAAACTTCACAATACTACATTCAAGAGGTTTCTTTGTGCTGTGATTAATGGAAGCAACTTCACCAGCTGAGCCTATGAGTCCCCAAGGACAACATTGTTTTATCTCAGGACTCAGAGAAAAGTTTTGATAGGTGGTCTGCTGGTATCAGTCCAGTGCAGGAACGGGAGGAGCCTTAGCTTGAAATTAGATCCAGCTCCTCCCAAAGCAGAAGGGATACTGGCAGTTTAAAAATGGAGGAATATTTTTTGTGTGTGTGTTGCTGGGGAAGAAGGTGCTAAAAGAATGTCTGGCTGACCCTGCAATTGAATGTGCTATCTTCAGTACTGTAGTTTCCAGTCATGCTTGTAGTAAAAACCTGGGAGTGTATATTACTTTCCTATTGCTGTGTCATAAAATATCACAAATTTAGCAGCTTAAAACAACATGCATTCATTATCTCACAGTTTCTGTGGGTCAGGAGTCCAAGCACAGCTAAAATGGTTTTTGCTCAGAGTCTCATGAGGTTGCAATCAAGATGTGGAAGGGGGTACATGCCTTTCTAGAGCTTTGATCTCTCTTCAAAGGTCATGTGATTGTTAGCAGAGTTTAATTCCTTATGTTTGAAGGTCTAAGGTCCCTATTTCCTAGAGGCCGCTCAGCATTCTCTGCCACATATCCTCTCTCCACAGTGATAGTTTGCTTCTTCAAGGCCAACAGGGAGCATGTCTGCTGCTGCTTTTCTCTTAATTCTAGACCTACTCTTTTTAAGGGTCTAGATTAGGTCAGGCTCACTGGGGATAATCTCATTTTTGATGTTCTCAAAATCAATGGATTCGATATCTGATTTATACCTAAAAATCTCAGACTTTTTGGCATATAGTACAAACTAATCATGCAATGACATCCATCATATTCACTGGCCCCACCTGTGCTCAAGGGGAAGGGATTACATAGGGCATATACACTAAGGACCAGAAGTCTTGGGGCTATCTTATAATTCTGCCTCCCATAGGACCCAAGATAAGGAAGCAGGTTAAGTCATCAAAACTGAGGAGGCATGAAGGAGGTAAACACTGAAGTATAGCAAGGAGAGACTCTCTCTTGGATACCAGGGCTTGATTTGCTGAGCAGCCTGAAAGAGTAACTCAGAAAAGTCAAGACTATGAACAGAGAAGCTTCACCTTGGAAATTTAGAATAGAACAAAGGCATTAAGGTTATTTGGAAAAGCTGTAATTCATAGAGGAAGGGTCTGTTGTTCTATCCAGTCTTGAAATGGTGGTGATATGAGATCAACACCAGAATATCATGGACATATAAGATTAAATCAAGATAGGGAAAGAATCCAGTTTTAAGCCTTGTTAGGTTTTTTGGTTTTTTGTTTTGTTTTGTTTTGTTTAAAGATTTTATTTATTTATCTGAGAAAGAAAGAGTGAGAGAGAACACAGGAGTGGGGTGAGGGGCAGAGGGAGAAGCAGACTCCCCACTGAGCAGGGAGCCTGATGAGGGCTCTGTCCTGGGACTCCTGGGATCATGACCTGAGCTGAAGGCAGATGCTTAACGACTGAGCCACGCAGGTGCCCAAGTCTTGTTAAGGTTTAAGGGTAAATATTCAATACCAAATTGTAGGCTATCTCATAAAAGCTAAACCAGAGAATGGGGCTAGATCTTGGGGTCTAAGTGGAACCTTCTAACCTCTGATTATCTATTCCTTACTCTCAACTTCAAATCTAAAAATTTGGGACAGATGTGATTAGACAAATCTGGAGAGAGAGAGAGAGAGAGTGGGTGGGTAAGTACTAAACCCAAGAAGGACTCTGAGTTTTCTCAACCTGCCACATGGAATATAAAAGGAAGTTTAAGAGACAACTGACTTGTCCCATGGATCAGTTTTACTCTAAGGGTGAAGTTGAAGGTCAAGATAAAGGGTGGAAGCTGGGCTTATACAATTAAAGTGATAGCAGGCTTGTCCATTACTATATATGACTTGATCCAGGGAATATCCTGGGTTATGATCAGTCATAGCCTCTCCTGATGTTAGCAGAAGTTAGGAAATTTGTAGAAGAATTTTGCTCCTTTTGGGTTAGTGGGGAGGGTCTGAAGATGCTACAATTAGCCTATTTTTTCTGGAATTTGGCATAAGGAGAACCATAGATATGCCTTTGGGTGGCAAAGAATGGATCAGGCCACTTTGAAGAGCAGTGGCATTGGCCAAATGCTGTTTATGCTGATATATATATATATATATATTTTTTTTTTTTTTTTGCTTTTGACCTGGTGGGCACAAGATAAAGGAACAATAGACTCTATGCAAGCTTCGCTAATTACAGAAGGTTGCTTTCATTGTACTGTCTGCTCTGGTAATAGTTACTGCTCATCCTACAGTGGAACTCAGGGGTCTGAGCTCAATTCTCTAATATTCAGTTTTGATTCCCTAATATTAGACACTGTGTGGTGTGTTAAGCATTAAAATCATAACATTGTGATGCATACAAATTATGTTGTCATATTCAGAGTGCTGTACTTAGTTTAATTACAATGTTGCTTTTGCTTTTATTGGTGCTTTAAAATGTCTCTTGCAGTTATTTTAAAAATATATAAAATGTTTATTTTTCAGAGTGTAAAATGTACATGCATACTCTAGGATCTTTGAGAAATGTTATGGTGTGAAGAGGTAAATAACCACAATATGCAGTCTTAACACCTTTTAACCCTTTTCCACTTTTCATTAAAAATGCAAGTTATTAGTCAATGATTAAATAATAACCTTGGTTTGAACTTGCCAAATTAGCATACTTGCTGGGGTCAGGTGTATGTGTCTTTGGTTGATGGGACGGAGCTTTGGTTCAAGATAGTAATTGGAGTGGGCCACTAATACATATAAAAAGTTGTGCACATCTCTGCTTATTTCCTTTAGGACAGATTTCAGGAACTGGAATCCTGGGTCAAGTGGTAGGAAGCTATTTACACCTCTTGATAATGTTGCTGTGATGGTCAGTTTCATGTGTCAACTTAGCTGGGCTGTAGTGTCCACTTATTCAATCAAACACTAATATAGGTATTGCTGTGAAAGTACTTTGTAGATATGATTAACATCTACAATTAGTTGATATTAAGTAAAGGAGATTATCCTCAGTCATCTGGGTGGGCCTGATTCAATTAGTTGAAAGGCCTTACGGAAGAATTGAGACTTCCCTGAAGAAGAAATTCCTGCTGTGGACTGCAGCTTTGGCTCTTGCCCAGAGTTTCTAGACTGACCTTCCCCTGTGGATTTCAGATTTGTCTACCCAGTCCCCACAATTATTCATGTCAATTCTTTGTGTATCTATAGGTATTTGCATTATGCATATGTATGTCATATGTGCATGCATGTCTTATATACATGTATATATATCTTTACATGTACCCATACATCTATTCGTGTATGTTATGTACACTTACATATATGTCAGATAGATAGAGATAATACTGATTCTGTTTCTCTGGTAGAACCCTGATTACTCAGTTGCCAAATTCCTTTTCAGAATGATCATACACATAGTTGATAAGAATAGCCTACTCAGCACATGTTAACCAATGTGGATTATTATAATTCTGTAGAGACGAGGACCCATTGACTAGTTGTGACTGGGGATCTGATCAGAATGGTGTTTCAATCCATGACATCAATATAGTGAAGGGGGCAGGATGTACTAAAAGGGAAGATGAAGAAATCAGGGGACCTGTCACAGCTCGTAACAGTGAAATCCCAAATACTCAAGGCATATCCAGTTGATAACATATATCCATTAGGATTCTCATGTATTCGTCATTTTTTGCTCTGCAATTGTCTATTTAAGTTAAAACTGAGTCCCCAAGTTTACTTGATTGCTGATCCAAGTATTAGGGTTATTAAAAGACTTTAAACTCCTGTCAAATACATCAAATAATACATATTCTTTGGGCTATTCATCTGTTGTGGAATGTAACATGATGTTTCTGGATTCAAACAGCCATTTATCAGACTTTCGTTGGCTTACAACTATCCATGCTTTATAAAATAATCCTGATCTCTTCTATCAAAGGAAGAAACTGAGGACAAATATGGAGCAGTGGGTCAGACATGGATTTGTGTAGCAGGAAACTTACTCAGAGACCTTAGGAAGGTATGATAAATACTGTGTGTATGCCATTACTGAAGAACATCGTTCATGGCAGCATGACCAAACAATAACAATAGCTTTAATAGCTAAAATTAAATTTAGCTTTCCATTCTCCTTTTAAATCCCCACTGGGAGGCAAATTCTTTCCCTACCTTTGGATCAAATCTCAGGCAGAACCTTGACTTTTCTGGTCCTTCTCCAGTAAAGCTAACAATTCTCTAGTCAGTTAAAATCACAAACATAATCTCAGTTTAGTAACTTAAAAGTTGAATCTCCCATGTAGTTAAAAATATCTCCTCCTCCAGTTGCTCAGGCCTTCTGTGGACAGGGAGGCGGGAGTCAAGGATAAGGGTGTAGATGGCATCTTTTCTATGTTCTGTATGTTCTCTATCATCTGACAAACCATGCTCTGACCCTTCCAGAGTTGGAGGGAGAGAGGGAGATGCCCTATGGGGAAAAGTTCCCACCTAACAGGTAGGGTTCTACTTACCTCATTTCAATGCTTGCGAGACTTGGCAGGCATGTGAAATGAACTTTTTGGACGCACTTAACTGGGTTGTTGGAGGTATCTCACCCCCTTCATCCCTGGGAAATTTTCTGCCTGTCATCACCTTGACGAAGGAAAATGCATCTGTATTATGGCTGACCTCTTACTTCCTCCGAACCTCTATAAATCCAGCCATACCTGCAGCCTTTTCTCCTTACCCTGGCAGGTTGCCCTCTTGGTCAGAAATTACAAAGACCCATGTAACGTCCCTTGCACATAACGCATATGTGAGGGGACTCTCATCTGACTTTTTCCCTGGCAGACTCCAGCAGAGCAGGCTAATTCCATCACAATAGCCACTTCCCATCTGCCCTGCCATCACATCAGCTAGCTGGCCAGTTAGGCTCTATTACTCTGGCTATTTAGATTTATCAGGGGAGGGAGAGAGAGAAAGAGAGATGAGTGTGAGTTATCCTCTGTGTTTGCAAACTGTTAAGAAGGTGTTTTTGTAAGTGGGTGGATTGAAGCTTTTTCCCTCAGTCATGATGGGCATTGCCTATGCTCTCCAGCCTGTTTCTACCACCTATGAGGGGATGGGACTCACAGTACACATTTTAGAGTCCTCTATAAAACCCTCTACTTCCCTCATCTCTAAATCCCTAGATCCTTGTTGTGGGGAGGAGCTTTTAGTCGCCTCCTCTAAATAATTTGCATCATAGTTGTCTTGCACTTTGTTTTAGGTTGCACTGTCCATTGAACAAGGGCAGTGGCTCTCAGAGTGGTCCCAGACCAGCATTATCCCTGGGGCTGGGGAGCTGATTAAAAGTGCCGATTCTCAGAGCTCACAGATCTACTGGATCTACTGGATCAGAAATTCTAGGGGTGGAGCCCAGTAGTCTGTGTTTTAGCAAACCTTCCAGGTGATTCTGATGTATGCTAATACTTGGGAGCCACTGTTTTAAGGCACCTCCTAAATATCCTCTCACGCGTATACTTAGCTGAACTTGTCAACCCACTTAATCTGTTTCTTATAATAACTCATATGTTTACAGATTTAAGAAATAACTATGAAAATGACAAATCATAATTACATTTTACTAACACCAAAGCCTGCTGATTATCTGACACTCATCAGTCCTAAATTACCATGAGTTGAAGGTTGGCCGGTAAGGGCAGCTGAAGTAATGTGTTATTATATTCCCTCTCCCATTTCCCTAGCTCCAGCTTGCTCACTAAACTGTAAGATAAATTATTGTTTTGTAAACTACTGCATTAATTTTTTTAGCTTTGGTCAGACTTCCTGGTCTTTTTTTTAGTAAGAGACATCATCCCTTTATTTTACTAGCTACGTTTTAGAGTAACCCCGTAGGTCCTTTTGTTGCTATAAATCAGGATTCCTCAACTTCAGTACTATTGATATTTTTGGCCAGATGATTCTTTGTTGTTTGGAGCTGTCCTAGATACCTACTAGCATGCTCTAAATTGTGACAACTCCAAATTTCTCCAGACATTGACACATGTTTCCTGGGTGTGAAAATCAAATCTAGCAGAGAAAAACTGGTTTAAATGGATACCCATTAAGTCCCCAAATACATTTATCATTTCTAATCGATTCCACATATTTTCGAGACCAAGCGGAACACTGCGTTTTGGTCAGGACTTCTAATTACCGTAGAGATAATTTTGAAATGTTTTAAATAGTATTATTTTGCAACTTGTTATAAAAATGCATCTTTAGATTGCTGAGCAAATATTCTTCTGATTCACATCATCAATTAAGCCCTTAGAATCATTCTGAGAATTTACTGTCTGAGAGTCCTCATTTATAAACACAACAAGCTCCAAGAAACACAATTACTATACATTTTCTCAAGGAAGGGAGTGGTGGTAGTATCTTAGACTGTTGATTTAAATTGTCTTCTTTTTTTTCTTCTTTCATTAAGTGGTAATTCAACTCTTCATCTTTCGTGATTTTCTTTACTCACTTCAGGCAATTATTGCTGGCGATTATGATGTTAATGAGTTATGCAGAGCAGACTGAAAAAGTGAAATATATTTTTAGGAAGTTAAGTTAATGGAAGCAACAACTTGAATGCATGCAAAAAGCAGGCATCTTTCTTATTGTGCCCTGATTGATTTCATAAGTCAGGTGTTCATATGAATAGATAACCTTTACTTAGCGCAGGGAGTATTTTGACAAGAAATTTACTCTGATGAGCCATAAAGGAAGTCTTTTGTGAGATTGCCTGTTCTGCATTGTGTCTGATATATATATATATTGCTTGAGTTAATTTTAAGGCCTCCAAATCTGAGCAAATGATGCTGATCGACATGAAAACCAGAACTCTTTTCTTGCCTCCTTTGTAGTTGAATTCTAATGGTCTTGACATATTGCGGTATTGTTCACCAGGGTGACATAAAATACAATCAAACGCACACACAGATGACTATGGAAAAGCAAACAAACCCAGATGACAACACATATCAATAGAATATTTTCTTTCACCTTTTTCTTTTTATTCTTGAGTGACACAGCAACTGAAATAACCCTCCCTTTTGAATGCCTTTGATTCAATCAATTGCATGTTTCCCCTCAGATGAAGTTGAAGTATTAGCACTTCACTGTCAAAACCACCTTTGTTTCTAAATTAATACCCAATATTTACATACCAGTGAGATGGATCTTAATATGCCAAGACTCTCATCTTTCTCAACCTTTTGTCGTACAAACTCCTTTTATTCTGGATAAACTTTCAAACCAAACTGCTATTGAAAATATACATCAATGATCCTGGGCTTTTTGGTGAGAAGGTTGGAGAAGGAAGCAGTAGGCTAATATGGGTTAGATTTTTCAAGGTAAAAACATTTAAAAAAAACACCTATTATTAGTACAAATCATTTAAACCAGAGAGGACAAAATTTCTAAATAAGGAATTTTCCTTAAGTCGCTAATGTATTTGACAAATGTAAAAATAAATTTATGATATATAAATTACAGATATCAATGTTGTTCAGTAGAATTTTCTGAAATGATGGGTATGTGTTAGATATATACAGTTAAATATGGAGTTGCTAGCCCCTTGTGGATATGGAAGACTTGAAATGTTGTAACTGTAATTAAAAGACTGAAATGTTAATTGTATTAATTGTAATGAACTAAAATGTAAATGTAGATAAGCACATGTGGCTAGTGGCTCCTGTATGAGTGGAGGAAATACATGTGATTTATATATTTGTATATTTGTTCCTACAGTTCTCATTTTACAGAAAACCTGACATTTAGCTATTACTCTATTTTAAACTGCTTTATTGGTACCATGCCATACAATTCACTTATTTAAAGTATACAATTTAGTGATACTTAGCATAATCACAGCTGTGCATTCATCACCATAGTCAACTTTAAAATATGGTCATCCCCTCCAAAATTCTACACAGCTCTTAGCCATCATCCATCACCCCCAGTCCTCCCTCACCCCAGCTTCCATTAGGCAACCACCAATCTCCTTTCTGTCTCTCTAGATTTGCCTATTCTGGACACTTCATATAAATGGAATCACACAACATGTGGTCCTTTGTGACTGGCTTCTTTCACTTGGCACAATGTTTGCCAGGTTCATTCATGCTGTGGGATATATCAGTATTTCTTTCTTTTTATGCCAAATAATATTCCACTGTATGAGTATACCATATTTTGTTGATCCATCCATCACATGACGGACTTTGGGGTTGTTTCTGTCTTTTGACTATTGTGAATAGTGCTGCTATAAATATTCACGTACAAGGTTTGTTTTTGTTTGTTTTTCATGGATCTTGTTTTTCTTTCTCTTTGGTATATATCTAGAAGTGGAATTGCTGGATCATATGGTAATTCTATATTTAACCATTTGAGGTGCTGCTAGACTGATTTCCAAAATTCTGCACCGTTTTACATTCATTACACTATAGCATATGAGCGTTCCAATTTCTCCACATCTTTCCCAACACTTGTTATTATCTGTCTTTTTTTATTATAACCATTGTAGTGGGTGTGAAGTGGTATCTCCTTGTTATTTTCAGATATAAGACTTGTAAAAGTTTTCTCCCATTTTGTTCTCTTTTTACTTTCTTGATGGTGTACTTTGAAGCACAGACGTTTTTCATTTTGATGTTGTACAATTAATAAAATGTACAACGCTTGCGCTTTTTGTGTTCTAGTCTAAGAAACCATTGCCTAATTCAAGGTCATGATGATTTATGCCTATATTTTTCTTCTAAAAGTTTTATAGTTTTAGCTCTTGAGTGTAGGTCTTTGATCCATTTTGAGTTAGGGTTTGGGTGGGGTAAAGTGGGGTCTAAGTACAGTTTTTGCATGTGTATATCCAGTTATATCAGCATTATTTGTTAAAAGAATACTTTTGCTCCATTGAATTTCCTGGCCACCTTGGTTGAAGATAAATGTTAGGGTTTCTATTTTATTGATTTGTATGTATGTTTTTATAACAATACCACACAGATTACTGTAGCTGTGTGATAAATTTTTAGAATTGAGAAGTGTGAGTTCTCCAAATTTGTTCTTTTGCAAGATTGTTTTGTCTATTGCAGGTCCTTTGAATGTCCATATGAATTTGGGAGCACCTTGTCAATTTCTGCAAAGAAGTCAGCTGGCATTTTGATGTAATTATGTCGAATCTATAGGTCAATTTGGGGAGCACTGTCATCATAACAACATTAAATCTTCTGATCCTTGATTGTGGGGTGTCTTGCCATTTATTTAGATCATCTTTAATTACCTTCAGTAATGTCTTATAGTTTTCAGAGTACAAGTCTTAAACTTCTCCTGCTAAATTTATTCCTAATTACTTTTTTCTTTTTGGTGCTCTTATACACTGTTTTCATTTATTTAAATTTTGCTCTCTCATTGCTACTATATAGAAATACAATTAATTTTTGTATGTTTATCTTGTATGCTGCAATCTGTGGGACTCATGTAAAATATTTTTTAGTGAATTGTTCAGGATTTTCTATAAATAAGATCATGTCATCAGCAAATCAAAATAGTATTATTTCTTCCTTTCTAATCATGGGATGTATTTTATCTCATTTTCTTCCCTAACTACCCTGGTTAGAACTCCTAGTACCATGTTGAATACAAATGGCTAGATAAGACAACCATGTCTGATTCCCAATCTTAGGGGGAAAGTATTCAGTATTTCAGCATTCATCATTCATTATGAAGTATGATGTTAAATGTGGGTGTTTCATAAATACTCTTTATCAAGTTGAGAAAGTTCCCTTCTATTCCTAGTTTGTTGGAGGGTTTTTATGGTAAAGGAGTGATGAATTTTATCAAATGCTTTTCCTGCATCTATTGAGATGATTGTATGGTTTTGTTCTTTATTCAATTGATGATGTATATTACATTAATTTATTTTTGATATTAAAACAACCTTGCATTCCTGGGACAAATCCTATTTTGTCACACTATATAATCTGTTTTATATATTTCTGGATTTGATGTTAGTATTTTGTTGAGAATTTTTGTGCCTATATTTACAAGAGACACTGCTCTTTAGTTTTCTTTTCTTGGACTATCTTTGTCTGGTTTCAGTATCAGGGCAATACAGGTCTCGTAGGATGAGTTTTTTCCTTTTACTTTTTGGAAGAGTGTGAAGAATTGGTATTAATTCTTCTTTAAGTATTTGGTAGAATTCACCAGTGAAGCCAATTGGTTTTGGGTTTTTTTTTGTGTGTGTGCGCTAAGTTCTTTTTACTACTAATCTTTTTTACTTGTTATAGTTCAAATCAGATTTTCTAGTTCTTAATTTAGTTTTTGTTGTTTGTGTCTTTCTAAGAAATTTTCCATTTCAGTTAAGCTGTCTAATTTGTTGGCATATACTTTTCAAAGTATTTCTTCATAATCCTTTTTATTTCTGTAAAAGGATGGCTCCTTAGGGTTGAAAACAAGGGCAATGAATGAGGCAGAGATGTCAGAATACTTTGGCTCAGACTTGAGTAATAATTTAAAAGTCTATAAAGTTGTGTTAAATGGATGTGTTAAGTAAGCTATTTAAGACTGGAGAACTAACCAGCCAACTCTGCTCCCAGGGAAGGCCTAGAGTACACTGCCATCATGAAGATGATAAGGAATACACTGGGGAGAGAGACACTGGTACCACTGAGAAGTTCAGTAGTGGCTGTTCTCTGTCACTATGGAAGTGGGCTTGCTGGTATCAACGGGAATAATAAGGAGACAGGACAGATGGAACTGAACACCAGCGACAAGATGGATGTGATTTCATGGTGGGTAGCAAGGCCAATATGGCCCAGAGGGCCTTGAGCTGCTACAATTTGTGGCAGTGGTATATAGGGCATGGTGTGCCTGGGGGTGAGAAGATGGGTAGCCAAGAAGAGTATTGTTTGTCTAATACAAACACAAAAGATCAGAAGTGGGTGAATAGGAAGACTGATGAGAACCATTAAAATGGAAAATCACATCTTTTCACCTACCTTCCAGACGTGAGCCAATTCTCAAAGGCATGAGACATTACTTCCCTTTAATGGAAGGACGTTCCAAGTCCCTTTGAGGAAGAACCCTGCAATGACACAGCAAGGAAATATAGTAGTAATTTCTCCAGTCCTTCCCCAAAGGACCTTATGGTATTTGCCAGAGTAACTGGAAAGGAGAACAGTCAATGACATCAGAAGAACTGATGAGAACAAAAAGGCAGAGAAGGGGAGAATTTGCCCTCTCTGTCTGACTGTTGGAGCTAGACCGTTGATCTTTTCCTGCCTTTGGACTAGGATTTACACCAACAGTCAATATACACAGTCTCGAATGACAGTGAAACCGTATGGCTCGAAAATGGCATCATACTCCTTTTGATACAGTAGGAGCATGCAGATAGAGTCCTGGTATATTAATTAAGATCTTGGATGAACTGCAGCAACAAGGACAGTAACTTCTTCCACTAAACCTACTGTGTAAGGCTTTCTCGTTCTTTTTAAAATTGCAACTGGATATCACCTTGAGGAGGCACTAACTTAACAAAGTGAAAGTCAATTGGAGCACAAAAAGTGTATCTGAATGGTGCAAGGAATTGAATGTAGAGGATACTGATGATGTCTTAGCCATATCCCCTCAGCCCTTACCATTCATAAGCATATCAACCCAATAGCTTCCAGTTACAAGCCCTTGCAACTCTTCACCGGGAGCTGCCTGTGCTTGGTCCACAGGCTAGAGGTGTTGGGGAATACTCACGTCTCCCCAAAAGCCCTCAAACAATGAGTTATAGGAGCTGGTAGATAAATACTCCAGTTACCTTGCTGGGGTTAGTATCTGGGCATGTTGGAATAACTGAGGCATGTTACACCATGTCTCTAAGCCTCAGTGGCTCCCTGTCGGTTGTCTGTACAATGACACACCCTTTGTTTGCTGTCTTCTTTTCCCTGTTTCACTTCCCTGCTTCTCTGCAAGTGTTTTCTAGAATCACCTCCCAAATAAACTACTCATACCACATCCTTATCTCAAGGTCTGCTTTGGAGAAACTCCAGCTAAGATACTTCTATCTCTAATTCAGTCTCTGACTTTTCTCCTTGCTCTTTTGAAGCAAAATAACATTGAAAGAGGGCTGAAAAAATTCAAGAAGGAAAAACTGAAAGACTGGAAGAACAAGCAGGGGAAATAAAGAGTTTTCTCCAGTGGTATTGTGGGTTCACCTGTTCAGAAGGGAGGAATCAGGAAGAAGAACTGGCTCTTGACTATAATGCTCCATCATGCATTTGCCCAACCTCTAAAGCAATCCACAAAGAAGATATGGTTACCTGAAATTGTTAGCAGAGTGTAAGGTATGTGTGATGGCTCATTTTCTGTGTCAACTTGACTGGGTCACAGGATACCCAGATATTTGGTTAGCCATTATTCTCGGTTTGTCTGCGAGGGTGTTTCTGGATGAGATTAGCGTTTGAATCAGTAGAATAAGTAAAGCAGATGGCACTCCCAAATGTGAGTATCATCTAATCCACTGAAGAACTGATGAGAACAAAAAGGCAGAGAAGGGGAGAATTTGCCCTCTCTGTCTGACTGTTGGAGCTAGACCGTTGATCTTTTCCTGCCTTTGGACTAGGATTTACACCATCAGCTCTCCTGGGTCTCCAGCTTGTAGATGGCAGACTGTGGGACTTCTCAGCCTCCATAATCAAGTGAACCAATTTCTTACAATAAATCTTTACTGGTTCTGTTTCTCTGGAGAACCCTGTCTAATACAGTATGTCATTTGAGATAGGGGGTCAGCTGCAAATAACAGAAAACATGACCACAGTCACTTAAGCGTATAAGGTTTACTTTGATCAAATGATAAAAAATACAGAGGTAGTGAGTCCAAGTCTCTCCCAGCTGCTTAGCAACAATGTCAAGAACCCAGATATTTTCTATTTTTGTGTTCCAGCATCCTTTTGTGCTCGTGTTTGCCACCTCCTCGTTGCAATACAGCTGCCCCACCTTCATCTTACTTTTGTTGCAGGAAGAAAGAAAGTCAAACATGAAGGAATGGCACTTCTACTGAGAAATCTCAGCTTTTCTGGAAAGCCTCAACCATTTCTATTGGGCAGAATTATGTCCCATCGCTGTCTCTAGCTGGCAATAGACTATTTTTAGCTGGGTACATTGCCACCCTGAACAAGGAAGAAGAGCTTGAGGAATTAATATTAGGTCACAATTATCACCAGCTTCCACATAGGTGAGCGCAAGTAAAACTCAAATTATCTCACAGCAGGGTTAGAACATCCTCTAAGGTCATTTTGTAAAATCAATTTCTGAAGAATGGACCCTAGAGATAGGTATGTGACTATTCTAGTGGCTTCATGCAATTAAAGGCCCACCTACATTGTGTGTGTATAGTGGGGGTAGAGGGGAAGTGCCATCTAAATCTAAAAATACGATGGATTAGAAAGCTAGGATAACATGGTAAAGAAGAAGGGGCGCCAGAAACAGAGAGACCAGCAAAATTTATAGAGCTCACTCAACAGTCCACAGAATGGAACAGTAACTGCTTCTCATCCAGTTGCACAGCTGGCTAAAGTATACTTGATCTTGGCCAAAAGGTCGAGAAGAGGTAGCTGGCTACACTTAACCACAGCGAAGAGCTTTCAGGTGGGCCTCCTGAACATTAGTTCCCATCTGTAGTCTAAGTCTGAGGCTGATTGACTTCATAGACTGAAAAATGAAGTTCTTGGTGTAAGAACTTCTATCTCAGTGGCAGGAAGACTCTAGTAGTCACTGCATTCGATTTGTCCGTGTTTTGTGTCTGTGTATGTGCTGTAAGGGTGAACACGCACCTGGAAAATGCCACTGATGAGAATGTATGTAGGGAAACGTGAATACATGGCATTTTCCAGGCCAGTTACTCCAGAGTCAACCTCACACTAATGTTTGCTTTCTCAGGGATTTCTTGGAGGAGCACTGAGAGACTACTCCCTTGCACTCACCTGCACAATTCCCTTGTTCTAAGTAATGAAAGACCCAGGAAGATATAACATCATCATGCTTCTGTTCTTTTCTTTCTGAAATATGTGCAGTGACACTTTTGATCTCTACCGAGACACCAGAAAATGCTTATGGACAGAAAGATGATTCTTCCAAGATTCATAATTTGTATTTTCTCTTGATGTGTCTGTATCTCTTACTACGTGTACAGCGCACACATGACAGCATGGAAAATATAAACACGCCTTGTTTTTCATTTAGAATTAAGAGTCTTCTGGAAATTCACTGGTATGGCAATAAGAAATGCATGCTCATGCATTATTAATCCATGCTATAAAAATTGGAATTTACGGTAACATGATGTTTATTGCTTTTGCTCCTGAGATGCAGAGACATGTGCCTTTTTTTGCCAGGCACTTTAAAGCAGGGCTGTTCCCCTTCATGCTGATGGCACTGCCATCGTCAAACAAGCACCAGCGACATTGCTCAGGGTCTTCCAAGCAAATTTCTGGATTTCACTATCAAAAACATGGTCTGCCCATTTGTACTGCCTGTCTTAGTCCAACCTGACAGCATGAGTTGGAGTGACTCCAAATCTGTTTTTGCAGGGATATCTCACAAAGTACAATGGGAGTCATAGAAGTGTATTACAGAGTTCCATTACATTGCCTCACTGTCGTTCCAAAAAACAAACAAACAAACAAAATCCTAGGAAGAGGCTTTGTTATTCTTGTTTCATTTTGTTTGTTTTGCAAGAGTCTAGCAGATTTGCGTTTAAAGCTTCCCGCTGGAAAGGATGAACCTGGTTGCACAAAGTTTTCTGGAACACTGGGCATGGGGACAAAAACCCTGGGTTTCCAGGTGTATCACCTGTGCTAATGGTGATCTCATGACTGACTCAGATTTCCACAGTTATGAATACAGTTTGCAGAGCCACCTCCCTATCATGTATTCAAGGTTGCTGTAAGTTTGGTATAGGTTAGTGGGTTTGGGCTAGCTGTTTCAGCCTAGACTTGTTACGGACTTACTTTCTAATCAAGCATACTTTTTCCTAGGAGCGCCATAAAGCAGGGCTTTATATCAGTTGGACCATATGAAATTGTCATTCTTCTGTGTCAAAAACGGCTGGATATGAACAATTTCATTTGGCTCAACCTAGTACTTGGCCCCAACTAGAGAAATAACTCTGACTGAAATACGGCTACTTCCCTTTCTTCAGTTTATTCCAGAATCCTGTCCTTTGAATGGTCCCAGAGAGAGCACTATAGCTCATTTCCTGACTAGTAGCAGGAGACGCAGTACTGCTCAGAGAGTTGGGCACTCATGCCTCAAACTGTGGTAGCTTTAAGGTACTTATTAATCGTGGCTCCCTTGCTATTCATAGTGGTTGTCATAGATTTCCATGATATTTTAAAATATATTTTCAAATACTCCAGGGAAAGATGAGCCTATGCTCATCTTACAGATAGGGACACTGGAGCCAAATGTGACTTTGCTATGGCTCTCATGTAGGTGTGATGATGTCACAGTCTCCTGTCCACCTCAAGGGGACCTCCTGCCTCCTCACAGCAGTAGGGCTCTTGATCCTGTAACAGCTCACTATCAACAATGCTTCAGTCTCCAACCTCACTTCTCATCTTTATTTTATTTTTTTTTTAAAGATTTTTTTTATTTATTTATTTGAGAGAGAGAATGAGATAGAGAGAGCATGAGAGGGGGGAGGGTCAGAGGGAGAAGCAGACTCCCTGCTGAGCAGGGAGCCCGACGCGGGACTCGATCCTGGGACTCCAGGATCATGACCTGAGCCGAAGGCAGTCGCTCAACCGACCGAGCCACCCAGGCGCCCTCATTCTGAGTTT
>NC_138369.1:71708874-71722762 GCF_054177405.1 Leptonychotes weddellii
GATTAAACTAGTTAATATATGTGATGTATTTCGAATAGTGCTTGTATCGGAAAAGTGCTATGTGTGTTAACTCTTACCATTAGACATTTTATTCAAAAGCCTTCTGCTCTAGGAAGCTGAAACTTGATGGAAAACCTACACTTGAATCTTATTACAGTGAGCTTTCATATTCATGAAGTCAACAATGTGAAAGCACAACCAAAGATTGATGATGAGTAGATGTATTGCATTCTGCTCTAATAGAGGTCCTATGTTTCACTATTCGGGGAGCTCGTCCATATTCCTCGAGGTTTATAGTTTTATGTCGGGCTGAGGAATAATTTTAGAGAGTCATAAAAAAGCCAAGGTGTTTGTCATAGCACCTGGAAGCAAGCATACTGTGGGCAGGTGCTGAGAAACCATTCTCCATCCCTCATGCCAAAACACCTCAGCCCTTTCCCAGCCACGGCCCTGGTCTTGGACATTACTGAGGCAGCCCCTGCCAACCCAGCGGGCTGTTTGATGGCTTGGTGTTCTAGGAACTGAGATTGTGAGATGAATGCTCTGGCTGTGTCTCACAACTGGCACTTTCCACGAGGCCTGTGGGATCAGAGCTGTTGATCTCAAGGCTCACTGCACGATGGCCAGGTATAAAATAAAAAGCTCAGAATGCTCGATGGGAGCAAATTGGCTGCTTCTGGATTATTACCAATAGACTACCCCTTCCAAAAACCAAAACCAATACACGAGTAAGACTGTATTTTCAGCTCACTAATAGATTAAGTCACTGTTTTATATAGCAAGTAATCCACATAGCAATCACCACTGCTGCTCTGTATATATATTACCAAAAACTCATTACCAACAGTTTGCTTCTGAGTGATTAAAAATATCTGGATCTAACTTTTGGAGTTGGGATAGATCAGCTCCTCACTTGTTGGGGCCTTAGAAAACAGAGTAGTTAAACAGATGCTGAATGGATTGTGGAATGTGGAACCCAGACAGGGAAATGGCCCGGTTCATCCATGTTCTGTACAGCTGTTTATAGCTATGTTGTTTATAGACAGGTCCTCATAGCAATGGGGAGCCTCGCTGGGGAAGAGAGAAAATTTGAGGACAAAACAAATGAAAGAGTGTATTATATTTATGCTGGGATGGCCTACGTGGAAAAAGAAAGGGCAGAAGCTGATGGGATTTGAGAGGATGATGATAAGGAGAGAGGCTCAAAGAGTGTAAGGACAGACAATCCAGGGTGTGTATCCACTATAGCTAGGAAAGTAGTTTGCTCTGTTCATAAGGCAATGGATCAGTGCATTTTCTTGATTGCAAATACAATAGTTCAGGATCAGGTCAGACAACAAAATTTTGAACTTAAGAGTTGCATAAGAAAAATCTTTCAGAAAGAATAGTAATTGGTACATTTTTAATAAATGACATTTCATCCAAGTTTTTTTCATTAATTAAAAGTGGAGATTAAAAAATTAGTGAAAAAAAGAAAGAATATACAATGGGGAAAAGGACAGTCTCTTCAATAAATGGTGTTGGGGGCACCTGGGTGGCTCAGTCTGTTAAGCATCTGTCTTCGGCTCAGGTCATGATCCCGGGGGCCCTGGGATAGAGCCCAGCATCAGGTTCCCTGCTCAGCGGGTTGTCTGCTTCTCTCTCTCCCTCTGCCCCTCTCCATGCTCATGCTCTCTCTCTTGCTTGCTCTCTCTTGCTTGCTCTCTCTCTAAAATAAAAAATTTTGAAAAACAAAGACAAATGGTGTTGGGAAAACTACATGCAAAAGAATGAAACTGGAGTGCTTCCTTATATCATGCACAAAAACAAATTCAAAATGGATTAGAGACCTAAATGTGAGAGTTGAAACCATTAAAATACTAGAAGAGAGCATAGGCAGTAATTTCTGACATTGACCGTAGCAACATTTTTCTAGATATGTCTCCTGAGGCAAGGGAAATGAAAGCAAAAATAAACTATTGGGACTACATCAAAATAAAAAGCTTCTGCACAGTGAAGGAAATAATCAATAAAACTAAGAGGCAATCTACTGAATGGGAGAAGATATTTGCAAATGACACATCTGATAAAGGGTTAGTATCCAAAATATATGAAGAATTTATATAACTCAGTGCCCCCAAAAAAATAATCCAATGAAAAAATGGGCAGAAGACGTGAATAGACATTTCTCCAAAGAATACGTATAGATGACCAACAGACATGTGAAAAGATGCTCAACATTACTTATCATCAGGAAAATGCACATCAAAACTACAGTGAGATACCACCTCACACTTGTCAGAATGGCTAAAATCAAAAACACAAGAAGTCACAAGTGTTGACGAGGATGTGGAGAAAAGGAAACTTCTGGCACTGTTTTTTTTTTTTTTTAAAGATTTTTTTATTTGAGAGCGAGAGTGAGTGAGAGAGAGAGAGAGAGCACACGAGCAGGGGCAGAGGGAGAGGGAGAAGCAGACTACCCTGCTGAGCAGGGAGCCTGATGTGGGGCTCAGTCCCAGGACCCTGGGATCATGACCTGAGCTGAAAGCAGACACTTAACTGATTGAGCCACCCAGGCGCTCCCCCTCTTGCACTGTTGGTAAGAATGAAAAACTGGTACAGCCACTGTGGAAAATAGTATGGCACTTCCTCAAAAAATTAAAAATAGAACTCTCCTATAACCCAGTAATTGCACAACTGGGTATTTACCCCCCAAAATACAAAAACGCTAATTCAAAAGGATACATGCACCCCTATGTTTATAGCAACATTGTTTACAATAACCAAATTGTGGAAGCAGCCTAGGTATCCATCAATAGAGGAATAAAGAAGATGTGGTATATATACAATGGAATATTATTCAACCATAAAAAAGAGTAAAATCTTGCCATTTGCAATGACATGGATAGAGCTAGAGAGTATAATGCTAAGTGAAGTAAGTCAGAGAAAAGACAAATACCATATGATTTCCCTCATATGTGGAGTTTAAGGAACAAAACAAAGAAGCAAAGGAAAAAAAAGAGAGAGAGAGAGACAAACCAAGAAACAGACACTTAACTGTAAAGAATAAACTGATAGCAGAGGGGAGGTGGGTGGGGAGATGGGTGAAACAGGTGATGGGGATAAGGCGTGCACTTATCATGATGAGCACTGGGTGTTGTATGGAATTGCTGAATCACTATATTGTACACCTGGAACTAACATAATACTGTATGTTAAAAAAATTAGTGACAAAGAAACCTAATAATGTTGAAGTCAACATAAGTGGGAAATATATCCTCTGCTGAACAAATATCGATAAATTTGCTTTTTTTAAATATAAGAAGCAAGATTTGCCCAAGACTGGAATTCCTCTTTTTTTTTTTTTTTAAAGATTTTATTTATTTGACAGAAAGAGACATAGTGAGAGAGGGAACACAAGCAGGGGGAGTAGGAGAGGGAGAAGCAGGCCTCCCGCGGTGCAGGGAGCCCGATGCGGGGCTCGATCCCAGGACCCCGGGATCACGACCTGAGCCGAAGGCAGACGCTTAATGACTGAGCCACCCAGGCGCCCCTGGAATTCCTCTTGATGCCTAATAAAAGGTTACTAGATTCTTTAGCTTAGAAAACTCAGTGTTGAACAAACAGATTTCTTTTGTGGAATTTCTCAGAGTCTAAACAAAGATTTCTAGTAGTGCCTATAGAATCCATTCCCCAAACTTATTTGATAATAGAATAGACCCATCTGTAGGGATTAATGTTCTCCCAACATGTTTTGAGTAATGTTGCCCAAGAGGTCTCTGCAATTCTCTTTTCATGAGCCTCAGAATATCTTAATAGACTCTTATTAAAATGGTAGGTATTATTATTTGTGAAGCACTTTCCACATATTGTTTTGAATTCTTAAACTGTCATGTATGTAAGACATTATTATTCATACTACAATTAAAGAAGGAGACTCAGAGAGGTTAATGGATCTTCCCAAAGCTACAAAGCTAGTAAATAATGGAGCTGGGTTTTAAACCCGGATCTGCTCAATCTATAGCCTTTTTGTTTTCTGTGTAAATATGGTTGAATGTCAGAGATCCCCACTCTGCATTTGCTAAAGAAGGTGGTATTCTTCTATCCCCTAGAATTAATTATAATAAGGAATACCATTTTGATAAACTTGATGTTTGATTTAAATGGCTGTTGTAGAAGGTGGACTGATTAGGAAAACAAAAGAATGAAATCATCCCATATGAAGCAGGACATAACCAAATTTGTTGCTGAGTAAGACTTGAAAATTATTTTCAAGGCTGCATTAATGCATCATCTACTGGCTTTCCCCTGGCTCATGCTGTTACCTTGCCAGATTCAGATTTGATTTAATAAGCAACAGCTTAAGAAAAATCATTTATGGAATATCCTTGCAATGCTTAAAAATATGTTCAACTTGAAAGCATCTTGGAGACTTTATTGAACCAGAAGGATGGTATCCTGCACAGCTCTTATCTCCCTTGAAACAAAAGCCTCTACTTGTCTTGTCCTTGTACTTATATTTATAAAACCCAGCTTATAAATTTAAATGTTTTCCTATAGGAACAATCCTTGCTACTTTACCTTTGCTTCCCATACATTAAATGCTTGACAGAGTACAACTGACAAATTCAATGGCCTTGGTCTCCCAGCCACACCTTTCTTTGTAACAAGGGTCTTCATATTCCAAATGGATGATTTCTAAAGAGAGCCGTTCAAGGAATAAGCCTACTTTCCTAACTTTAGCACTATCAAGTTAAAAAAAAATCCAAATTCTCCTTTCATTTCAATTGCACTGTGAAATTGTTTTCAGTTTATTTCATGAATTCAGAATGCCTGATTATTATAAATGGTTCAAATTTTCTTTCTTACATGACACAAACTATCTTCTGACCTAAACTTTAATTCCTTTCCTTGACTATTTTTATTATAAATATGGAATTCTGAAGCTGTCAGATTGTGTCTCTGGAAGCCAGTTTCCGGTTTCTCCGACAGCTTAGGGCCTGGGAGCACCAGTTGAGAAATTCATCAGAGATACTGAGGTATTCAACCAAAGTGCCTTTCTTTGAAGATTCTTTCACATACACTGCAGTGGCTTTTTAAATGGAGCAATCTTCTGATGGAGGAGGCAGAATAGGTTGGGGAAAAAAAGGCACTAATGCCCTGGGGATAGGAGTAGGGTTGTCAGATAAAATGCAGAACACTGTTAACTTTGAAATTCAGATCAATGAAATAGTATAAATATGTCACAAATATTGCACGGGACATAAGCTAAAGAATTCTGCATTCTTTTTTTTTTTTTTCTTAAAGATTTTATTTATTTATTTGACACACACAGAGAGAGAGAGCACAAGCAGAAGGAGAAACAGGCAGAGGGAAAGGGAGAAGCAGACTCCCTGCATAGCAGGGAGCCCAACGCGGGGCTCGATTCCAGGACCCCAGGATCATGACCTGAGCCAAAGGCAGATGCTTAACCAACTGAGCCACCTAGGTGCCCCAGAATTCTGCATTCTTATGAGACATTTGAAGTTAATGTGGCTGTCTGTAGTTTTATTTGCCAAGTAGACAGCCCTAGAAATGGGAGAAGTGTAAATACAAAGGGCAAGAGGTGGTCATGAGTGAGAGATGACACATGGAGCTGAGTCCACCTTGACAGCATTGGAACAGAGGGACTCAGGAGGGAGGATGACGGTGTGCAGGCATAGAAAGGGAAAAAATTAAATATGCTTCTTAATTTCAGGAGTTACGCTTCCTGGGAATATTTAAGAAATAAAATGAAAAGAACCTAATCATTTTTGTAAACAAATACAATTAGATAAAACTTCAAATGTTAATGTTTTATCACATTGTCATGTAGAACATCAAATTTGAGCCTTTGCAAATTCTGAATTCAACCTTGTTAATTTAATTTTTATAAGCTATTTCTTTTTTTTTTCATGGAATAATGACAGCAGAACTGTGTTTTCTACAGTTTAATTTTTCAAAAATAAAATTGCATTTCCTTGGAAAATCAGTTGTGTTCCAGGATATGTTATCAGGATGGTAACATTTGCCTTTTGTTTTCCTCTCATCTGTTTTCTGAGCACGTAACTAATTCTTCTGCAAATGGACCTCTGATCTGTTTTGGCCCAGCGGAAACCTTTAGTTCCCCAAAACTAGTCTCCCTGACTAAGAAAAGCCTTAAAAAAATAATGCCAAGATTGTTTTTGAGGGCAACTGGAGAGAGAGTGAGTAAATATGGCTCTTAAAGCAATAGGTGTAAAGGCGGGAAATAGCTCCTAGAAAGGGAAAAGAAAAAAAGAGGTGGAGGCAGAGAATGGGAAGGTGGGGATGGGCATATTTCCCGGTGGGGGGGGGGGGCTCTACCTGTGGACTGACTAGGGGATGCATTCTTGGAGGTATGGCTGGGGTATGGGGGGCCGGGTGGCGCATCTCTGGAGTGGACACAGAGATCCCCAGCCTTCTAAACTCCCTAAGATTGCTGGAGCCTGGACAGAGCACAGTCAGCCCTGAAGGAACCCCAGGAGCTAGGCCCATAATGCCTCAGTGGTAACCATGATGAACTGATGACCGAGAGACTTCCCTATTTCTAGAAGTTACCAAAGACCCAGAACCTTTGTATCACCCTGGGCAGGAGTGGGGGAGGCAGAGGTGTGTCAAATAACCGTGATTAAATTTCCCAGCAACACAGCAGGATGAGGGAGAATTAAATTGATTCAAGGAAAATAAAGTGGAATTTGCTGTATACCCATGGCCTAGAGTTATCCCTAGTCCACACATTTGCTTCATCTGAATTCCACACTTATCAATAACTAGGAGGGATCCTTTCAGTTTTTTCTCATAATTATGCCTAAGGTATCATGATGGGGAATACCATCATGATTTCATAAATTTGTTCCTAAGGTATTGTGGGTTCCAGAGAAATTCCCAAATTGCTTGATTTTGAGTCAACTAAGATAGACTCTAATTGTGTCGCCTCTAAGATTTGGAAATAATTGAATCTCTGTTTCTGTCTTTTGATCCAAGTCCTAGTGAGTAGTTCTCAATATAATAATATTTTCCTAGTATTACTTCAGCAGTCAAACAAGAATATAATCCAAAAAGCCCCCTGTATTCACAGAGACAATGCTCTTATGATGAAACCACAGAAAGAAGTTGTAATTAATGCAAGAAATAATGCGAACAATCTATTAACATAATCTGAATGAAATCCTTGCACTGTTAAATGCAGACACTAAATGCTCATATAATACTTTATTAATTAACAAAGTATTTATCCACAGGGAAATGAGGATAAGAGACCAGACACTTTGTCAGACTACAGGAAAATGTATTAGTGCTTCATAAGAAATGCATACAATTCAAACAATAGCATGATTATCTTTTTAAAGCAATTACATTTAATCTCAGAAGAAAGAATAAATACATTAATTCTTCTATGTTCCCTGATAAGCCACCAAGATACATAAGTGATCGTTTTCTTTTCCTACAGCTC
The DNA here is from genome assembly GCF_054177405.1 of Leptonychotes weddellii. Taxonomy (NCBI): domain Eukaryota; kingdom Metazoa; phylum Chordata; class Mammalia; order Carnivora; family Phocidae; genus Leptonychotes; species Leptonychotes weddellii. The sequence continues at coordinate 71,716,346 of NC_138369.1, forward strand.
TGGAGGCTGGTGGCAATCCAGTGTGTACTGCTCAGACAGCTTATGCAGTGAAATATCACTTAGCACATGAGAACACATTATGAGATTAACTGACTTTTGGCTGAATAGAATTCTCTTCCCTGGGAAGCCACGGTTTGTACTTGACTTTGCACATTCCTTTCAGCTTTGGAGACTTGGATGATGAGAAGGTCTATCTCCCATACATAATAAGAGTGTTTGGTACTGAATTCCAAGTCTTTTTTCTTATCCTGGTATCCAGGCTGAACCAACTATGATCACTGGGAACATCATTTACCTTTAAAACTCCACATGCAATGAAATCAAAGGATTGCCATGATTTTTTCCCCTTGGCCCCATCCAGGCAGGATCTTCTTGGCCCTCCAGACCTGGAAGTTGGTAAGCAGAAATCATAACCCTCATCTGCATTAGCTGATTGTGACAACCATGCATGATCCACCCACAGGCCCTGCAGCCACCAACTCATGTGAGAGACTGTTGGCCAACACAACTCTTGTTCATCATCTCCAAAGCAACACCCAGCCTTTCCAACATACCATTCCTTGTCTAGCAGTCTGAAAAGCTGGCTCCATCTTCTCTTATGGTTGCTTTATAGATGCTGTCTCTCTTGGCTGCTGGTTCTTCAGAAATGGCCCTTCCTGGTTTATCCCTGGACCCAGGACCCAGGGTACTATGTGCCCTAGACGCTGTCACTCCTCACTGGAGTTGCAGCAAGGGGATGGGAGCTGGTGCAAAGCTACAGAGAGATTGCATGGCTAACCAGTCCGTGTATTTCTTGAATAAGAGGGTGTTTGAGAGAATAAGACTTAGAATCAGGGGGCCTAAATGCCAAATGCCCTACATGCCTCATGGTGTGACAATGAAAAAATAATCGAGCCCTCCAGGGCTTCTGTTTCATAATCTGTAAAATGGTGATACTAATTACTTTCCTGTTGTTTCCCAGGGACTGCAGTGATGGACAATTATTACTGTATACGTGAAAATATTTTGTAAAAGTACAGAATGTCAAATGCATTGCATTATTGTTTGTATTCATGGGAATAAAACTCTGTTTAAGTCAGCCCTTTCAATGTTTTTTTCTAAAACACACCTGTCACAATGCCCCATGGGGGAGAATGCTGTAAGTGTTATATGGTCAAATATGTTTGGCAAAAATTGCCTATAGTATCTCCTTCCAGGAGATGAACAATGCTTGTTTGGTATATTAAGGGCTCTGAAAAGTCCCATCAAAAAGATCCCCGTTTAAGTTTTGGTTAACTAATGTTTACTTTCTTTGACCATTGAATTTTTTTTAAAGGATTAAGAAAAGTTTTTTTTTTTTTTTTTAAAGGTATTGTTATTAAACCTCTATGGAGGGAGAAAGATGTAAAGATACATCCAAAACAACAACAAATATTCCATGGAATAAGTTTTCTATAGAACATAATTTAAGAAGCCAGGTCTAGATTATTTTACATGTGACCCTGAAACAAAACATAAAATCATCAGAGCTTTCAAAAGAGAAGTTGTGTATTTCTGTATATGTATTTTTAGGATAACATTGAGGTTATTTTAATATGAAACAGAAATGTACCTGGTGTCTTTCACTTAGTTTTTGTAGGGTTTCCATCAACTCTTTTAATGTGGTGACCTTAATATTTGTACTGAGGTTTCTAGAGGAAACACACTGAGATGGTTTCTCTCACATTCCTTGTTGGTGTTGTGGCCTTCCTCCTAGGCCACTTCTGACAAAAAGAACTAACACCAGAAAGAAGAGCTGAGGAGAATAGTAAATAAATCCTTTGAACCAATCTTGTGTCTTTAGAGGCTAAATAATTTTTCTTTGTCCATTTGGGCTGTTACAACAGAATGCCATAGACTTGGTGGCTTATAGACAACAGACTTTTGTTGCCCACACTTCTGGAGTCTGGAAGTCCAAGATCAAGGTGCTGGTAGGTCCTCGTCTGGTAAGAACGCCCTTCCTCGTTCACAGAGGGCCATTTTCTCACTGTGTTCCCCATAGAGGGAGCTTTCTGGGGGCAGAGGGAAAAGCAGACTCCCTGCTGAGCAGGGAGCCCGATGTGGGACTCGATCCCAGGACCCTGAGGTCATGACCTGAGCCGAGGGCAGGCGCTCAACCTACTGAGCCCCCCGGTGCCCCTTTGATAAGGACACTAACCGCAGTTCATGAGGGCTCCACCCTGGTGACCTAATCACCTCCCAGAGGCCCCACCTTGTAACACCATCACATCAGGGGGTAAGGGTTACAACATGAATTTTAGGGACACACAAATATTCAGTCTATAGCATAACTATATTTGATGTTATTCTCAGCTACTTCATCCTCTTATTGAGGTACATAAGGCAAGATCACTAACATTCTCAAGATGAAGAAGCAACCAACTGGAGTAATGGGCAGGATTTGAATTTGCCTCCATGTACCTTTCCACTTCCACTCTCTTCCCTTTTTCTCCATTTTCTTTAGCCATTTTTCTCATTGTGTTGCCTCTCTTGCTTTCCTTTAATGACTGTTTCTTTGATTTTTAGATATCATTAACTGTAAGATGTACATAGATTTAATGTAGGCTAGGGGGAAGGGAAGAAGATACAGTGATTTGATACATCAATTCTAGGATGCATACTGATTTTACACATTTATTTGTAATCATAATATGTTTATAACATGCTAATCATGCACCAAACACAAGTCTAAGCACTTTTCGTTTATTAACTCATTTAATCCTCTTCGTAACTCTGTCATGTAGATACTGTCACTGTTCTTATTTTACAGATGAGGAAATAAGCACAGAGAAATAAGGAACTTGCTTAAAACCACACAGCAAGTGACAGATAGGGGCTACATTCAAACACAGCAGTTCTTACTGCCCCCCTATTCTGCCTCAAGAAATTCTGACCCTCAAGAAATAGATTTTAGTTGAGAAATTTTCATCTTTGTTTTTCATGTCATAAATCACAATGAAGATCAGAAACACATAATAATTAAACTACTCCCAATTATTTAGTCTTTTATTTTACAGATATTTGTCGAACTCCTACTATGTGCATTCTGTTGTAGAAGGCTCTTAGAGGGAAGAGAGGTTCTACCTCAAGGTTGTCATGGTTGTGCTGAGAAAAAAAGATGTATACATGTAAACCACAGCACAAGGGAGAAGACTGCCCTTTGGATTGTGGCCACAGATGCTGTAGAGATGCTACTCTTAGGGTTCCAGCCTCTTGCCTAAGATCACACAGTGGGAGGCAGTGAGGGTCCAAACTCTGACCATTTGACCTCACAGTGCATGCTTCCAAACACTACCATGTCTTCTCTGCTGCTATTTAGGAACCTCCGAGAACTGTGCAAAAGGATTGCTGGGTTCCTGTGGCATGAGTTCTGTGTAGCTGCATTGGTGGTGGTAGAGGAAACTTTATTTTTAGGTATTTTGTTAGGAAACAGTGTTCAGAATGTCACTGCTTGATGGAAGTAACACTGAAATGAAAGTCCAAGAAGCCAAGGATGGCTTCTAAGAATCATCCAAATCTCAGAACCAGGAAATTGAGAACAGGTAAAGTTTTTGGGCAATTGGCCATGGGTCCACTCCTGTTGTTTCATTGCCATTGTATAAGCCATTCGATGCCTGAAACATACCCAGCTCTTCATTCTGTTTATTCAATTTCTTCCTCATTTCAGACTTGACAGTTTATTATTTTTTAAAACAATATAGTGATTATAATCTAAGTTAGGTTTATTCAGTTCAGAATGCATACGAATTTTTTTTTACCAAAGAACAAGTGTCTGCCTTATAGAAACTTCATTGCAACCTGCCTTTTTTTTAACTGCCAGATTCTTAAACTGAATTTCAAAAACGCATTTGGGGCACTCTATTCAGGTGGAGAACTTCTATTAGTGGTCTTTTGACCTGGTAAGCAGCAATGATATTATTTCTAAGCAGAAATAGCAAGTACATGATCACAGTCCATTAGCAGGAATATGAAGCCAGTAACGCTGAACTTTATTGACAAGCTGGAGGGAGTTCTATTCTCTATCTTTGAGAAGGCTGCATGGTATGTTTTCCTGCATGGACAACCAGCTGTCCGGGTAATGGAATTCAGTGGGGCTCTGAGGAATGTGCCACATGTGGTTATAGATACATTTCTCCTTGTTTATTTTGTAAACTGGCTTTACTCAGGAGAGACCTTGAGATTTGTGTAGTCAGAATTGTATGTGCCAACACCTTACCCGGATGTCTGAATTTATCCAGTATTATCACCACTCCTTTATCTTGGATGCCTTTAACTGGGAGAATCAGCTCTCTAATAGATAACATGCAGAACTGATTTATGGGAAAATTTTACCCTTAGGACACAAATGAAGCAGAGAGATTTAAGTCGGGCATATTTTGAGGATACAGCAGTTGCGTCGGAGGAGAAGCCTGTACAAGATTGCTTGAAGTAGCTGCACTTTCCACAACTGTAGAAGTGGCTTAAATTGGCAACGCCAGCAGATCTGTTTCTCGGTGTTCTGGAGTTACTCTTTTTTTTTTTTTACCATTCAAATAGTCCATTTGACTTCCCTGCCCCAGGGGAGATATCTAATGACCTGTCCAGCATTTCTCAGGATCTCAGGAAAGTACTTTCATTCTCTCAGTAGCTGTCACTTCCTGGTTGGAAAACTGCTCTTAGCTCAATTTCAGTCAGCTTTCACCATCGAGTTCTCACTGTCACCCACAGAGCCAGCCCTCTTGCCCCCATTCTCTAAGTAGAGTGATCAGCTCTCATGGTTTGCCTGGGATGTGGGAATTCTGGGCTAAAACTAAGGAAGTCCTGAGCCAATCTGAACGAGTTGTTCACCTTATTCTCTAGGACACCAGTATACAGCTCTGCTATGTATAACAAACTTTCTGAGGGACTGGGGATAACGACAATGAAATAAAAGCACAAAAAAGAAAACACAAACTTAGAGACAGGACATCAGTGTAGCTAAGGGCCTGGTCCTCTGTCCCCTTATCCTTGGCTAGCAACAGCACAACAAACTGTAGTAGTTCTAAAACTACCATCTATCTTCCAGGGACTGAAAGCACGATGGATGGAATGTTTGTATCCTCCAAAACCCATCTGTTGAAGTCCTAATCTCCACTGTGATGGTAATAGGTGGGGCCTTTGGGAAGTAATTAGATCCTGAGGACGGAGCCCTCATGAATGGGATGGGTAACCTTATAAAAGGGATCACAGAGCACCCTCCTCCTCTTTCCACCACGTGAGGATACAATGAGAAATCAGCTGTCTGCAACCCAGAAGATAGCCTTCAAAGCTGGACCATGGTGGCACCTTGATCTCAGACTTCCATTCGTCAGATCTGTGAGAAATACATTTCTGTTTTTTATAAGCCACCCAGCTATGGTATTCTGTTAAAGCAGCCTGAACTGACTGACAGAAAGTTTGAAGGTAAAATATTTGGATAGGTTTCAACATAAGAGAGCATATGTTTGGCTTTTAGAAAGAGGCCCCTGGCAGCATTCTGTAAAATAATGGAGCAGATCTTGAAGTGCATGGAAATGGTCTTTCTGTGGCAGATACTACACCTTGTGCCAATTAGTCACTCAATAAATGCCTGTTGAATCAAACCATAAGTACCCTAAAAAGATTTTACTATGAAAACCCTTTATTATCTCAAGTATTAAGAGACCCAGTGTAGTGCATTCCAGGGTTAATCCAGTGGCTCCTCACTCTTATCAAGAACCATGGCACTTCCATCTTTAGGCTCTACCATCTTCAGTACCTTTGCTGTGTCTTCCCTTATTGACACAAGATGCTGCTACTAATTCCAGAGTTCAGATCGCATCAGTAGAGACAAAAGGGGAAGTTTATTCCTGTTTTCTTTCAATTAGGGAGAAAGTTTTCCTTCAGATTTCTTATTAAGACTCACAAGGTGGGGCACCTGGGTGGCTCAGTTGTTAAGCGTCTGCCTTCAGCTCAGGTCATGATCCCAGGGTCCTGGGATAGAGCCCGTGTCGGGCTCCCTGCTCAGCGGGAAGCCTGCTTCTCCCTCTCCCTCTCCCCCTGCTTGTATTCCCTCTCTCTCTGTGTCTCTCTCTGTCAAATAAATAAATAAAGTCTTTAAAAAAAAAAAAGACTCACAAGGTTAATGAAGGGAGGTTAGGAAAACTAACCTCTAGCAGAGGGATACAGTCTTCCCCAACCAGAAGTGGGTCTCTTGGTTTGGACAACAAAGCAAAACTTCCACTCATAGCAAAAGTAGGCTGTTGTCAGTAATTTGGGGGTGGTGAGATTTCCTACAAAATGAATTTATTTATTTGTTAAAAGATTTTATTTATTTGTCAGAGAGAGAGAGCAAGAGAGCACAAGCAGGGGGAGTGGCAGGCAGAGGGCGAGAAGCAGGCCCCCACTGAGCAGGGAGCCCGA
>NC_138369.1:71723262-71747436 GCF_054177405.1 Leptonychotes weddellii
TTTTTTTAAAGATTTTATTTATTTATTTGAGACAGAGAGAATGAGAGAGAGAGAGCACATGAGAGGGGGGAGGGTCAGAGGGAGAAGCAGGCTCCCTGCCGAGCAGGGAGCCCGATGCGGGACTCGATCCAGGGACTCCAGGATCATGACCTGAGCCGAAGGCAGTCGCTTAACCAACTGAGCCACCCAGGCGCCCTCAATATAAGAATACTTTAAAAAGACTTTTTAAATTTGGGATTTAGTGAAGATTCATTCATTCATTCAACAAATATTATTTTTGCATTTTCTATGTGGTCGCCCCTGTTATAGATGCTGGGGATATACCAAGAACAAAACAGACATGGCTCCTTCCATTATGGAGTTTCTGTTCTAGTAGAGAGTGAAGACTATGATGGAGAAAAATAAGATTGGGGCAAGGGGGTTACTGAGATATTATGGGAAGTACTACTTTACATATGAAGGTCAGGTAACTCTTTTCTTGATTAGCTCACATTTGAGTACGGTCTGAAGTGTTAGAGAAAACCATGCAGATATCTGCAAAAGGACACTGGGGGTGCAGAGACTCTGGAGCAAGAATGTGCTTGGCATGTTTAAGGGAGAGCAACAAGACCACTGTTCCCTGATTGGAATGAATAGAGGATAAAGTGGTAGGAAATCCAATGAAAGAGGAATGGGGGCAGGGTGGGGGGTTACTATGGATAACTATAACTTATTGAATGCCTGCTCTGTGGTAGTAACAATGGCGCATGAATTATATAGATATTGTTTTGCTTAATCTTTGCAAGGCAATGACGGAGTTAACATTTCTTCCCTTTTACTAACAACAGGCTTATAGGAATAATTTCATCTGGTTTACTCCAGAAGCAAATCCTGAAACAAGGATCTGAGTGCAAATAGTTTATTTGGGAGGTGATTCCAGAAGACGCCAGTAGGAAATTTGGGGAATGAGCCAGGCAAGGGAAGAAAACAGGAAATTTGGGGAATGAGCCAGGCAAGGGAAGAAAACAGAAAAATGATGTGTTACAATGTGAAGTCACTTACAGCTATGGGCTACTGGAGCTTCATCCTACAGGGGGACTCTGGAAGGCCATGTTGAACGTATGCCCCTCAGAGTTATCCCACCTGGAGGGTGCTGGGGCTGGAGTGTTTTACCTCAGAGTCCCATCAGTCATAGTTTGGAGCTGTTCCCAAAAGGGCATTCATTCTCTGTGCTTTCAGCCCATCATACTTCTGGACATGTATCTGGCTATTAAAGAAAACCTTTAGACAAAGATTTTCAGGGGCTAGCAGTTGAAAGTTTACCCTAGGTATACAAATCACATATGGGTGCAGGTATGGGTGGGACATGATGGCATCTATTACAAGGAGTTAAGTGGTATTTTGCAGAATCGGAGTTTGCACATAGACCCTTACTGTGGTGCCAAAGGAAGAACTTAAGATATCTGTGGGATCTCAACTAACCTTATGTCTGTGTCATGTAGAAGGTAAATATGCTTTATTTAAAAATGGTCAATATAGTCCCCTGTTTTGGACACTAGGAAAGGTTCATAATGAGTATTCCAATTTGTTTTCCTCAACAACCCTAAAATAGGACCTAGGACCCATTTCACAAATTTTATTTCAACATGATTGCAGATTTAAAGACCATTTAAGACGGGTCAGCAAGGGTATTTTCATGAAGTCTAAAGCCACACTAGTCTAAATGGGTTAGAAATTTGCCACCAAGGATGGTGCCAAAGAAGACACAAGGAATTACTTGACGTCAGCGAAGATTAAATTTGGTTCTTCCTTCTCTGGACCAGTGAAGGCACAGTTCGGGGAGCCAAGAAACTGAGGGATGGTACAGTGTGAGGTAATACTCACTATGGTAAGAAAAAGGGATGCTTGGGATATTGTGTTAAAAGCAAAGGCTCTGGCAATCTCAGTGAAGCCCCACTATACCTGTCCGGGGGATCCCACCATGTCCACATATAAATAGATACAAAGCAGCTCTGGTTTTCAGGGAGCAGCCTGTGTGTATCTGTGGTCTCTGCTCATCCGTACACAACACTTAGAAAAAAGAGATGAGAAATGGAAGTGATTGGAAAGAGCCCTTTGGGTTATGCTGATCCTTACCCTGTGCTTCAGGAAACTCCTCTATCCTGAAGGGTAGTGGTCAGGCTTCCAAAGGAAACTCTATAGGGAGTGTGGTACAGAAGGCTTTGCATAAATTAAATGAAACACAACCATTCCTAGACCTGAGAGATCACATTGTTTTCCTCTCCAATCTCCAGTTAGATTATTTATTTGAAATGGTATCAAACATGCCTGTCCCTAGGCTAGGAGTAAAATAGCAATTTTGAGGCTGAATATAAGGAGAAGAGAACAAAAAGATTAAAGCAATCAAAATAAAATGGGGCATGTTGTGGAAAAAAGACCAAAACATGGCAAAGATAATCCCATTCTTTGCTGATACATGAAGCACCAAAAATTAAATAAATAAATGTTAAGGCCGTGTTCAAGAGAAGCGCTTGTCTTGGGTGCAGAAAAACAGGTATGATAGCAGAGGAAGACCTGATCAAAACCAATGTTTCCCAACATTGGTTTTTTTAAGCAGCAGAATGCTTTTATTCAAATGTAATCGTACATGGAGTTCGATTGATAAAGCAGATAAAATCACAGCTGCTCCAGTAGAGTAAGGGGAGGCCAAGGGCACCGCACCTCCGGCTCTCTGTTTTCTCTGGCACCTGCTGCCGGACCCCTGCCAGGGAATCCCTGCACTCCGCGGAGCGGAATTTGAAAAGGAAACACGGGAATGTCGCGGCTTCTACCCGTTCCACGGTTTCACAGATGTTAAATGTTATCAGCTCCTTTTATTTTTTTTTGAGTTTTTTTTAAAAAATATTTTATTTATTTGACAGAGAGTAAGAGAGGGAACACAAGCAGGAGGAGTGGGAGAGAGAGAAACAGGCTTCCCGCTGAGCGGGGAGACCGATGAGGGGCTCGATGAGGGGCTCGATCCCAGGACCCTGGGATCATGACCTGAGCTGAAGACAGACGCTTAATGACTGAGCCACCCAGGCGCCCCTATCAGCTCCTTTTAAATCAGTAGGCATATGCTAATAAAGTTGCAAGTCTCTTTTCTGGTGTCCATGATTTTTTCAACCTGTAAATAGGGGTGAAAGCTGTAGCAGCCCACAAAAGTCCAGGATTTGAACCAGCCCGTTCACACTTCCTGGTGTCCTGGCTGGTATCGGCAAGAGACTGCCGTATGTAGATAATGTGCAATATTCACACTAGTAATAAAATTCTTGCCTGACCTCCTGATCTGATTTATTTGAACTTCTTATCACTTCTCAGATCTTTGACCCAGGGACTGTTGGTAATTTGCATTACTTCTACTGAGTAAGTCTGATATGTTTAATATTTATCTTGAGGAGGTCAGAAACCTTAGGTGAACTCTGTATCTGGTTAGCTGGAATGATTAATTCATATATCCAAAAGCTAAAGGGTGCTTTCTGTGAATTGTCTGCCTCATTCGTGGAAATGCAGCAGGATGGTTTAATGGCTTAAATGCATTGGTGATGAAGGGAAGAGGAGGGCTCAGTGCTTCTTGGTCCCATGAGGAACTATAGGCATGGAATCCAAAAGGGCTATTTAGCCCCTGCTTAAGCCATAACCAGGGTGGAGAGGTCCATGGCCCTGTAATTTAAATCATCATCAGTCTCCAGTGAAGAGGAGAAGGTGGATCTATACCACTTCTGAGTGGATGATCTGAGGGAGGAGAAAGCAGCCTATGATATACTTGGTGCTTGAAGGGAGACAGCGGTGGGAACAGAGGGTGGGAGAAGTACAGAAATGCAAACTCCTAAGCTTTCTCTGGCTGCAGCCTACTTTTTTGTCTGTGAAATGGGAACAAGAATAACTACAAGGGTAGGTTAGATGATTATTCAAAAACATTCACACTTCTCCACCGCCTTTATGGGAAGAATAAGCTTTACTGCCCCGCTGATACTGGGTTTAGCTATGCAACTCCACTGGCCTCATGCAGGGCAGAAGGAATGTCACTGTCATATGGCTTTGAGCCTGACCATGTAACTTGCATGCACTGATGGGTTATCAGTTGGTGTGATGCAATAACAGTTTAAAGTATGCTTGTCATCAGAAAACAGTGCTCTAGCTATCCGTCTCTGAAGGGGAGGAGAGGCTCGTGGAGCAGACCTGGACCCGACCTGCAGCTTAAAGCCAACCCTGACCTGTATCACCAACCCCCAGCTGACCTACAGTTCCGTGAGCAAGAATAAATGTATTTTGAAGTCACTGAGTTGTAGGGTGCTTTGTTACACGGCTGTGGCTAGCTAAGCCACTTAGGTTAAATCAGGTAACATCCAAACAACTAATATAAGGCCCATAAGCTAACAAGCACTCAAGAAAGAATTTCTGCTATGATAAACAATGTTCACATTAGTATTTGGGTTGATACTTTTTTTTTCCTTCAGATGTTGCTGATGAATGAATGAGTATCACATTGTCTTCTGGCGGGAGTCTCATACTGGTGGGGAAATTCATTGACTAAGTACCAGTTCTCTTCACATTTCAAGGCAAGTTCCCCTCTGTCCTGCCCTAGTTTCTGGTTGTTTCACAGCCAGTGGGGAACACTGAAAAGGTGACAAAATTAGACATCTCTTTGGGTCTTCGTTTCTTTTGAAAAGAGTGCTTTTTGTTGCAACCAACACAAATGGCCAACTTTCCACAAGCCTTTCTGGGTGTGCGGTGCTAAACACATGAAAGCTTGTGGTCTGAAGCTGGCTCTGCCACTGGTTTCCGCATTGCCTGAGGAACTTAACCTTTCTGTATGGCACTTCTCTGATTTACATAATGGGGCTGATTATAATTGCCAACCTCACAGGATTGTTGTGCGAATTAACTAATGTTTGTAAAGTACTTAGAGGTCCATAGATGAAAGGTGCTATATAAGCCTATTATTATGTCATCAAAAATGAAATTCCAATAAGATTACACTTTCATTTAAATTTCCATTAATTTTGTCATCATTCTAGATTAATTCTCAGTGGCTTTCTGGAGCAAAAATAAATAAATAAATAGGAGAAAAGGGTTATATATTAAAATATGAAGCATTCATATGGAAAGGAAATTAGTTAGAGAAAGCTAACATCTTAAAAGTGATTTTTAAATTATTATCCTTTAATGAGCCCAGATCATGTAATCAATATTATGTAAAAGCTAGATATGGTCTCTGAGTTTACAAACTAAATCATGAACCTGACTAATTAAATAGTGAACATTTCCCATTTCAAGTGCAGAGAAATGAAAGCTATATAAAGACCTATATAACTCAACTTATTTTAAAATTGGACTTCTTGTTATAGGAAATAGCCTTAAAAGATTACAAAAGATGATAAATGTATAAAGAATATACATGTATGAGGTTATCATGTGGTCTGCCTAATTCTACATTGGGTCTGTGTGAACTGGCCTTGACTTTCAGACTTGCTGAAGGGACCCTTAGGTAATTAGTGCCATAAAGTTTGAGTGTAATCTCTCTCATCAAACCAGGCCATGTTAGATCTTGAACATCTGGTTTAATGTCCTCATTTTACAGATAAGAAAACAGAGACTCGAGTGTTTAAAGAATTTACACAAAGTCTCATAGCTAGAGATTAGCAAATCGGGGCCCCGCAAGGCCCCACCCAATGCCCTTTCCAATACAGCTATTGACATCTATGCATAAGGGAATTAGTTACTTATTCATGTTATAATATGGGTTATTTCTGTTATGCTTTTGACATTAAGGGTGCATTAGATGGACACTTCCAAGCCTCATTGTTCACTGAAGTAAGTTTCTTATGTTAATACCAATAAAGTGTCAGCACTCAACGGGCCATAATGCTGATTTAGGAAAACAAGACGTTATTCTGGGTGTCCTGAACACACAGAAATGATTCCCTTTCCAGGACTGTTGACAAGAAATGGCAGATGGGCATTGGAATCTGTTTTCTTCTTTGGAAATCGAGGGGGTAGATTAAATATTCTCCAGTTCTCTGACTCTAAATGTCTATGCATCTGAGATGCCAGATTCATTAGAAGTAGAGAATGATACCAGGTCCTCTGCTTGTAACAAGGAGAGTTCATTGGATTCCATTGAATTTTAATGACTGTAGAAAGAGATGGATGCCATTGCTTCATTTTGCATTAGATAGATGCTATATACAGATCACCAAGGAAATGACTATTTAGAAGCTTAATGCACACTTATTTCTTAGGTTGTCTCATGCTGCTGATGTCTGAAGATGCAAATTTTCTTTGTAAAATTGGGAGTGAGAGTAGTGGTACCAAGTCCAACTAAACTTCACTGGGTTATGGATGGGGGAAATTATGTTTCATTTGATGACTGCAGTGATGCCAAAAGAAACCTGAAAGACAAATGCCTGCCTTAAATATTGAGACAGAGATAGATGGACTAAAAGAAGCACTATTGGAAAACCACAGCAACCCTTTAGTGGCTGGGAATTTTATTCTTTCTCTAGATTTGATTCATCTTTCCACTCCAGTGCCAATTTTGCCCACAGATTCATTTTCTGTTTCTAAGGAATTGAAAATGTTGGTTGCTTAACATGAAGGTGCATAATCATGGGAACTCATTCACGCATTCATTCATTCAGGACTTTTGGGGGCAACTTCTGCTTTGTGGGAGGTGTGTGAGGGGTTATCATGAAAACATTATGGTTGATTTTTATATCATACCCTATATGTCACACACTTCATTTAATTTTTGCTACAACTCTATGTTGTATTATTATCCCCATTTTACAGATGAGGAAGGGAGACAGAGTGAGCAGCTTGTCAAAGTCTCATTGTATTATTCATGGTCTCCCCACCCCCCCATCTTACGATGTTTTGACATCTTAAAAATCTTGCTGGCTAGATGGGCTCCACACTGGGCATGGAGCCTACTTAAAAAAAAAAAAAAAGAAAAAAATCTTGCTGGCTAGGGAGACACTGGCCCTTCAGGGAAAGCCAGCTCTTCTTATAGATAGCCAAAGCTCAGCCAGGAGCATGCCTTTCATGTGCGAACCAACCAGTCCCAAGTCTATCCTCCCAACCACCTCCCTGTCTAAATCTCACACACCAAACCAGTATTTCTACTGCCCTAAATCATCCCAGGGCAGGGACCAGGCAACCAGAGAACCCCTTAAAGCCCCAAACCTACTGGAATTATTTAAATTAGCCAATCCTAAACTAGGTATTCTGCTCTGCCTTGCCTTTCCCACAGAAACCCAAATCAAAGCTCTGATCTAGGCTTTTCCCCTCCTTCCTGCTTCTGCCTCCTGACTGGATATGGTGGTCCTCTGAGGTGTGCCATGACTCTTGTTTCTTTCAATGGCATCGACCTCTCCACGTAGTCACTCAGTTACTCTTGTAAATTAAGACCCAGGTACAATTTATCATAAAGTTGGTAAGGAGGATGTGGGGTGGGGCACTTGGGACTCAATAAGCTGAGTGGCTCCAGAGTCTGTGCTTTTAACATATGAGTTATGCTGACAGAGATAAGATACTCCCTTTAAAGGGCTCTCAGTCCTGTGGGGAAACCGAGTCAGAAGCAAATAATTATAAAGTAATATGTAAATGCAATCATGAAGGTATCATTGTTATGGCTAGCTCACTCAATAGCATCGTCAATTAGAAAAAAAAATATGTATCTTGGATTGTGTTTGGTGGACTTGCCGTTGGTTCCATTCAACACGTATTTAGGCACCTCCTGTGTGCGGGCACTTTCTCAGTTACCGAAGATACATAAAGGGGCTGCCATAGAACACACTTTGAGTAGCAGAGTGGAGGATGTGGACACCTAAACAAAGAATCATACTACTGTTTGTGCCTTAGATGCAACAAATAGAAGAATGGCAATGGTAGCCCATGGGTGGGGTAATCTACTGTGCTCCCAAGAGGAAGCTGGGCAGGTGAGCAGTAAAATTACTGTGAAAAATTAGAAATCTGGAAAGTTTGTGCAAGAGGTCACAAGGCAGGGGGTGGGGACAAAGAGTCTGGAGTCTCATTTACTTAGAGGGAACAGAATTAATCAGGATTTTGAGACATGTCATCATGCCAGTCTGATGGATTTGGTTTGTGTCTTTTAAACTCTGGTTGTATTGAACATCAGAAATGAGACTGCATTGTATTTAGAATTTCAAGCCAGGATCACAGACCTTACTGGGTGGTGAGGAGCAGGTCAGAGTAGTAAAAAGAGTGCCAATTTTTGGAATTTAATAGGTCTGAGTTCAAATTTGGAACTTCTAACTCACTAGCTATGTGATTTGTGGTAAGTTACTTACCCTCTCTGAAGTTCAATGGGAGTAGTTTTACCTACCTAAGCTGTGCAAAATGCCTAGTACAGTTAAGAAATGAAAATTTTCTTCTGTGTTCTGGACCCCTCTTGTCCAAAGGGGTCTACTTATTTAGTCAAAAGAAATGAAGGTGTGTATAACCCCAAGAAGGTTACATGAATAGCACAAAGGCTATGGTAACCAGACTCCACATAGGCTTTTGTTATCAGCCACTGCAATATGAGAGTGATAAAATAAGGGGAACCAATTTTCTGTTTTCCTTATTCCCTGGAATAACACCTGAGCATTATTCCTTTCTTGGTTGAGTCTTAAGCATGAGGAGGTGTGTGAATTCTTGAACTACGAGAGGCTGGGGCATACTGGTGTAGTATTACTCATGTAAATCAAGGATGATACATGAAAACCAGAATGAGGATTACTGTCAGTAACTTACCTTCATTTCCCAGTTAGTGTTTTTCATTTGCTCTTTGTCAGCAAATGAGTAGCCCCCTCCCCCCCACCTTGTCTTCTGTGTCTTCCTTCTCAGTTGCTGGATCAGATTTACCATTTTATGAGTGTTTACTATGGGATATGCTGTTTGGGGGCACTCGGTATATCACACATATCTCAACGGCTTTGGTTCTAAGCTTGCTAATGCTAACTCATGTTTGATCTCAGCTCCCCTGGGCTTCCATCCTGTCAGTATTATGAACTGGATTGATCACTGGTTAATCTTTCCCTCCAATGCGACCCATTCCTACAGCATCCATTCATCATTTGAACTCATGTTATAGACCCACAGAAGTTGATTCACTGTGAATAAGTAGAGTGAATTCAACGACATGTCTCTTGATACCACCTTAAGCGTTCAACAAGGAAAAATCTGAAATCAGACTGTCTAAATTCTATTCTGACTCCTTCACATGCTAGTCTGGTGACTTTGAGATAAGTAATTTAATTTCTACAGACTTGAGTCTCCTCAACTGTGATAGTACCAACTTTAGAGACTTGTGGTAATTAAATGAGGTAAGATTTAGCCTAGTTCCTGGTATGTAATAAGTACTCTAAAGATCTTAGTTATTATTTTTATTGACAAAGACAACCCAACGAAATTAAGTTATCCTGTGCTATCCAATTTAGCAGTCACTAACCACTTGTAGTTATTTAAATTTAAATTTATTGAATTTTTAAAAATCAGTTCCTTAGTTGCACCGGCCACCTTTGAAGTGTTCAGTGGTCAAAGATGGCTACCGGTATCGGGTTGTGCAGATGCAGAACATTTCTCCATTTCACAGAAAGTTCTGCTGGACGGTGCCGATAATGACATTGCTATTGAACTCGAGACATACCATAAAAGAAACATGTGAAATGCACCACGGACTTAAAACCAAACCTCATCTGTGCATTCAATGGGGGCTCTAAACGCAGAGAAATATCCCCAATACCCACCTACAGCATGTGTAAACCTTTTGAAACAATTAGAGCATACACTGTTCCTTTTCACATTGTTTTGTGGTTGTTTCTCCCTGCCCCCTCCTCCATTTTCAAAATCTTTCTGATGGAGTTACGTTCCATATGTAATATTGTTACAGGTGCAAAATTGTTCCTTTCAGGCCTGAATGCAGTTGCACATGTGCAACAATAGCTCAGAAGGCCAGCTCTCTATTACTGGGGATCCAGGCCTCTCTCACAGTCTGTGGGTCAACAGCGTTCTCCTTTGCTTGCTAATGCTTTATTGTCTCTTAGTATACATTGGAATAATAATGGTAATTTATGCAGATATTTTGTATGCATAGCAAATAATGAGAAACACCTGCAGAAATTTCCCTCCTTCTCTGAGTTCAGCAACTAATTATATTTTTAAATAATGGCTACCATTGAACACAATTATCCAAATCACTTTAAGTAATGGAATCTTTTTAAGGTGTTTTTGAAAATTTTAGCACAGTTTTTAAACACTCATTTTTATCTAGAAGATGGGAGAAAAAAAAGGCTAGTGGGCGGCTTACCCAAAAAACGTTTTCTGCCCAGAATGGATCAGCCCAGGATTTTCCTCTGGGCCCTGGTCTGGCTTCCAAGGCTATGACCAGCTGATGAAAACCAGGTTTTCAGTTCACCTTGCTGATTTTGGCGGCTTGCTCTTCCTTCCCTTCTCCCTTTCTTAATGCAATGTAAAAAATAATCAGATTACCTCTAAAAATTCTCTTTTAAAAAGCACAAATTGCCACATGATTTTCCCTTTTGTCAATCTAATAGTTTGAGTGGGAAAAAACACTGGTTGGGAGGTCAGAAGACCAGTTTGTTTTGCCCTTCTGAGTCTCAATTTCCTCTTCCATACATTGGGAAGGTTGAGACAGATGATTTCCTAAAGGCTTTCCACAAGCCCATGATAGCCAATGGCCTCTGAACCCTAGCCATCAGGGATGGAGCTCACAAAAGAGAATCTGAAAAATAGAAGTGTTTGACCAAGAGCAAGACCAGTAGGAAGTATAGATTTCCACCCTATATCTATATTTCAATTAGAGCAGGGTTCCAGAAACTTTGTGATATATATACCTATAAATTTGGGGTTGAACATAGAACAATTTGGGAAATTTACATCTTCTTGGACACTTGTCCTCATTGCTATCATGTGTGGATGTGATCAGTAACACCTAACATTTCTTTTGGTTTTGGTTTTGTGTCCCCCCCGCCAACATTTCTAACCCGTTTTCTACATGCCTGTAAGGAGTTACTGGTCTTTAGGAGGGAAAATCACCTCCTGCCAAAATCATACCTTTTCTTTTAGATTTTGGGTTCATTTGGCCAACTGAAATTTATAGAGCGCTTCTTAGAAAATGCCTCAGTTACAGGAATTTCTGACCTCAAGGTGTTTACAATCAGAAGATGGAAACAAGTTAAGTACCAAACAGATTTAAAGTAAAATGGTGAAAATAAAACAGTGCATCATGAGAGCATGGACGGTAGAGTTATTCCCTATGATACGGCAAATTAAGGGGAAATCTCTCGGCAGAGGTGGTATTGACCAGGAACGAAGTCGGAAAGCTAGTGAGTCCCAGATGCTGGTCCGGGCACTAGCACTACTCTATACTGAAGTTTAACCGATCTAACTGATGAAAGCATAAAGGAGAAAAATAAGGAAAGCGGAGTAATTGTTCTTTAAAGCTAAACATAGCCAATGAAAAGGATGTCCTTTTTATATTTTGAGATTATGTTCTACCTATTCCTTTGTTGTTAAGGTAGCTTTTCTTTTATAAATGAAAGCATCTATGGTTATTTTTAGATTTTTTTTAAAAAAACTTCTTTGGCAAAATAAAAAAAATCTACGTCATCCCCAAATCTTGAATACTGTGTTTACTGGATCTTTAAATCTAAAATCTGGAAGCCTCTGTGTTACACTTCCCTCCATGTCCTTTTTTGTTTTGCGAACTTCCAAGGGCTTCTGTGTTCTTCTAAGAGAAGGAAGATGAAAAGCCAAATGGAGTTTTATTCTGTATTTTTCCTGTGCTGATGAATTACACTGCTAATCTCAGAGACAGAGATAGACAGCAAGCAAGAGCAGGGAGAGATTGAGAGTTTGAGGGTACATATCCTATAAAAACCAGTTGATAATGATTTAAAAATATATGTCCACAAGAGCTAATAATTGCACATTTGTAGGGCAAGCTTTTCATGGTCATTATTTCATTTAATTTTATATTCTTATAGTGAACAAAAAGGCAACGAGAAAAGTCTAGGGAAGGAAATCCTAGGCAGTAACTCCCCCTCCCCCGCCCCCCACCGCCGCCTCACACCGGCCCCAAGAGAGCATAACAAAGGAGGTGTGAATGGGGCACTTCCATCCCCAGTGAGGACAGAAAGGGGTAGCAAGAGTCACTGTAGGAAACACAATTTACCACAAAAAAAAAAAAAAAAAGTCACTATGTGAAGAAAGTCATTCTTTTCAATGTTGGAATTCCAGCTAAAAATTCAATTGATGCTAATCCTATTTCCTGAATATATAATCTTCCTGTGTTATGGGAGCTGCTTATATGACTCACATTGCAGGTGGATAGTTAAAAATGAGCTTCCTGTGTGCTTCTGCACAGAATGGAGGATGGTCAGTGAAAAACGTGGAGGTGGCCTGTGGTGTCCTTGCTGCCTCAGCAACCGAGGGAAGACACTTGTTACTTGGTGGCGGAGCCTGGGGCGGCGGGCAGGGGAGGGGAAGGAAGGAGGCATTCACTTGGAATCAGAAGAGTAAGTGACATGGTATTACTCATTATATGATCTCTGGGCTCTCCCTTCTTGGCAACTAGCTCTCTTTTGACCAACCTCCCAGGACACCCAGAACTAGTGAACATTTCCATCCTGAACCTCAGTTCCCATGTTAAACTTCTAAGTAAATAAACTCTGTGGTGAGCGAGAGGGATTGCGGCTTGAAAATGGCTTGACAAATACGAATGCTTTCATTCTTTAAAAAGGATCCTTAGAGTAGAATTGAAAGATGGCATTTTTATTACTCAAGATTTTGAAGTGTACTAAAAAAACATCGCATCCATCTTGACTGGATGGCTGCAATCCTTCGTAGAGCTTATGGTCATATGACCGCAAGAGTAGCTTCTTGTCTCTGTTACTAACAACATTTTACTTTTACATTAAACATGATCTTAAGGAAAAAAATCTACTTAAGGGACATCTCTTGGCTGTTGCTGTTCTGAACATAGTTTAACACCGAAAGAAAGCATTTGTGGGCTGTTTATAGTTGCTGTGTCAGAAGAATGCTCTTTATCACAGTAATTTGGAGAGTGTAAGATGGTGGCCCCTGGGAAAATTTGACTCAAAATAAATCTTTGAGAGCATATATCAAAGGTGCTTGGAAAGACTATCTCTGAACAACTGGTTAAGTGTCAGATTTTCTTCCCCCCTCAGACGAACTTTGAGGATAAAATGCCTGAAAGAACAAGCATAGTCTAGATTTAATTCTACACTAGTGATGTTCCCTCAGGAGATAATGAATAGTGAATAGTGAAGTTCTAACTCCATTTCCAAAGCTTTCAGTGAAAGGCTAAACTGTCTTTTTTTCCAATATCCACATTAGCATCTTCAAAAGTACCCTAAAATATGGACACTATGCCCCAAAAGAAATTTTTCCCCCCTAATACTGCCTATAATAAGCATCAGACTGCTTGGCTGTTCTTTCTCAATAAATTCCAAAGCTTGCACCTGGCTGAAAATAGGTAACAAAGGCCTGGGGGACCTGGGAAGGACTCCAAATATTATCTGCAAAGCAAATTAATACTGTATGTTTCATAGTAATCCGTTTTAATGTGGCAAGAGATTTCCCCTCCCAAATCGCAGTACTTAAGCATTGCCACAAGAGGGAACCATTGTTTAAATGTTGGAAGGATTGGGTCTTAAGGGATTCATCCAGCTCAAATCTCTCTTTAATATAAGAACCTGGTCCAAAGGGTTGAACAAAAAAGTAAAGGGACAGATACAATCATCGATGCAATTCTGTTTTTGAGACCTGAAGTATCTCAGCTTTTAAACATTCAAACAATCAAAGGGACTCCCAGGGCGGTAACCTGGTTAACAGAAACCCAAGTCCAGAGTCAAGCACCTGATAGAAATTCATGTAATCCAGAAAGCACTGACGAGTCTTTATTTTTACTACGAACAAGGCAAACTTTTTTGGATGCAAACAGAGAATATCAGAATATAAGGACACAAAGACAAATCCAAACCTTTAGCTCCAAGTGTTGTGTATTAAATAGCAAATAATAACCATGATGGATAACTAGAAAAGGGGAACATATGTTGTAAAGAATTCTTGCTTACAGTCTTTTGAACCAGCACAGTTGTGAAATCCAGATTAATGTGATAAAAGACATATAGAATGGCCTCTTGGAGTTCGCATGGCCCCAGGCTGGCACTGGTCCAGTTTCTGCACCAACAGAACTGCAAAACAAACTGGAAAATATTTGATGCCAGTAGGGCTCTTATAGGAAAACAGATGACAGCTGAGATTATTAATCTTGACAGTTTCCTGATTTATTAGGACGTTGTCATCCTCTTCTTTTGTATAATTTGGCAAATGATCACAGTGTTAGACTTGGTGGAAGCAGAGCTAAGGGTTTCCCCCTCTAACAGTGGCAGCAGGTATAAAACATTAGGGCTTGGGTTGAGGCAAGACGTGGATGAAATGAATTTTCCATTACATACCGTCATTCGAGAAGCACTCAATCGGTGTTTCCTAATGACTGTCAACCTAGATATAGCTATGTAACTAAAATGCATGAATTATCTCAGAGAAATAAACCTGCTTATTTGGTAAATCTGAAGCAAGGGTGACTAAATTTAAAACCAAGGTCTCTGGCAGTCAGGAATTATTATTGTTTACCAGGCAGGCAAGGAAAAACAAAGACAACAATTAGAAAATAGTAGTCATCTTTAAAAGCCATTCTTCTAAATTGTGATACTCTGCAAAACAAAACTGTATGGAATTTCTCACTCTGAATCATTCATGCGAAATCACTAAAACAATCTTGGGTGACTTCATAATAGACTCAAAATTAGAAAGCGTTGGCATATTTTAATAGTGATCTCCTTCGCCAAGATATCTTTACATTCTGTTTTTCATAATACCTTGCATTTAAAATAACTGCAACAGAAATTAAGCCTCAATAAAATACATCACAATTATAGATATTTCCAACTAAACGATGTTATCCTCACGACAGTTTTATCAAAATATAAAATCCCAAACTTGAAATGCTATAATTGAACACTTTTTTTATTAAGAAAAGCCATGTCTGCACCTATGTTTCAAGACTGACATATTGTGCAATAAACAGCAATCAGCCTAAAGATGCTATATTAAACAAACCAAGTTTTGTTTTGCTAAACTAAGCAAAATTAGTTGAATGCCCTAAGTAATAGTTGCTGGTATTTTTTTTTTCTAAATTATTTCTCCACTTGTTTTTGTGTCTATGCATAAATTAAAAATCTGCTGAAATTTATTATTCATCTGAGATGTAATTAATATGCAAAATTATGCAAATTAAGATGCAATTAGGCTTCAATTCTCTAGTGGAATTTTCCATTATAATTTAATACAAAGTAATAGAGTAATTGGTGTCACGTGTAATTACGGTTACTCACGTGTACTTGCAGACGTGCAAATGATGTGGTATATGTTAGTTATCCTATGCAAATGGTTCATGCAATCTCTTCATACTTGGGAATGAAGTAAACAAAGATGGATCTTCAAAAAAAAGGGGAGAGGGACCCCTCTTTCTTCTCATGTGCTACCATTTTGAAGAACTATGTGAATAATTGTAACTAATTTCCCTGCATTTATTTCTAAGAATTTTTAAGTTGGTGTTATGCAGTGTATTGTTTATTACTTTAGAGAAATTATTTCCAATAAAAATGAATCTTTAAACAGAGACCTAATAGCGATTCAGATGCCACATGGGTGAATAATCCAGGACGAGAGCCGGCAAACCAAAGCACTGTTGAACCCGGCAGAGACTGTTTTTGCATCAGGCTCAAAAGGTCTTGTCTTTAAAAGAAATAACATAGCCCGCTTTGCCAAAGAAATCATTGTAACAATGTTGTCTTATTTCCTGATTACAAAGTTGATCAAATTTGCTTCCCGGTCTCTTCAGAAGCCAGGCAGTTTGATTTTTCCAAACCAAAATTTCTTCCCTCCTACTTTTCAGAATTCTAGGAGAATTCTATGTCATTTCTTTCTGAATGAATAAAGCACTGAGCAAATTAAACGATATAATTCCCTCCGTCACTAACTCTGCCATTTGGTTCAAGGGACTCAGCCGCTAACTACGGAGTGTCTCCTTGTGTCTCCCTGGAGAAATGAAAAGAACGAGTCTCCCATGTGCTTGTCCTGAGCCTGGAGCTGCAGCTTATAATTTCTCCATGAGAAATGATTACCGCTTGTTTTAAAACACCCATGCTGTGTTGAATCCTGCACAGAAAACATTATGATCTCGACACTTTCCTTCTCGTAACTGAAGCACACACTTTAAGACGAGTATTTTATATTCTCAGCTCCAATTAACCTGAAGTGTTTCTTTTCCCTATGTCTCCCCCTCACCCTTACCCCCCTCACCTGAGCCTGTGCCTCTATCCTTTTGTAACAGATTTTTCTGAGGGGGGAGGGGATATGTGATATACTTGGTTGCAATTAATAAGAGTGGGCACCGAAAGAAGCAAACAGGCTTGCTATGGAACAGCAGATAAAGAGCTTCTCTCTTTCCCCACTGCCTTCCCACTTCTTATCCCTTTTCCTCCACCTCCTCTGGCTGGTTATTTGAGAAAACAGACATGGATAAGAGAAAATAAGCACCACCGTTAGTCTCTCATGCTGCACCCTTTCAAAGGCCCACCCATCCATCCATATGTGGCGTTCCCATTCATTCCGATAATAATACCAATTACTATGCAGGCAGGGCCATTCTTATTCACATTTGCAGCTCACTGTGGACATTTATGCTGCACTCTGAGCAACACTCCTATCTTCAACAACATCGATTATATAGCTGTTGTACAATCATTGTAAACGAAATATACAATGCGCCTATTCAGCTTGTGGAAACATTTGTAACCGTGGAAGGTGGGATAGGAGAGGGGTGGCCCTTCCTCTGCCTGATTTCTCTCCAGCACTGCCTCATTCTCCAAGACCTGATATGTCCCCGGGCTTGGCAGGGGAAAGGGGCCAAACTGATATAATTTAAGAACCAAAAAGCCGAAGCAATGTTGTTTTTCTCTCAGAAGAGGGACTTTGGGATTCAGGTGTAATGGACAAATGGGGCCCCAGGACTTCGGCGTCACAAACAATGGCTCTTTTGGGACTTGCTGTGGCCAGACGTCCTAGGTCAGATGGAACAACTGGGACTCAAGCCATCTGAGACCTCCCAGTCAGAATGTCTGACTTAGGCAAATGTTTGTCTCTACTATTTCCTCTCTTCCCAGATAAAGTTTTTCTTTCTGTTCTTGCCTTCAACAAGTTACGTTTGTGGTCAAAACCAACATTATGGGTAAGGGCACCTGGCAGGCTAAGTTGGTAGAGCATGCGATTCTTGATCTTGGGGTCATGTGTTTGAACCCCACGTTGGGCATAGAGATTTTTTTTTTTTTTTAAGATTTTTAATTTATTTGACACAGAGAGAGAAGCACAAGCAGGGGGAGTGGCAGGCAGAGGGAGAGGGAGAAGCAGGCTCCCTGAAGAACAGGGGAAACCCGATGTGGGACTCGATCCCAGGACCCTAGGATCATGACCTGAGCCAAAGGCAGTCTCTTGACCAACTGAGCCACCCAGGCACCCCCTGGAGATTACTTTAAACAATCCCAATATTATGGGTCTTTTATTTTTACTTTTCTAAGGAACTTTATTGACTCAGTCTGCTCTTCCCAAAGAGACCTAATCAGTGAACCCTTTTTTGCTCCTTCGTTTCTCCAAGTTTGTCTCTTCCAACCCTCAGAGACTCTGACCCACTGAATTGACATAACCATGACATTCTACACATGACCATCCATTCACCTAGGTACTGTCACATACGATCAATACAACTCAGATTACACCTACTTTCTAGATCAAAAGATTAATGTTTCAAGGAAGGCCATACAAGTAATTCAAGATAGAACTCAGACTCAAGTAGTAATGCTAGCTTTTCCCCTGTGTTTAGATTTTACCTTTATTTATCAAACGCTCTCCTATAAGCTTTGCAAAAGACTCTATTGGATGAAATTTAGTACACTTTTTTTTTTTTTTTACATTTTAATATGTGGGGAAATATCTTACAATCAATGCCACTTTGACAGTCACTCTCAGCCAAACAACAGTTATTGTGTGGCTGCCAATGTCTGTAGATGCCCAAAATTTTTTTGTTATTCCTGGTGAATGACTAAAAACTGAAATCCTTTGAATGTTTAGCCAACAATCTTTAACTTAAGGACCATTTAAAAAAAATAACACACACCTTTCCATTGTCTGAAAATTCTGCATTTGACATCTTCTGGCTAGATCAAATTATCTGGTGTCAGCAACTTGGAAGAAATTTCTGGAGACAATGATGGAGTGCTCTTTTAAGAAATGCTACATCACTAACCTTCTTAATAGCAGCAAGGATGACACTTTGTGGAAAAAAGCACAAAGTTGAAAGCTAATTCTTAGTTGTCAGCCTCATAATGTGGAGGGTTTAAGAAGACTAAACCTGATTATTTCACTTATATTTCCTTTATATATGTGTCCTTTGTATATGGATAAGTGATAAAAATTGATGTCAAAATAACTCTGAAAGAGCTCCTTCAATAATTATAAAACAACAATTCTAAGTGATAAGAAGACATTGTGTCATAGGTTAATTAGCCATCTTTTCTTTCTTGGAGACACGTAAAATAATGTTCATCCTACATTCAGTAGTGTCTTAGAAACAAAGAAATATATTAGTAACTCATTTGATCCTTGTAGACATCCTATGCGATTAGTGCTATTGGTCTTAGTTTCTAGTTTTTTTTTTTTTAGCTTTTTATTTATTTATTTGACAGAGAGAGAGACAGCGAGAGACGGAAACAAGACGGGGGACTGGGTGAGGGA
This sequence comes from Leptonychotes weddellii, assembly GCF_054177405.1. Taxonomy (NCBI): domain Eukaryota; kingdom Metazoa; phylum Chordata; class Mammalia; order Carnivora; family Phocidae; genus Leptonychotes; species Leptonychotes weddellii. Next base: position 71,742,187 of record NC_138369.1, read on the forward strand.
GAAGCAGGCTTCCCGGTGAGCGGGGAGCCCGACGAGGGGCTCAATCCATCCCAGGACCCTGGGATCAGGACCCAAGCCAAAGGCAGACGCTTGATGACTGAGCCACCCAGGCACCCCTATAGTTTAAAGATACAAGGTACAGAAGTAACTTGGCCAAGGTTCCATATGTCATAAGTGATTAAACATGGATTTGCAACCAGGAAATTTGGCTGTGGAATTCACGCTTAATCTGGGCTAAATCTGATTTATAGATAGGGTTTGTTATGTTTAAATGTTGATTTTTTAAAAAAGTCATTAGCTTTTGGTTTTGTTGCAAACGTTTAAAACTGGGAAACTTTAAAGAATTTGAATTTCCAGCTTTTTAGGAAAATCAAATCTAGCAATACTGGGTGTCTATTCTCACCTGATAAGAATCAGCTTGAGGGATTTGCTACTTCCCCTATGGAACTGCATGCTCTCTTATCTCTACCTTGCCTGCTCCATTCATTCTCTTCCCTGCTTCTTCCCTGTGCAGATTTGATGTTGTGACTTCAGCTCTGCTGTTGTGTTAAAACTGGGGACATCCTCAGGAGAACTCTCTTGCGAACCACTGTCCCCACCCCGATCTCCCTGTTTCCCACTCATATTGTACATAGCACAAGTGAAATCAGGCCAAAACAGGTTGAAACACCTCTGGCCCAATGTCGTAAAACAGAAATCTTTGTGTTTGGCTGTGGTTTTAGGCAGTGTTTGATCAGAAGCAAATTGACTCAGAGTGATATCCAATAAGGAGCTTATCGTAGGGATTTTACCGTGTAAAATCCTGGTGACTGGTAAGACAGTTTATGTAGGGCTATTGCTTTTTGCCAGGCTATTGCCTGGCATAAGCCGAGCTGACACGGGAAAAGGAAAGATGGCTGCGAAACGGGCGAGGGCAAGTGCAAGTTGGAATCCACGTGGACAAGGCAGAACCCACACAGGTGTCACATCATCTCGAAGCCTCTGACTTTGTTAATGTGAGTCACCTGCAGAAGAAGCTGCCAGCCCATTATTGAGGAAGTAGACACGTTCTTGGCCAGGAGTCAGAGAAGCCAAAGGAGGAGACCTGGTGGGCGGTGGTAGAGAATGGGCTGGGTTACTGCTGCCCACCAACCAGGTGAGAACCCATACCAGCCTTCTGGCGTGACCACGGCTGCATCTTCACTGCCACCTTCCCAGCTTCGTGGAAATTTCTGATGGCCAACGGTGGTCTGGAGCCATAAAGGGAGGGGGGTTCTGGGGAATGTAGTTCCAGCTTAGCTAAGCTAACACAGCACAAAACCACAATAGCCCAGAGTCAAGAAATCTAAACCCTCACAAAGCTGCCGCCTAAACAGATTCAGGCTCCCATCTTTGAGGGACCAGAAGGATGAGAAACCTGCCAGGAATCCATAGCACTTGGGTCATGAGATATCTTCAACCATGGTGCTGCCTTGTCTGCCATTCCTACTTAAGGCCTAAAAGACTCATTTTGCAAATCCCACTTCCATCTTGGCTATCACAAACAAGTCTCTCTTCTTCCTGGATCAGTTCTACCTTAATCTAAAATTCCAGTGCTCTGTCACCCTGGCTCATGTGAATTCCCCCCTTTGGGGTAAGGATGCTTCCATCCACACGACAGCAATTCTAATATTGCTGTTGACACAGTTTGTTCTGTTCTCAGGCCCAGGTCTAGTTTCAAGAATCTCTGACAGAAAGAACTGCAGAATCTGGGGTTATACACAGCACAGGCCTTAGGAAATCCTGCCCATTGTCTGATGACTAACATTCACTGACTCTGATACTGCTGCTCAGTGGCTTACAGGGCAGGCAGGAAACAGAAGTGCCTTTCCTTGGGGGTAACACTCATCTATCATGGCCCACACTGCCTTATGACTGGGATCCCGTTTTTACAGCTGCCTAGTTGCCCTCATATGCACAGCTAGCCCATCTCAAGCAAGTTCACAAAGTCCATGTTAGATGACATTTCCAACTTCACCTTTACACTGTGCTCAATCCTGGCCCAAGTCAACAGCCAGGACCCACCTCTACACTTATGAAAAAATTCACTTTAGGGATCCTGAGTGTCTTCTGCGGCTGACCAACTTCGTTTGGGCCATCTTGATGCATCAGCCATTCTAATAACCTTGAACCCTAAGAGGAAGGACATTTCAATCTTTTCTTTTCAGAGTCTCATTGACCCCTTATACAACTGCTCACTAAAATGGTTCTGGTGCCAGTTCCAACATGGGGGGATGGTTTCCCTCACACCACCCAAGCATTTCCCTGACACCAGCTTGGTGTCCTACAGTTTAACTGAATTCACCTCAATTCTGACACTACCTGGAGATAGCATAAAATCCCCCACGTTAAAGGGTCCTATAGGATTCCCTGCCCCCCCCTTCAGATGCCAGTTGCAAGCCCAGGTTGTTACCTATGCTTCTGACCAACTGGCTACAAATTAGAGATTCCAAAGATTCTCTCATCACTTAGGAAATTCCAAGGATTTTAGGAACTCTGTGCCAGAAATGGGGATGCAGACCAAATATATATTTCTTATTACAAATCAAAATACCAGACTCACCCCTTACCAGTCTACTATATTAAGTATTATGGAGTACAGAGCAGTTTCAAGCTTTAAAAATTGTCCTATTATACTCAGTCTTAGCCCAGGTTCCCCCTAATGTAATATGAGGAAACAAGAATGGGCGGTAGGCAGAGTGAAACAGGAAAGGTGGAAAAGCTAAGACAAGGATGCATGAACAAGCTGGTGTCTACTGTGTGACTATTGCTCATCCCATGGGACTTTCTGAGGAGCCTAATGAAATGCATTTCAGACCTATCTTCCTGGGAAATGAAAGAGGAAATAATTTGTCTATTAATCCCTTACTTCATTTTCATTTCTGGGTTACGAGTGGGATCCTGTAGGTATCATATGCTACAGCATCAGAGAATCCAAGGCACAGTGAACAGTCTATGACAAAGCCCCAAAGTGAGGTTGCATCTGAGTGAAGCTGATCAAAGCCCACGTGGGACTGGTTATTGCAGCAGTGGCTGGAGAAAGAAATCTGGCTGAACAGAATTAAGTGGGCCACGAGACGGACCCAGTAATGTCCATCCTTGCAATACTTAGATTCACTCATGCCGTCCATTCAGGCCATGTCCCCTGGCCTGGTTATGGAAGACAATGGTCTTCCTAAAATTTAAGGAGACTTATTCATTTTTACTGGAAAGTGTATACCAAGACATCAGATTTTTACAGAGAATGCATCAGGTTTTCCTTTGTGATATTCCCACTGAATTATATAGTAATAAAGCACCAATATCTGGTCATTTTTTTCTTTCTGGGCATATGAGAGTCAAAGTTTCCCAGTCTTTTTGCAGTAAGACAGGACTATGTGACTACTAATGGCCAATGAAACATAAGCAGAACTAACATGTGTCCCTCTGAAATGGAGGCAGGAAACAAGCCCCTACATAATTTTCAGTCTCTTCCCTCTCTCCTTGAGTAGAAAGCATGGAGGCTATTTGTTGAGATGACAGAAAAACAGTCTGGATCTTTGAATCATCACACGTAAGACAGCTGCCTGGAAACATCACCAGCATATAACAGACTTTGCAGGAGCAAGTAATAAACCTTATCTGTTTAGCTGCTGAGATTTTGGGACTGTGTATTCTAATATCATCACATATTCTGTCTAAAACACCTTTGAACATTTGCAGATTTCTTGTGCATTGTGATCAAAAGTCAGGAGAATGGGTTATGTATTAATGTTGTAAATTATTTGTAATATGCTGTAAGTTGAATTGATGCTTAGGAGTAATTAAAATCCTAAGTGAGGGAATGTATTAACATTCAGAGCTGATAGAAAACTTTCTAACATCTGTCAAGTCAGAACTCCTCATTGGAATTGCGAAGTCTTGGTTAAGATCCTAATACCTGCCACAGTGATATGTGTCTTAGTGAGTTTTCTGAACACCTAATGTGTTCATAGGCATGGAATCTCCAAATATCCCTTTACTTTTTGTTCCATACTAAATGCATCTGTATCATGGTCCATTACAACCTCATTCCTTAATCAAATTACACATATTTTCCTAGGGATAAAGTTTTGAATTGCAGAGCCTTTTCAGAAGCCCACATTTGCAATGATGCTATCATAATTCATTGTTATGTCTCAGCATTGTAGTAGATAAATAGTTGATGTTTGTTGAATTAAGTCAAATTGAACTGACATGAATTGAAGGAGGAGGAAGATGATATGATCATTGTGCTGGGGACTTTATATCTGTTATGAGGTGGCTAATATTATCCCCTTTTTGCAGATGAGGAAATTAAGGTTTACAGAGACTGGGTAAATTGCCAAATGTCATACTAACTGTGGTCTACACTGAAGTCTGTGAATTCTAAGGTCTGAGATAAAGCCGACCTTCCTTCTACAATATCATCATGCTACCTTGAATTGAAACAAATGTAAATTGAATCAAAGTGAATTGCATTGAACTGTATTGAACTGAACTGGAAAATCCATCACAATGTAGAGATGTGGGGCTTAAGACCCTGTAGTACTCATATTATTTATGGTGTATCCTTACACCAACACCAATCACTACATGCCTATTTCTGAGAAGTGATTCTTTAAAATATTGAACTCTTAATATGTTTTAAATCTACTTTTATTAATAGAAGTTTTAGCTAACAAAAAAAGTCTTGAATGAAACTCTTGGGTAACTTATGTTGCCATAATCACCCCTACCTCCTTCTTTGCCAGAATGGCTCCTTTGGTCTCAGAGTGCAGGGGACAGGCCTGATAGGCACTGGTTCCTAAGACTTCTGGTCCCATTCAACATGTCCATATGGTGCAAAGCTATCCAGAATGATAATCACACCATGGATACTCACTAGTGTATCAGCCACCGAGAGAAGCTTTCGAAGAAGCAGGTTCTATCACTGGGTTTTTTTTTTTTTTTAACACTTGTATATAAACTATATTGCAATCACATACATATTGTATATATGTATTTATATCTATCTATCTAGTCATCTATCCATTTATCTTTTTTTTTTATTCTTATGTTAATCCCCATACATTACATCATTAGTTCTAGATGAAGTGTTCCATGATTCATTGTTCGTGCATAACACCCAGTGCTCCATGCAGAACGTGCCCTCCTCAATACCCACCACCAGGCCAACCCATCCTCCCACCCCCCTCCCCTCTAGAACCCTCAGTTTGTTTTTCAGAGTCCATC
>NC_138369.1:71747936-71843964 GCF_054177405.1 Leptonychotes weddellii
TGGAGGGAGAGATGAACCGTGAGAGACTATGGACCTGAGAAACAAACAGGGTTTTAGAGGGGAGGGGGGAGGGGGGATTGGTTAGCCCGGTGATGGGTATTAAGGAGGGCACATACTGCATGGAGCACTGGGTGTTATACGAAAACAATGGATCGTGGATCACTACATCAAAAACTAATGATGTATTGTATGGTGACTAACATAACATAATAAAATTAAAAACTACAAAAAAAATTATAGTACAATCAAGTAAGAAGGCTGTTCATTGTCATTTTTTTTAAGTTGAACATATATCTTCCCTATTATCTAATAATTTCACTCCTAGGAATTTATCCAAGAGAAATGAGAATATATGTCCACATAAGACTTTATGATAAATATTCATAGCAGCTTTATTCATATTCAAAATTAGAAACAACCCAAATGCCTATCAAAGAGTAGATAAATAATTTTGATATATTCTACAATGAAATAATATTAAGCCATGAAAATGAAAAAATATTGACTCCTACAACAATATGGATAAACCTTCATATGGAGCAAATGAATCCAGACACAAGAGAATGAACATTATATGATTTCATATGTATTAATTTCTAGAATAGAAAACCTTAACCTACTGGGGCAAGGGATATCCCTGGAAGAGTCCATAGAACTTTCTACAATGGTGAAACTTCCTATTGTCTTTTTTTTTTTTTTTTAAAGATTTTATTTATTTATTAGACAGACAGAAAGAGCACAAGCAGGGGGAGCGAGGGAGAGGGAGAAGCAGGCTCCCCGCTGAGCACGGAGCCTGATGCAGGACTCTATCCCAAAACCCTGGGATCATGACCTAAGCTGAAGGCAGATGCTTAACTGACTGAGCCACCCAGGTGCCCTGATATTTCCTATATCTTAATAGCAGTGTGAATTACATGGATGCAGGCATTTACCAAAATTTATTGAATTGTACACTCAACATATGCATATTTTAGTGATTATAAATTTTACTCTAAAAAGAAAAAAGGAATACTGAACTCTACTTAGTAGGAATGATTTTCACAGTAGTATGGACAAACAATTCCGAAATGATCGTGTGTTCTCTGAGCAAATAAGTAAATATATTGATGATAATGGGTGCCAGATTTCCCTCTGTTGCAGTTATAATTATGGGAGTGAGACAGCTAGAATGAACACAGGAGTGTTGAAGTGGAATTAGAATCACCAGGTAAATTCATTGTTTTTAATATGTAAATAGGTAGATACAGAAATAAATGTGTGTGTGTTTTATTGTTTTTCCTAGTTCTGAACACTGAGAGAGGTTGAAAGCAATGGAAAACTAGTAACAATGACCGCAGCTAGGACTCAGATATTGGCTCCTAAATATCATTCTCCACTAAAAAGGACCAGGGCCTCCTGGAGAAAGATGAATTCCAGGGCTTAAGCTAAAAAAATACAAAATGAGTTGTTCAAGCAAGTCAGAGACTACTCAAGGAATGTTGGGGACCTGACAAAAGGACACCAAAACCAGACTGAAGGGGTTACTGATGTCCACAGCCTGGACGATTGGAGCATCAATACAAATAATGCTAGAAAAGGATTATAAGCCATTTAATTAGATAGAAATACGTGGGTCCAAACTGATATAAAACTAAAGGAATGAATGAAGACGTCACGTAGTAGGGTGGTGGCGGGGAAACGCCAGGGTGGTGAAAGCAGGTGTCAGATCGTGGGGCCCGGCACGTGTCTTCACAGCCCTCTGCGCCTGCCCGGACGTCCCTCTGCGCTTAGAATAGCCTTCCCGTTCCCTACCAGCTTGGTGTCCTCCTTCCCACACTTCTCATGGCCCAACTTTTATGTTACCTCCTTTGGAAAGGTTTCTTGAATTTTAAGAATCATCTTAGTGTAGTAATTATCGATCATTTGTCATCTTATTTTTCATAATCCCTTTCTCAGCATAGGCAGCAGACATTCTTTTTATATTCCTTAGAGCTCTCTTTTTTTCCTCAGGGTCATGTGGTCTTCTATATTTCCTATTTCCATTCCCCCACCCCCTCTGGTGGGCACTTTAAGATTTTGTCTCTCTTTTTTTTTTTTTTTTGATGCTTTGTTACGGAGGACACTGTAACATTAATTGCATTGTATTAAATTGTATCCCATCAATTGGTTGCAAGCTATGAAAATGAAAGTAATAGGGGTCAATTTAGTAAAAAAATTAGTTTATCTTGATGCGGGCTGTGAAAAATGCCTAAGACTGGCTGAGAGCCAATCACAGAAGCCCTGTAAGGTACATCCTTCCACCTGCTTGCAGGAAAAACCTTATTTAAAAAAAAAAAAAAACAGCAGATAACTGCAGCTCTCCTTCTGTCCTTTGATTTAGAGATGTGTTTTGTTTTGCTCCCTGACTAGACAGTCCTGAATCGGGTTTCCTGACAACAGATGGCTCTGTCAGCCAGTTGGGCCAAATGAGTCAGCGATCTGCCACAATGATGGACATGAAACAGCCATGGAGGTATCAGGATGCCCACTCGCCCAGGATCAGGAAGAAACCTCATGCTGGTTTCCAGGCTTCCCTTCCCCTTTCCTCAGCTCCTGCTGAAAATAAACTTACAGAAGCCATAACAAAACAACTCCTCCACCCACCAATCATTCTTTCTGGAGCTTAGATGCAAAAGTAAGAGCCAGTTCAAGAAGCAGCAGGTCCTCTCCGAGGAGGGTGGGAATTTCCCATTAGACTTCAGGGGGCAGGCCCGTTCAAACAGCAGATGTAACGCGGTACGGTGCTAACCTTACCTCGGCTGCTCATTGAGCTACAAGTCATTTGACAGTTTTGCTTTGCTGCATACAGACGTCACAGCCCTAACTACTTCAGCCAGCTGAGCCTGATCACATTATTGCAATGATAATTGAGTTGCAAAGTGAGGCTCCATGTGTACCTGTTTGAGACAGAATTCTGGAATATGGTGTGTACAGCCCCAGGGAAGGGAGGGCAGCATCTGAGGGGTTTGGTGAAAACTACCATTCCCAGTGTTTTTCTTTGTATTTTTAGAGGTTTCCTCAGACCTGTTTGCAAACATTTCTATAATCATGGGAATTACTGTATATTGTATACAGTTATAACTGATATTGATATGGTCATTTCTGATTTTCACAATGTTATCAGATTATCAGATCTTCAGTCTCACCATATTCTCATGATAGGGTCATACATATGACACCCATAAAGGAAATATAATAATCCCCATTTTATAGATGAAGACAGAGACTTGGAGAGGTAAAGACATTTTCTATTTTAAAAGGAAGAGGATTATGCAGTTCTGGGTTGAAAACGAGCTATTAATAGAAAATGGAGTGTCCAGTAAGCTGTATCGTAGGTATCTGAAGAACATAAAAAAGGATGGTGAGAAGAGAATAATTGGTTATTATCGGGCCAGATGTTCTCAGTAGAAGATGGTAACAAAGGGATCAGGGATAGGTTCACCTCATACCTTACTGCCTATAAAACTTGGATTTGAGATGTTCAAGGATGTCGCTGGGAGACACCCCTCCCTAGACTCACCCAGATGTTTCAAGATTTGTATTACCTGGAGGAATAGGGATTGATAAGACTGTAGATGACTCAAGGCACTTCTATTATGTAAATGAAGACACTTCCCAACTCACAGCCACATAGGATACTATTCTGTTTTTCCCTCTGTCATTCCTGCTTCCTACTTCCTTACTTCACGTGCAGGCATTGGTGACTCCTCATCGGTACTGATTAGTTCAAAAGAGGATAATGCAGTAAAGCTAGAGAAAGAAAAACGTTTTGATTTTCAAAAGTCTTGTTTTAGGTTTGAGATAAAAGATGAAGAGATCAGTCAGATTGTTGTTCTTACCATTGAGGAAAAATAAAAATTTCTTGAAATGGGAGAATAGCAAAGAATGAGTGGAGAGTACACAAGGAAACTGGATAAAGATGGACCCCAGCAAAGGGACCCTCAGTTTTTCACTATGCTTTCTCCATGCTTCATCCCTTCTGTGTTTAATCCCAGGGGACAAAATTGAATACCAGGGAATTTGAGGATTTAAATGTAAATACGAACCTTGCAAATTTTCACAAGTAGCACCTAGGATGAAGGCAAGACTTAAAAGTTTTCCTGTGAAGGAACAGAAATATCTATGATGTATTGTAGACAATACATCAAAGGATATTTTACCCTGAGGTCAGTCTATTGTCTGGCACACCATTAAAGAGGGATTATGCAGCGGATGGGTCAAAGTTCAGATACGTCGGGGGAAGGAGAGAAAGTTAGCCAGGGTTTAGTTAGCAGGTATTTTGTTCATCACTGATCAGTGAGGACAAAACAGTCCAGCTAATCATTTATGAGGCAATGGGAATTTTGAGGATGGGAATTTTGGAGGTCTGCGTTGCCCTGTCACAGGTAGGTAAGGAGGAATCTGTGCATCTTATCTAAGTCATGCCTGGAATGGTGGTTCTTTGCCATAAGCAGTTTCCTAGAACACAACAGTGGGGGGATTTTTTTTAACATTGCTCTTTTCTTTCTTTCTTTTTTATTTTATTATGTTATGTTAGTCACCATACAATACATCATTAGTTTTTGATGTGGTGATCCATGATCCATTGTTTTCGTATAACACCCAGTGCTCCATGCAGTATGCGCCCTTCTTAATACCCATTACCGGGTTAACCCATTCCCCCACCCCCTTCCCTCTAAAACCCTGTTTGTTTCTCAGAGTCCATAGTCTCTCATGGTTCATCACACCCTATGATTCCGCCCCTTCATTTTTCCCTTCCTTCTCCTAATGTCCTCCATGCTATTCCTTATGTTCCACAAATAAGTGAAACCACATGATAACTGACTTCCTCTGCTTGACTTATTTACCTTAGCATAATCTCCTCCAGTCCCATCCATGTTGATGTAAAAGTTAGGTATTCATCCTTTCTGATGGCTGAGTAATATTCCATTGTATATATGAACCACATCTTCTTTATCCATTCATCTGTTGAAGGGCATCTCGGCTCTTTCCACAGTTTGGCTATTGCGGACATTGCTGCTATGAACATTGGGGTGCATACGGCCCTTCTTTTCACTACATCCATGTCTTTGGGGTAAATACCCAGTAGTGCAATTGGTGGGTCATAGGGTAGCTCTATTTTTAATTTTTTGAGGAACCTCCACACTGTTTTCCAAAGTGGCTGTTTTCTAGGATCATAGGGCTTAAGTAAAGTTTAAGATTTTAAATGGATACCAGTAAACCAGGAAAATGGATTCAGTATGGTCAACTCTAAGATGTGTACTTGGACTCTAAAAACGAAGAAGGAAGGCGCCACCTCTGCAACAGTATCCCGGAACAAAACAAAAATTCCTAGAATAAAATACTAGTCTCATGTATCTTCTGATCAGTGTTTCAATACAAGATGCTGGAGAGCAACAAGATACTTAAGTAAAGAATGTAAGCTGAAGATTGTTTAACCAACCACATCTTATTTGAATTATAAAGTCTATTCTACGAACAGTTTTGAACATGCAAGAGCTCAGAGAATACTGTGCCATTGAGTCCTAGAAGGAATGATTAGACAATGAATTTTGGCCAACTAAGTGACTAGGTAAATAGTAGCAAAAGGACTGGGAATAAATATTGAATGTATTTGCCTGTAGAAAAAAAAATACAGGGATTGAGATGTCAGAACGAAATATATATGTTATATGTCTTTACTATGTAGAAATGATATACCTAACAAAAATTGGATAAGCAAGGGGGAAAGGAGGTCAGAAATTAGATAATTTTATTGTCTCATTTAATTTATTAAAAATAAACACTATTAGTAACTAAAGTCAGGTGAGAAGAGATGAGGGAAGAGAAGGAAAAGAAAGAAGAAATATCCTAATTTTTAATCATTATTTATAGTATGTAACTTAGAGATGCAGTTAAAAGAAGTACATGACTAAGGGTCTAATATAGAATTATTATTATAAAGGTAACAACGAAAGAAAAAACACATACTTGAATAGCAGACAAACAACACACAAAAAGCAAAGAAAATAGAACTTATAATAAGAGAGTATCTTTAAAATGACACAGAAAATGCAATACAATCATATGATGGAACAAAGTTGAAATATAACTTTTATATCAATAAGTCACCTGTTAACACGCTTATCTTAGCTTGTTTAACTTTTTATATATTTTTTAAAGGCTTAACTTACGTTTTTTTTTTTTTTCTAGACTTAACTTAGTTATTTTTTTTAAGATTTATTTTATTTATTTTAGAGAGTGCACATGCACATGCGTGTGGGAAGAAGAGAGCAAGTGCACAAGCAGAGAGGGGTAAGAGGGAAAGGATCTTAAGTGGATTCTGAGCTGAGTGCAAAGCCTGATGCGGGGCTTGACCTCATGACTCTGAGATCAGGACCTGAGCTAAAATCAAGTGTCCAACGCTTAACCAACTGAGCCGCTCAGGCGCCCTTTAACTTAGTTTTTAAAAGAAATGAATCTCCAGGATGGATTATACAACCTAATTCTATGGCACAGACTTATCTAAAACAAGGTACTTCAGTAAGGTTGAAAATAAAAGAATTAAAAAGGGCAGACCAGCAAATACAAGTAAAAATAAACCAGGGACTCCAACCAAACAGAATTTAAGAAAGAAAACCTAATAGTGCGGACGTATGTAACTCAACAATGGACATATTACAGTTATGAGTATCTGTGCACAAACATAAAGCATAAATTAAAGGTGATAAAAGCAGAAACAGACATAAAAACACTAGTGGGAGACATGAATTCACCTCTCTTGGTCTATGTCAGATCAAGTGGATGAAAATAATTAAGCATATTTAATATTGAAATAACATAAATAATAAGAGAGCTAATTGATAAGGTAATTCTGTACTTTATTAATTTTGAATAAGCCTTGGAATATTTAGAAAAATTGGCCATATATTAGGCCACCAGAAAATCCTTAATCTACTCTGAATTAAAAATAAACAGGAATCTTAGGTACAACCTTCTCTAATCACCATGCAATGAAACTAGACAACCAAAAGGCCCTTTTACCTGGAATTTGTAATAACATTTTCTTAAAATCTAAGTTGAAGAGGAAATAAAGAATGAAATTGCATCATATGGAGAAAAAAATGTAATAAAAACACTTTTGAATCTATGGGATGTAGTTAAAACGGGCTTTAGAGGAAAATTCATCTTAAAATACTTGCTCAGCAAAAAACGGAGTCGTGGGGCTTGCGCACCCTTGTTGACCAGAGCTGACCTATGGGAAAGCGGTTGAGTGCAGGCCTGGTGTGTGCTTCTGTCCGGTCAGAGTGAGAGAGAACAATGCAGAAGGACTCTGGCCCCCTAGTGCCTTTACTTTGGATTGGCTTGGCTATGCAGCGCTGGGTGCTTCTGGTGGGATCATTGGCTATGCAAAAGCGGATAGTGTCCCATCACTGGCTGCCGGACTTCTTCTCGGGGGCGTAGTAGGCCCAGGTGCTTATCAACTATCTCAGGATCCGAGGAACATTTGGGGTTTCCTAGCTATATCTGGAACCTTAGCTGGCATCATGGGAATGAGATTCCACCACTCTGGATGGATTATGCCTGTGGGCTTATTCGCGGGTGCCAGTTTGTTGACGGTCACCAAACTTGGAATTAATGTGTTGAATAGACCCCGTCAGTAGTAGTCATGTCCCAGCTTGGACTTACGAAGAATTTAAAACTTCCACTATTTTTAGTGTGTTAAGAGAAATAAGTGCAGCATTTTCACATATTCTGACATTTTACTTAAACTAAACCAAACAAAATGTCATTAATGTTCCAGGAGAAAAAAAATCAGTCATTATCATTACAACCTTAAAGAGGTGGGTGGTATATAACCCAAGAGCTTATTGTTATTCTCTCATTCAATTTGATTCTTATATATTGATGTTATCTCTTTTTTCTGCATCTATAGGTAAAGTCTAAGGGGTAAAATGTTAGGTATCAACATTGGGCGTGCTGAAACCCCATGCCCTACTCAGAACAATGTGAAAAAATTCTTTTATGAGATTTAGGATTTCTGTTCTTTGGCTCATCCTAGAGCACAGATCTACTTTGAAATCATGTCAAGTGATGTATCAATGAAAATAAAGTTTACTGTAAATTAAAAAAAAAAAAAGAAGTCATGAATAGGTAGCCAATTCAAAATTTAGAGGAGAGAAAATGAAATTAACTCAAGGAAAGCAGAAGTTTGGTAGATTGAATATCTGTCCACTTTTTCAGCTCTCTCTGTGTATGTCCCCTGCCTCTTGCCCTTGTGTTCCGCCAAGTGGATTTCTTTGGCAGATGAGATGCCAGTAGATGGGATTCAGCAGAGGCTTGCAGTGCGCATGTGCAGCAGTGTGAAATCTTGTGTGTCTGCAATTGCCCTGACACTAACATGCGTCAGCTAGCCTGCTGGTTCTGGAGGAGGACAAGAGACACAGAGAGGAGAGCTGTACAAGCAATCCAGAGCATGACACAGAACTGCTTCAACCACCACGGCCTGGAGAGAGCCCCAGCCGACATCGAAGTTCAAATGTGACAGTGCCGTGGAGATTTTGCTCTGTGGCATTACTATGACAACATGAATGTATTAATTAGAAAATAGAATAATGGTAAATTTTAAAGTTTTTATTTTTAAAATGTCTATAGCTTTCATTTATAAACTTCTAATTTTAAAAAACAAATTGTTAATCTCATCACAGAGAGAGAGAGAGAACCTCAATAGCAAAAGTAAGAAATGTTAAAAGAGGGGTGATATTCTGAGAAACAGAGAACACTTAAAGCTCAATAAAATAATTTTGCTGAAATATCTGAATAAATTTGAAAATTTGTATGAAATGTTTTATTTTCAGAAATACAAAATATTCTAAAATTTAGATGAAATAGAAAATTTTTTTTTAAAGATTTTATTTATTTATTTGAGAGAGAGAGAATGAGAGAGCACATGAGAGGGGGGAGGGTCAGAGGGAGAAGCAGGCTCCCTGCCGAGCAGGGAGCCCGATGCGGGACTCGATCCAGGGACTCCAGGATCATGACCTGAGCCGAAGGCAGTCGCTTAACCAACTGAGCCACCCAGGCGCCCTAGATGAAATAGAAAATTTAAACTGAGTGTTTCCATCGAAAAGAGCCACTTCCAAAAAACACCAGGCCCAGATAGGTTCAGAAAAGAGGCCTACTAAACCTTAATGAGTAGATAAGTTAATAATATTTAAACTTTTTCAGAGCATTAAAAAAAAAAACTGAATTATTTTTGTAACAAATACAGATATCAAAATCTAACAAATATTGTACAAAAAAGAATACCAAAGGACAATATCACTTATGCACATCAATGAAAACATTATAAATAAAATATTAGCTAATGGAATCTAGCAACAATTAAAATACACCAGAAACAACTGGGTTCAATTGAAGAAATGCAAGGATGGTTTTATATTAGGGCCTCTATTAATAACCTTCGTCATGTTAATACATTTAAGGGGAAAAATAATACGAACATAACTAAGACTGAAAAGGCATTTGATGAAGGTCAACATTCATTTTGGACTGAAAAACAACAAACACAATAAGAATAGGTACAAGTTTCCTTAACCTGATTATCTTACATCTGTATATCTACCTATTTTTCCCTGTATCTATCTCAGCCCCAAAGCCACATGTTACTTATTATGGAAATAAATTGCTTTTGTATGCAATTTATAAAAATTATGTAAAAGAAAAAAAACTTATCTGCCAAAGAAATATTAATAGAAAGTGAAATAACTAAAAATAAATCTCATAGGAAATGTGTAGTATGTATATAAAGAACATATTAAAAATCTCCTGAAGGACATACACAAAAAAAGCCTGAAGAAATGGAAAGAGAGGGGCACCTGGGTGGCTCAGATTGTTAAATGTCTGCCTTCAGCTCAGGTCATGATCTCCAGGACCTAGGATCGAGCCCCACGTAGGGCTCCTGGCTCAGTGGGGAGTCTGCTTCTCCCTTTCCCCCTGCCTCTCTCCCCTGCTCATGTTCTCTCTCTTTCTCTCTCTGAATAAATGAATAAATAAAAAAAATCTTAAAGAAATGGAAAGAGAGACTATGTTCTTGGTAGGATACTCTATATCATAAATATATCCAGTCTTCTCATATTAATTAACTTTTTATGATACCAATAAAAATCCAATTATAAAAAAAGCTAGAAAAGCTGATAAAGTTCATTTGGAGAAAACAAAAACCAGGATAACCAAGGAAAATTTTCATAAGGGAAAGCATTAGGGGTGGACTAAACCCTTCCATATATGGAAACATCATTAAAACACTCTGGTATTTATGATTAATAGAAAAACAAACCAGTTGGATAGAATTCCAGAAATAGGTCCAAGTGCATGCACAAATGCATTATATAATAAGGATGGTGTCTTAAATCTATAAAAAATGGGTGAAATATCCCTGAAAATTGAATCTATATGTGATATATACCATAGCAAATTCAAAAAGGATCAGAGATTTGGATGTAAAAATATATCATAATAAAAATAATAGAAGAAAATATAGATTAATTCCATTATAACCTAGGCATGAAGTCCTTTGTTGCCTCAAAATCCAGAAGCCATAAAATAAAAGGTTGATAAATTCAGTTGCATTAACAACAAACAAAAAAAGACCCATGCATGGAAAATGAAATCACCAATCACCATTAGCAACAATAAAAGATAAACAGTAAAGTGGGACTTACATACATAAATATCTGACTGACCTTACAGACAAAGGACTAATATCTCAAATTTATTACACACTAGAAATAACCTTATTAAAGGATAAGCCAAAGATATATACAGATTTCATGGGGAAGGAAATATAAAAGGCTTTAAAACATGAGAAGATACTCAATCTTATAAAAAGTTCACATTAAGGGGCTCCTGGGTGTCTCAGTCGTTAAGCATCTGCCTTTGGCTCAGGTCATGATCCCAGGGTTCTGGGATCGAGTCCTGCATCGGGCTGCCTGCTCAACAGGGAGTCTACTTCTCCCTCTCCCCTCTCTGTTGCACTCTCTCTCTCTGTGTCAAATAAATAAATAAAATCTTAAAAAAATAAAAGTTCACATTAAAACCACACTAGAATATACTTTTTTAACCATTAAATTGACAAATATTCAAAAGTTTGATAGCACCTTTGTTTGCAGAGGTGGTGGGACTGGATACTGTGAGAATGGATATTGACTCAAACCAGTATGGTTTCTAAGGGTAATTGGCAATATTTGTCAAAATTATGGTTTCATCTGCCTTTGACCCAGCTATCCTATTTCTACTATTTATTTCACAGATATGTTTGTACATATGCAAAATAATGCACACAGATTATTATTCATGCAAAAATAATACATGCAGCGATTTTTATAATATACAATGTTTGGAAATTATTTGAATATCCACTAGTATTGGACCGATTAAATAAATTATCTATATATCTAGGTCTATATCTCCTTTCAAAGGAATACAATACAGCTATAAAAAAGGAATGAGGAAACACACTATTGGGGGGCTTAGGTGGTTCAGTTGGTTAAGCATCTGCCTTTGGCTCAGGTCCTGATCCCAGCGTCCTGGGATTGAGCCCCGCGTCAGGCTCCCTGTTCGTGGGAAGCCTGCTTCTCTCTCTCCTCCCCGTTCATGCTCTCTCTCGCTATCTCTCTCTCTCTCTCAAATAAATAAATAAAATCTTAAAAAAAAAAAAAGGAAACACACTATTCATAGATCTATATAAAGGTCACCAGGGTAGATAGATGCTAAGGGTGTGTGTGTGTGTGTGTGTATGTGTGTGTGTATTTATTTGTATTCATATATTTGTTTTTAAGTTGAGTGATTCTTAAATGACTAGCTTAAAAAAAAGGAAAATGTAGGTATAGCATGCAATATTTTGTCTGTAATTGGGAGCATAAGACCGTATGTGCCCGTGTGCTTGTTTAGCCTAATACAAAGATAATGACATTGGTGGAAGCCCAGAAACCAGTAACAGAAGTTGTCTGTGAGGGAATGGGAATCAGGATGGGAACTGGGCACACACAGTGGGAGTAGGAGTGAGGCTTTCACTGTGTATCACTTTATATTTTCTTTTCATTTTGAACCATGTGAATGTATTATCTATTTAGAAAAAAAAAAAAACCCACCCCAGTGAAAGAATAAACATAATAGCCAGAAAAACGTTGTTGGGGAGGGGAAATACGTCAGACGACAACCAGCAGACTAATGGATGAATGTGTGAGAGAAGGGATAGAATCAGTCCCCTAAACTTTGTCATATTGTGTAGTTTGGGAATCAAAATCTGGGGCCCCACGGGCCGAATTTAGCACACAGATGTGTTTTTTTCTGGCCAGCACAATATTTTTTTAAAATGAAAATCTTAGTGTCTGTGTGAGCCTGTACTTTCCCATTCGCTGCGGTCACCAACCATCTATTATTTTATACCAGATGCTGAGAAGCCTTTGAGTTATAATCTCTGATGGAGAGTCGCCTGTGGCTATGTATTTTCATCATTGGCTGGAGGAAACATTACCTTCTCCAGATCCATCTTTAAGAGCTTTTTCCCTGGACGAGAGCTATTAGCTTCAAAACTCAAAGTTTTAGATGATCCTCTAACCACGGTGAGAGATAATCCTTTTGAAGCCACTTCCTCAGGAGTTAGGGGACCTAGACGGGGTACAAAGGAGCATGTGTGGTTCTGCCACCTGTAACATATTTGACCTGTTTGTGAAAAGCTTTTCAGAATAGAACCAAATGTTCCTCTTAACATTTACTTAAAAAATTAGAAAATGCGTTAGTAACAGCCTTATCTCCCAGATTTGCACAGGAAAGGACAACATGACCTTTTAAATATTCTTTTTTAGTTAATTCTTAGGATCAAGATTGAGGAAAGAAATTGAGAATAAATATTGGAAAAAATATGACTGTTAAACAGCCAAACCTGGAAGGGTGAGCCCCACAAAAGGGAAAGTAATTGATAGATGAATAATACAATGTGTAAAGATGTATTAGTGTTTTCATTATTTTGTACTATTTCTATTCAGTTGGAGCTGATTTCCATAGTAATATAGTTAGCTAAAAATCTGCCTTTGTATATAAAGTCTCCACAGAAAAAGCAAATATGAAAATGGCAATTTTTAAAACAATATTCTGTTTTTTGTTTAATAAAACTAATGTTTCCAAATCTGCTTTTATTAAAGCACAATAAATACCATCAATTTTTGACATGAAATCTCATTATATACTGTAAATATTTATTCCTTTCTAGGGGGAAGATTATGCAGTAGATGACTTCTCATTGATTTGCTCATAAGGCTGAGTTAGAAGTGAAGCTTCTTTTTATTTTCATAAAAATAAAAGGAACTCAGAATTTGACATCCATTCCATTTGGACCAGCTAATCAGACAAAGCACAGATGGTGCACTTTTCAAGAGCATTTCTTTTAGCATTAGAAAAATTATAAAAGTATTGTTAATATAAAAACCTTCAAGGTAAAATAGAAAACAGACAATGCTATTGCAGAGATCACTTCCTCTCCTTTCTGGGATTTATTATCTTACTAAATCTAAAGTTTTGGCATCAAATATTACATTTAAAGATGGGTAGAACAGCATAATTTATATTGTTCTATGTTTATAGATCTGAAAAAGAAAATCTTTAGACTCAAGACGGTGGCTTAAAGTAGAATACAAGGCAATGTATGGTCTTGATATCAAGAAGCCCAGGGCTCCTTGGGGACCAGTGTAGCTCAGTCATGAGTAAAATTTCTACAGACTTATAGGTTCTTGGTCATTGATCATTGAAATCAACAAAGCTATAGATTTGTGAGCTCTGACATGGCTTTTGGGAGTCTGATGGAAGCTACCTATGCATATACATCTAGAAAATTTTGGATATACATTCAAGTGGATCACAAAACTTCAGAGAAATTTCTCATTAAGGATCCGTGGACCGCTAGTTAAGGGCCCATGAAATAAACAGTCTCTAAAAACATACCCCAAACATTTTTATCCATTTATTATTTGCTCTCTTACATTCCCTTTCTCTTTTCTAGAAATGTATGAATCATGGCCCACTTGCAAGTATTCTGATATTCAAAATCTAAGTTTGATTCTGTCATTAAGAGTCTTTTACATACAACCCTACCTTTTAGCTCTAATCATAAATCTGTAATTTCAGTCCCACTCCTTGGAACAAAAGAGAGCTGGATTTTATTCAATTTACCTCTTCTTCCTTCTGTGCTAATGATGATGGGGGAGGAAAGAAGGTGAGATTCTACCATTTTTACTGAATAAAAAAAAGTCAACTCATGTAAGACCTGGCATGTTAAGTTTTGGATATTTGCTTTTCCCCACAGTGCACTAAGTTATCCTCCTCCAGACTGTGACACATAATAGTTTGGTGTTTTTTAACTGTACCTAGAAAACAATTTTTTTTATTGAATAACATAAGATCAAACCATCAAAAGAATAAACGAGGTAGGTTTAGAATATTGTTTTTTTATTTTGACCGTTAAATACTTAATTCATGTTTTTGAAAAGTATAATCACTTGGCAGAGAAAACTTAACATCTCAGAGTTCTCAAAATGATTCTGACTTTTATGATCCCTTTTGAAGATCAGAATTCTTTTTGTGGACGCAACTTGCTGATGCAACTACTCGTGTGCAATCAAACAATTTCTCCTTTAAAGATAGTGACTTCTCAATACTCAATTGATGTATTTTTAAAGGGGACTAACTATCCACTTTATGAAAGCAATTATTTAGTTGTTCTGGACAAAAAGAAATAATAGCAAGCATAACATCCCAGACTCAGCCAAAGTCAATTTCAAATGCTGGCCTTCTCTATTCTTGGCTATCATGATTATAGTGTTACAGTCAGACTCCAGGACTAAAAATAATGAAATGTGTTGATCTTGAACTTGGTGCCTAGAATATCATTCTTTTTTTTTTTAAAGATTTTATTTATTCATTTGAGACACAGAGATACAAATACAGAGAGAGAGCATGAGCAGGGAGAGAGGCAGAGGGAGAGGGAGAAGCAGGCTCCTCGCTGAGCCAGGAGCCCGATGTGGGGCTCGATCCCAGGACCCTGGGATCATGACCTGAGCTGAAGGCAGATGCTTAACTGACTGAGCCACTCAGGTGCCCCGAGAATATCATTCTTAAAAGACAGTCTCCTTGAACATGTTCTGGGGAAACTGGGTTAAGATAGCAAACTGAGAGCAGGTAGCTAACTTTCCTTTTGCTCAACATTTCTAAAAATAATAAAGATATTTTTAAAAGAATTAAATAATTCTGTGTTAAAATTTTTTAAGAAGTCATCAGTGAAGCAGAAATATTAAGAAACTCCTGACTAAATGGAAAAAAGATACTGGATGGCAGTAACTGAAGGTGACATATTCAGAAGCTTGGACAGTTGTTTTATGGAAATTCAAAGCTAAGAGTCAAAGATTCAGTAGGAAGAGGGGTCACAAGGACAATTGTGAAGGTGATAAACTAGGAAAATATGTTCTGAACATATGGGTAGCTTAACTCTTCCTTCTGACCTGATTCAGTAGGACAAGTTAAAATAGCAAATGATTGGGAGAAGCTGATGCATATCCAGGTAAATGGCAACATTTAGGAGGGCTTTATTTTATTTTTTTTTAAAGATTTTATTTATTTATTTGACAGAGAGAGAGACAGCGAGAGAGGGAATACAAGCAGGGGGAGTGGGAGCGGGAGAAGCAGGCTTCCCGCCAAGCAGGGAGCCCGATGCAGGGCTCGATCCCAGGGATCATGACCTGAGCCGAAGGCAGACGCTTAACAACTGAGCTACCCAGGTGCCCCTTCGGAGGGCTTTAGAATCTTCCACAATTAGAACACCAATTCCAGGCACTCTCTAGCTAGGAGTACATCCTGCCCCCATCCTAATATCACTGCTGGATTGATATTTATGAATCAGGGTAATTGAACAGGGTAATTCTCCCCAAAAAACTCTTTATATATATATATATATATGTCATATGTTTGATATTTTAGAAAAGTCATATTTGTCATAGAATAGATATAAAAAAATTTCAAGAGCAATCCCACCTAAATTTCAAAATTCTAATAGAAGAGAAAAGAAAGAATGGAGGAAAGGAAATTATTAAGAAAAACAAAGAAAGTAATTCTGAAGAAAGAAAGAAATGATTTTTTAGTTTTTAAGATACACTTCATATTAAGCAGAATACATGCAGTAATTTTACTTCATGTATAAAATTTTAAAAACATTGAGGATGAGAAAATTTAAACTTTCTGGAAAGATAAAAACTGGTTTTCTACAAAGAAATGAAAATCTAATTGACATCACACTTTTCATCAAAAAAAATGTATATTAGAAACACTGGAGCAAAATGTTGACTAGTACTATTTTCATCTAAAAACCCTGAGGTACGCATACCTAAAAGTGAATGATATGGAAAGATTTTATAACAAGATGCTAAAATAGTTTTGGATAAATCACGAAGATGGTGCATATTACATTCCAAGGTGAGGTTCTAGGTCAGAATGAAATTTTCAAAGGAGGTGACCCAAATCCAGTTATATGACCCTTACATCCCCTGCCCTTTAGAAAGATATAAAAGGGTTGGATTTAGAGACGAAACTTAGTAGAAGATTTTTGGAGAACCCCACCCCACAAAAGAAAAAGTCTTCCAGAAAGACAACTTGAAGAGCTTACTAGGTGAAACTCTGAGAATTTGGGGGAAACAGGGTGTCTGATTCCATTCTAAGAAATCTAAAAGACAAAATGAGGTTTGAGGATGGAGTAAAGGAAAAGGCTTTGTAGTATGGCCTATATGAGAGAAAAAGGATGCAGAAGTATATCCTGTGGGTCCAACTAGGAGCCACGTAAAAGAGAGCTGGCATGGAGTCATCTTAGGTCCTATCCACCTTAAGTCCCTGGAGGTATGACAAATCATATACAGAGAAACTGTAGATATCACTGAATGCCTATGGATCCAAGAAAGGGCAAGTAAGAAGCTAGAATAAGATGGATTTGCCCACATCAAAGAAAGTGTACTTGAGATTCTCAACCATGCTCTAGAAGAGAAAGAAGCAGATTCAAACATCTTCTGAGTCAGCAGAGTTCTACTGGTAGATCACTACAACAGTATTAGTTAAGTCAAAAATTTCCTGCCCCCTTACCTTTGTTCTCTAATTCAAGTCAGAGACCATTAATAGCAAGGTAGAGGACCATGAGTAGAAGGGCTAGCAAGAGAAAAATTAAAGAAAGCCCACCTTCTGATCATAGGCTTCCCATTAATCCAAGGACTGAGCTGGATGAGAAGTAACTTAAGGAGTTGAAAAGTTGTCTCCTACACAGGGATGAACATTTAAGTTATTAAACTCAGCCTGTGTTTGAGACTTGAGGTGCCAAAGATTCTACTACTGAAGAAAAATAAAAAACTATATGGTGTGTTTAGGCTTTGTCTGAAAGCAAGGGACACTCTAAGATTTGAAGGCATAGACAGAAAGAAAAAAAGTTGTTTGGTAATTACATCTCCAGAGCTGTGTTTGTTTTCAATATTGCTATTACAATTTTAAAAGGGGACCGGAAAAATATATATTTCACAACCACTAAAAGGAGGTAGGTACCGATTTTAATACCAGAGAAAATAGAATTTAAGGTGAGAAGTATTAAGTGAGATAAAATCATATTGGTAAAAAGTAGAATTCATCAGGAAAATATGAGTTACAAACCTCAAGGCACCAACAGTGTAACTTTGATACATATTAAACTAAAACTAATAGAAATTCAAGAAGCAATTGAAATAGATGTATAGGATTTTATACATGCAAAATAATTTATATTCCATTCAAAATTCAGTGAAACATTCACCAACATTAACTCTCTATTAGTCCTTAAAGTTTACTTCAAGAAGTTTCTCAATTTAAAAGTCATGTAAGCCATATTTTCTGGACACAAACAATACAACTATTCTTATTCTAAGTAACTATGATTATCGAGGAAATCCAACAGGAAATTACAAATATTTAGAAATAAATAATGAAAGCAGTGTGTGTGTGCATGCATGCACATGCGTGCCCATGCGTGTACATAGACATATCCTGTAAAGTGGTACTTAGATGAAAATTTCAATATTAAATATATTTGTTAGGAAGCCATAAAGAAATGAATTATGCATTCATTTAAAGAAGATAGAAAACAATAACAATAAAATATACAAAAAAGTAAAGGGAATAAATTAAGAGAGAAAAGGGAAAATTAACCATATAAAAAACAAAAGTATAAACCAGGTCATTAAACCAAAAGCCAATTCTTGGGAAAGACCAATAAATACAAAGTCTTCGGTAAATCTGATCAAAGAAATAAGAATAAATTTCACAGTTTTTGACAAATGCATAGTCTCATGCATCCACCATTACCGTATCATACAGAATAAAATCACCTTCCTAAAAATTTCCCGTGTTCCACTTATTTATCCCTTCATCCCCTAGAAACCTGGGAGCCATCATTATAATACCATTTAGAGAATTTTCACCATCCTACAAATCTGTGCTCTACCTATTCATCTCTCCCCACCCTAACCTCTCCCTACACTAACCACCCTAACAATAATCTTTTCATTTTATCCATAGTTTTCCCTTTTCCAGAATGTCATATAATTGGTATCATATAGTGTGCGGCCTTTGCAGGCTCTCTTCTTTCACTTGGCAATAGGCATTTAAGTTTCCTCCAAATCTTTTGGTGGCTTGAGAACTTATTTCTTTATATGCTGAATACTATTCCATTGCATGGGTATACCACAGTTTGCTTATCCAGTCATCTGTTAAAGGACTTGGCTGTTTCCAGTTTTGGCAATTATGCATAAAGCTGCTATAGACATTTGTGTACATATTTTGTGCTAACATGTTTTCAACTCATTTGGATAAATGCCTGAGAATGCAATTGCTGGATTGTATGGTAAGCCTATGTTTACCTTTGTAAGAAAATCTTAACTTTCTTCCAGAGTGGTTGTGTCATTTTGCATTCCCATGAGAGTTCCTCTTGCTCCATATCCTTGCTACCATTTGTTGTTGTCGACAGTGTTTGGATTGTAGCCATTCTAATGGCTGTGGAATGGTCTCTCATTGTTGTTTTAATTTGCAACTCCTTAATGATATGTGACGTTGAACATCTTTTCATACGCTTATTTGACATCTATATATCTCTTTTGGTGAGGTGTCTATTCAGATCTTTTGTCCATGTTTTAATTGGGTTGTTTGTTTTGTTATTGCTTGAGTTTTAAGAGTTCTTTGTAGATTTTAGATACAAATTCTTCATAGGATGTAGATTTTACAAATATATTTTTTCCAATTTGTGGCTTGTCTTTTTGTTCTCTTAACAGTGTCTTTCACAGAGCAGAAAATTTTCTCTTAAATGAAATTTAAAAACCCAATGTAGATTTTCTCCTGTGTTATCTTGTAGAAATTTTAGAATTTTTTATTTTACATTTAGGTCTATGATTAATTTTGAGTTCATTTTTGTAAAGGTATAAGGTCTGTGTCACTTTTTTTCCATGTGGATATCCAATAGTTCCAGTGTCATTTGCTAAAAAGATTATCCTTTTCCACCTGAACTGCTTTTATTCCTTGTTAAAGATCATTGGCCATATTTGTGTGGGTCTATTTCTGGGCTTTTTATTCTATTCTGTTGATCTATTTGTCTATTACTTTGCCAATACCATACTGTCTTAATTACTGTGGTTTTATAGTAAGTCTTGAAGTCAGGTAGTATGAGTCTGCTAACTTTGTTCTTCTTCAATATTGTGTTTATTATTTTGTGTCTTTTACCTTTTAATATAAACAGTAGAATCATTTTGTCAATATTCACAAAATAATTTGCTGGGATTTTGTTTGACATTACACTGAATCTTTAGAGCATACTGGGAAGAACCGATACTTTAACAATATTGAATTTCCCTTTGTTTGCTGGATCTGTCAATTACTGATACAGGAATTTTGAAGTCTCCAACCATAATAATGGATTTGTCTATTTCTCTTTAAAATTCTATCAGTTTTTGCCTCATATATTTTGATGCTCTATTGTTAGGTGCATACACATTAAGGATTGTTAAGTCTTGGAGAATTGACCCCTTTATCATATGTATGACTCTCTTTATCCCTGAAAATTATCCTTGCTTCTGAAGTCTGCTTCATCTGCCATTAATATAGGCACTTCAGCTTTCTTGATTAATATTAGCATGGCATACCTTTTTTCATCCTTTACTTCTTTTTTTCACAGCACTATGAATTATAATGTCTAGACCTTTGGGGGAGGGGAAGTCATACAATCACTTTGGAGACACCTCAAAGGGGTTGCCAGGCACTTTGGTACAGAAAGGATTTGGTCCAGTTTCTTGCTAGCTTAGGATACAAAAAGGCACATAATGTTGGTGGATCAAACCGCCCTGGGCTGGGGTGGGGCAGAAGGTAGACAGGGAGGTGGTTTGGGGCAGATGGGCAGAGCATGGGTGTGGGCTCAAGTTCTTGTCAACAGAGCTAGTTGGTCCTAGGTGAATGCTGGGGTGGCAGAGGGCAGCCTGAAGGCTCAAGCTGGGTAGATGTTTATGTGGTGGCCTTCTTTTGCCCAGTCCACCAGCTCACTGCTCTGGAATCACAGCTGGATTTCCTTTTGGGTCCCTTCCAGGAGGCTGGCATGAATGACGTTCCCACAGCTTCATGGACCAGTCCAGGCTGTTTCTGGGAGCCTCATTTTCCCACCAGTCTTCCTGTGCCAACCCCTCAGGTTGTGCTCTGATGTGACTGTTGAAGTCTCCTGTGAAGGTCAGGGGCAGCCTCAGCCAAGTTGCTGCAGACTTCACTGGGGTCTTCCCAGACCATGGCCACCAGGGTGCCAGTACCTGATGAGGACTGGGTAGAAGGTCTTCCTCTGCAAGTCATGGTAGAGCTCAGCAAGAATGCTTTCTGGCACCTTCAGCATCTTCACCCCACTAGCTTGTAGCCCTTCCTCTCAAAGCACCAGATTTACATCCCTGCCCCAGTGAGTCACTGCTGCAACCCATCTGCTCACCAGAGTCTGCTCCAGGTCCAGGAGGGCCCTCCTGAGCTGGGGTGCACAGGCAGTCTCTCCCAGGGGCAGTAGGCTCCACAGCAGGCCCCAAAGCACTGTGCACCTGAAGAGAGGCCACTTATGTTACCCACCTTGGGGGCACCTTGCAGACTGGACTGACCCAGCTGCCTGAGGCCTCCTTTATCCCTTCACTTTTAATCTATTACTTTATAGTTAAAATGAGTTTCTTGCTGAGCTGAGTCTGGTTTTTGTTTATTTGTTTTTAATCCACACTGACAGTTTCTGTCTTTTAATTGGTGAATTTAGACCATTCATATTTAAAGTGATTATTCATACAGTTGGATGAATTAACTGCCCTATTTTTACCATTTTCTACTCATCACTCTTTGTTACTTTGTTACCTTCATGTCGTTTTCCATCTTCTTTGATTTTAATTCAGCTTTTTTTTTTTTTTAGTAATCTCTACACCCAATGTGGGGCTTGAACTCACCATCCCCAAATCAAGAGTCATCTGTTCCTCTGACTGAGATAGCAGGTGCCCCTAATTCAGCTTTTTATATGATTCCATTTTCTGTCCTTCTTCCTTAGCATACCAATCACAAGGTTTTTTTTTTTAATTGCTGTTACTCATTTCATATTTTCTTTTACCTTCATTTATTCCTATTCTATTGCCCTTCCTTTCTTCATGTAGATTGGATTTTCTTATCTATCATTTTCCATCTCTCTGAAGAACTTTTGTTTAACATTTTCTGCAAGTCAAGTCTACTGGCAACAAATTTCCTCAATTTTTGTTTGTTTGAGAATGTCTTTATTTTTCCTTCACTTTTGAAGGATAATTTCACTGAATATAGAAATCTAGGCAGATAGGATTTTTTCCCCCCAATGATCTAAATATTTCATTTATTCTCTTACTGCTTGCAAGGTTTCTAAAGAGAAGTCTGATATAATTCTTACACTTTTTCTTCTATAAGTAAGAATTTTTTTAGATTGCTTTCAAAACTTTTTTCTGTTTGTTTTTGTTTTCTGCAGTTTGAATATAATATGCCTAGGCATTGTTTGTTTGTTTGTTTGTTTTTAATTGCTATTTATCCTGCTTGGTGTCCTCTGATCTTTGATCAGAGGTTTGGTGTTTGTTGCTAATTTTAGAAAATCTTTGGTCACTATTACTTCGGATATTTTTTCTGTTCCTTTCTCTCTTTTCTTTCTGGTATTCCCATTATAGGTGTCTTACAACCTTTGTAATTGTCCCACAATTCTTGGATATCTGCTCCTTTTTTAAAGCACTATATTCCCTTTGCTTTTCAGTTTGGGAAGTTTCTATCGACACATCTTTAAATCTTATGCCATTGATCAGCTGTGTTTACTGTTTGCTGTTTCTGCAGATGTCAGAGGTTAAAATTTCCTCTAGTGTCTTTGTTTTTGTGTCCTATGTTGACTTTGGGTTTCTCTAAAGACTCCTTTTTAAATAGAATCCAAGTATTGCAGTTCTTTCTGCTATACTTCCCTGTTCTTATAAAGGAGGACGGTTGATGTGGCAGTAAGGTGTGAAGGGGAAGTGTTCTCTGAACCTACTATGATTAGATCTCAGTCTTTTAGTGGGCCTGTGCCTGGCAGTGATCTTTACAATTATTTGTCAGCTTTTTCTCCCCCTTAGGTGAGACAGGAAGGCTTGACTGTCCTGGAATTGTGCATTTCCCCCTGCCATCTGAGAAGCTAGAGGGAACTGGTTCTGGACATTTCCCTTGCTCCATATCAGTTACAGTCTGGTAAAATTGTTTCTCTTGAAAGATGGTTTTCTTGTTAAAGAGAACAGAATGATCTGGGCATATTTCATAATGGTTACTCTCCCCCTTCCTCTGTTAGAGCACTGGAGGATTTGTCTCTGATCTTCACTGTAAGAGGCTGGTGGGGCTTATGAGTGTAAAACTCACAATAGTGTGGAGAGATCCTTAATGCTGGGCTTCCAGGAGTTTTTATCTCTTAAGCTAGTTCATACTCAGTCTCCAGCAACCGATTAATTGCCATTTTTATGTTCTTACCAGTTCCTGGCTCTAATGGCTTCTGTTCCCAATAAGCTGTGATTCTCTCTATCCATCTGTCTCTTCAGTTTTGGGGGCATTGGTTTACCTTGTGGTCTCAATACTCTGATGGATCTAAGAACAGTTGTTGATTTTCAGTTTGTTCAGCTTTTTTTTGTTGTGAGGACCTGAGTGATAGGTTCCAAACTCTTTACATGTTAGACCAAGACGGTTTTATTGATAAATTCTATTAAGCTTAAAAGAACAGATTTTGATGATATAAAAATTATTGATAATCATAAAAATTCAATGATTTCAAATTACTATACAAATTTATTATAACTCTTATATAAATACCAAAGTTACACAAAAACTGAACACTGTAAGTCCATCTCTCTTAGGAACATAGAGGAAAATGTCCTAAATAAAATCTTTAAAGGTGATCAGATTTATTTTCATTTTTTTTATTTATTTATTTTGAGAGAGAGAGAGAGAGAGAGCCAGCATGAGCCGGGGTGGGGGTGGGTGGGAAGGGGCAGAGAGAGAGGGAGAGAGAGAATCTTAGGCAGGTTCCATGCCTAGTGTGGAACCCAATATGGGGCTTGATCTCACAACCCTGAGGTCATGACCTGAGCTGAAGTCAAGTCAGACACTTAACCATGTCTGATGCAAGCCCTCCCTGCTTGCCTCCCAGGCACCTCCAGAGAAACTTTTTTATGACTACTTTTCCTTTAAAAAATGTTTTTGGAGAAACATCTTGGCTTTACTAATGGCTTAGTTACCACAAAGGAGAAGCTTTTCATTTTCAGTTCCCAGAAGCTTTTATTGAGCACAGTGCTGGGCACAGAACAGATATCCTATAAATTCGTTTTCAACGAACGAACGAATGAATATTGAACACGGTGCTCTACAAGAGGAATTGTGAGAGGCACATAATGAAAAGTATAAGGTCACTGCTTTTCCAGAGCTCACAATCTTGTGAGGAGTCAGCCACAAACATAACAGACTAACCCAAATCAGATTGTGATAATTGCTACTATAAGGAAAGAAGCACACTTCTATTAGTGTATGTGGGAAAGAGAGATTAATTCTAAAAGGCAGTGTTTATTTAGATCATGGCTTAAGAAATAGAGGGAAATGAAGCTTTCTGACTAAACTTAATTTCACAATTACCCAGAATCATAGAATTAGATTTGCACAGTGGTCTATCAGAGGCTTAGTTATTGCCAATTAGATCATAGAATCATTTTAGAATGCATTCTAGATTTAAAAAAATGATTTTGGAACCTGAGTTTTCCAAGACTTTATCACTTTAAAGGTAATATCATGTCATTTTTATGGCAAATATAAAAGATCTTTGGTATCTTGTCTCAACGTGCATACCTTAAAAACTCCAGCCCCTAAATGTTTCTGGAGATCTTCTGGAAAATTTCATATAAACAATTGAATAGTCTTTCGTGAATCTCCTGCCCCGTTCTGCCCTCTTTTTGTCGTCCACAGCTCTAGAAGCTGCCGGGTGCTGCCTCACCTGTCACTGCCGCTAGGGCCTCCTGCCCTTCGGCAGTGCTGCCTCCCTCTTCTTTTCGGCAGCAAAGTTGTTTTATCCACATAAGAGGGAAAAGGTCTCTGTGCCCCACAATGTGTGGTCCTTTGTAAAATGGGGACTAGCGTAGCTTGTGTTTTCATGTCCCATAATCACACACGCACACGCACGCACGCACGCGCACACGCCCTCCTTTCTTTTTTGCCCTCACCTAAACCTACGTGGTTTGGCAAGGGAACCATCTTCAAAAACGCCCTCTGTTTTCTTTTCCTCCATTCCCCATGAACTTTCCTCATTATCCTCTCCTTTAGGAAAAACACTCTCTCCTCTCCCAAACCAGGCAAAAAACTCCTCCAAATCCTGGAAGCTCAACTCATCAGTTCTTGAAATATCTCTGATCACTCCTAACTCCCAGTGTAGGATATGAATCACCCTTCACAGACTCAGGAAGACAAGAAAAATCACATCTCTTCATTTTTTATATGTCAACTTATTTTGATTTTCAGGTTCTTCCTGCTTGGTAATTCTCTGGGGCTTCATGCCATGTTTGGGACATGGGGCTCTATTTCAAGTCCTCCCAGAATCCTACTGTCCAGACATAATCATTCTTCTCTGCAGATTTACTGCTTCTTCAGGCTGCTGCCAAGGAGATGCACACAGCCCTCCCTGCTTGCATGAACTTGAGATCTTTCTTTCCTTTCTCTCCACCTCAACCTCAGTCCAGAGGAATCTCCTTCTAGTTGTGAGGGGGGTGGTTTGTCTCTCTCCCGCTCCTATATTTTTTTTACAAACTACTCTGCTTCTTCCTGTATGCTACTTTACTTCCTTTCTTCCATCTCTCGAAAATGCATGTGATTTCCTAAAGGCTTGGGTTTGGGAGACAAAGAGCTAAGACACCCCAGGTTTTAGTCATATGACATTCCTCCCCAGGCCCTGCCAGACAGAGAAGTCTGTAATTTTTTTTAAGATTTATTTAGCCATTCGAGAAGGAGAGAGAGAGAGAGAGAGAGAGAGAGCAGGAGGAGGGGCAGAGGGAGGGAGAGAATCCCAAGCAGACTCCCAACATGGGGCTCAATCCCACCACCCTGAGATCATTACCTGAACCGAAACCAAGGGTCAGACACTTGACCGACTGAGCCACCCAGGCACCCTGAGAAGTCTGTACTTTGAAGGAAAGAAAAGAGGCAGAATATGGGGTTAACCTAATCCCCAAATTTACCCCAAATACTATCTATTCACATCAGCTTTGACTTCAGCTTAGATTCTCCACTATGTTTTAGAATTGTAAAGACATTTAGAGATGGCCTACTCCTATTCATGAAGAGAAAGAGGTTCAGAAAAAAAAAAAATGGATTTAAAAGTTATCTATTAATTGTGTAACAAAGCATCCCAAAACTTAGTGGCTTAAAACAACGACGGTATTTATTATGATGATCGTTATTTTCTCTGATGGTCCTGGAGTTGACTGAACTCAGTTGGCAGTTCTCGCTTGGAGTCTGCAAAGTTGAATCAGACAGTGGTGACTGGGACACCTGAGGGCTTGTTCACTCAAATGTCTGAAGGCTGATGTTGCCTGGGGGCAGAGTCAAGTGAGGGCTGAACAGATGGGGCTCCTTCAGCTTCTTCCTCTATCTTTATGTAGTCTTTTGACATAATCTCTCCAGCATAATATCTTAGCTTGTGGCTCAGGTTTCCAAACATACATGTTGAGAGAGAGAGTGAGAGTGAGCTGGATCCCTTCTCATGAGCTAGCCTCTGACAGTAAGTCTTAATGACATGACTAAGACCAGCCACTGTTCAATGGTCAATGATTAGACTCTAACTTATGATGGAAGTGTCAGGTAATTTGCAGACATGTTTTATTTTATTTTTTTAAGATTTTTATTTATTTATTTGACAGACAGAGAGAGAGGAAGAGAGAGAGAGAGAGCATAAGTAGGGGGAATGGCAAGCAGAGGGAGAAGCAGGCTCCCCACCAAGAAGTAAGTAGCCTGATGCAGGACTCGATACCAGGACCCCGGGATCATGACTTGAGCCAAAGGCAGATGCTTAACTGACTGAGCCACCCAGGCGTCCCTGCAGACATGTTTTAAAACCACGACAATTTGTATATCTTCTTCCATGATGTTGATCAACTCCATTTCCTTAATGTCTCATATCTAGCCTCCCCTCCCCAGCATATAATTTATTCCTTTAATATGAGTGATGGTTAATTTTATGTGTCAACTTGACTGGGTTGTGAGGTGCCCAGATATTTGGCTGAACACTATTTCTGGGAGTGTTTGTGAGGATGTCTCCAAATGAGATTAACCTTTGAATTAGACTGAATAAAGAAGATATCCTTCTCAATGTGGTGAGTATCGTTTGACCTGTTTAGGGCCTGAATAGAACAAAAAGGCAGAGGGAGTGAAAATTTGCTTTCTCTGCGTGAATGCTTGAGCTGAAACACTGATCTCGTCCTACCTTTGGACTAGGATTTACACCATCAGTTCTTCTGGTTCTTAGACCTTCAGGCTCAGACTGGAATGACACCAATAGTTTTTATGGGTCTTTGGCTGGCAGATGGCAGATTTTGGGACTTCTCAGCCTCTATATATGCATGAGCCAATTCCTTATATTCATTCTCTCTTTCTTTCTGTATGTGTAAACACACACACACACACACACACACACACACGTGCGGTTTCTTTGGAGAACCCTGACTAATATAATATATCTTTCAGATTGGAAATTTTCTCTTCACTTTTAGAGTCAAATTCCTTATTGGCTTCCTTGTCACTTAACATGTAAAGTTCAGCCAACTCCTCTCTCACTTTCTTGCCTTTTCCACTTTTCTGCCATTTTTTTTCCCAGCTCTAGTTAGGCTTAAACGTTAGAGTTAAAATTATTTTCCAGACTCTTAGATGATTTCATTCATTTATTTTCAGACTAATTTTAAAGATACATTATCACATTTCACATTCCTCTAGAAACTGCTTTTTGTAGTTTGAATGAGGCACAGTAATTATGGAGCACTGAGGGTTTGACCCAGAGGAAGCAGTCCTGCTGATGAGATTCTGAGCTCCATCTTACTTGCAGGAGAAAGAGAGATTCACAATCAGATGTTATGTACCAAAGGAAACCTTGGGAAGGAGATAGCAAGGACCCAACGACAGGTATTTTAGAAAGTGAAAAGCGTGGAGTTTAGGACAAGGCTGGCAAACACCCAGAGAATATGTCACAATGCTCGTTTTCCTTACCCATGTCAGGCATGGCTAATCAGGCATAGCTCTGCAGCTGGAAGTGGCCTCAACACAGGGCCCTAGGAGCGACTACAAATAAAGCTATCTGGATTGATACAAAAGATAAAGATCTTTTGCCCTCTTGGGTCCACAATCTAGAGAAAAAGAGCTGAAGTCAAGCTAATGTTAAGAAGACTGTGGGTGTGGATTTTTGCTTCCAAAACTTACTGATGACAGAAGGCATATTTACAGCGATGTGAACATGGTGGTTTTCTGACTGGCATGAGAGTCCTGCCAGAGAGTCCATCCAAGCAATTATAGTCAATAATCACTTGTGTTGATTGTGATGTGTGGTACCTTCAAATTACTGTGTCCTCAGCCTCTAAGAGACTAATCACCTTGGGTACACATGGGGACATAGTTTTCTGTTGTTCATTGGTTTTCTCAAGCCTATACAACTTATCATCATAAGTGACACAAGAATCTTCTAGCAGAAATAAATTGATGTAATTGTGGTAAATATGATTCTGTCCTCAAGATACTTCCTTTTCAGATTTCCTTCACTTCTTGGATTTCTTTTACTTCCCCCCCATATCCCTACCTCTGTGTAGACTTTAGCACACTGAAGAGGTACAAGAATCAGTGATGAGGATGTGACACAATGATTTTTAATTTTGTACCTTTCTACATGCTCCAGAAAAATCAAAAGAGAAATTAAGAAATTTTTACAAAGCATATCACATATGTCATTCTGGATACATATATAGTGTCCTGATGCTGCAGACAACTGCTTAGTTGTTCATTTTATTTTAAAAAATATGAAAAAAACCCTGAGCCTCTTAAGAGCTAAAACTGAAACACATTTTGATTTTAATGTTTAGAAAATAGAAAAGAACATTTTGGCAAGCCTGTGATTATTTCTAATTGCCTTAGAGAACTCGTGTTCTGGGGATGGGTTTGATAAGAAACAAAGCATAGAGAATTGATTTTGTAGGCTATTAATTGGATGCCAATGCCACACTCAATAAATGACCATTCTGTTTCATACCAGCTCCTCCTAGAGGGCAGAGTGGAAGAGAAGAAATTCCTGGGCAACCTCTGGGTCAGTCTCTGTGGAAGGCCTCAGAAACACATGCTATGTGGGTATGCACATTTATCAAACAATTTACACAATTTTCTTTCCTCGTCTATTTTCCCAACATGACACAATTACTAGATTTATTAATTCCTTGTTGCTGGGACTAGAGTTTTCCCAGTGTGATGGACTAATGCATATTGCTTTAGCTCTAACATCTGGGGCTCTACACCCACCAACATCAAGAGATTAACTGAAATACAACAATACAACTTTTCCCTTTGTCTCAATGTGAGTCTCCTCCCTTCCTCCCTCCCTCTCACATCTTGCTCTTTCCCTTGCTCTCTTAAGCACTCAACAAGCTTTTCTGAGCAAGGAAAGTAAGAAAGTGTTTGATTTACAATCTCATTTCGTCTCTGCTTGTATTTCACCTTCCATCTTCACATTTCTTATTGAAACCAAGATGAGTGGGGGGAGATGAATAGACTATCTATTTTCCTCTCAATCTTTCAAATCTTTGGAGAAGCACCAATCACCATTCAGGTTGTCAAGAATTCTATGAAGATCTAGGAGCAGGGCTCAAAAGAGCACAACAGCATATGGTTCTTACATTAGACCTGGGGCCTGGGGGCCACTTCATCTTTTGGTGGGGCTAAGAGAACAGGCAGAGAATATGATGGTCATATGCCTACTGGGATCATTGTCCTCTCATCACACCTTCTCATATAAATGCCTTCTGCCATCACAATTCTTGTTGCCTGAGATCCCTCTGTTGGCAATACTGCCGTCTCTTATTATCTCCCACTTCCTTTTGTTCTTGCTGTTCAACCCTTGTGCCCTAGGATCTTGCCCCAAAAGCAAATGTCTAAGTCAGGTGTTCCAATATCTTAGGTAGGGCTTTCAATCTCAGTTATTTGTAAGATTGCCTATGGAAGCAGGCCAAGTTTTTAAAAAGCAAGGAAGCAAGCACTGTGATATAGATGGCAATTGACAAATAACCTCAATGTCAGAGAGACAATTTCATAGTCATCATGAACTGGTTACTCATGTCCTGACTAAAAGGGGCAGCCATGGTTCCATATATGCCATAATTTTCCAGATCTTTCTATTTTTCAAAAGAAGCCAGAAACATAGATTTCCATGTAAACTCTATGAATATTTGCGACTAATTCACATTTTTAAAAAAGCATAGTGCAAGCCAAAAAAAAGAAAAAAAGAAAAACCCATCTGTAGATGTGATTAGACCCATGGGATTACAGAGGGATTCTTTTGGGTTATGACTATATTTCCCAATTGGTATGCCTGGCAATGCCAGGAAATCTTGTCTAGAAGTTTAGACTTCTTAAATAGCTTTTCTTCATCAGTGGATTGCCCCTTAATATACTTTTGCCTAAATACCCTTTATCTTCTCACACTGTCTCCTCATGCACCCCACGTCAATTCACCAAATGTTCAATTGAGTATCTCTGATAAGTGAGATACCATAAAAGACACTATGAGAAGTGCAAAAATGTTATTGAGAATGGACTAGACTGCTACAAAATTGACCCAAATTAGTGGTGGCTTAAACAGATAGGTATTTCTTTCCCACATAAATCTTAGGAGTAAATAATTCCAAGGTGGTATGTTATCTCCACAATGTCAGGGACCCAGATCCTCCTATCATGGCTCTATTACCCCTGAGGTGTTGAGCTTGACTGCATGGCCTCAAGGTGGTTCATTATCTACTCTAGTCAAATACCACCAGGCTATGCTGCATTAAGAAACTTGCTCCAAATCTCAGTTGCCTTATATGGGTCCAGTGGCCCTTCTCATTGCTCTATGTCTAGCACTAGGGGTCTCCAAGGTCACTGGGGAAAAAAGAGAAATGGAAAAGACACCTTGGGTCTTAGCTGACTCTTTCTGGAAGTGACATAACTCATGCTCCAATCACATGGTAAGAGATAGTCCCATGATCCCAACTTACTGACATAGGAGAATGGTAAATGTAGAGGATCACATATACAATTGGTGATTAATAGTATTCTTTGCTATACCATCAAATTCATGTGCCTCCTAGCAGAAATATGAATTGGCAAAGGGGAAAGGAATGCCAAAAAATTGCATGCATAACTAACAACTCTTATTCCATTGTATGCATTTTTATCACATGGTTATTCCTAGCTACAAAAGTGGCTGGCTGAGAAATACAGTTTTAATTCTGGGTGGCCATGTGCTTAGCTAAAACTTAAGGTTCTATCATGATAGAAAAAGGAGAAAACAGATATTTGGAGGCAATTGGAATATTTTGCTATAATGAAGTTGATATGGTCTTTGCCCCAAAGGAGCTTACTATTTAGTGGAAAAGATAGATGTGTACATAAAGGATTATATTGAGGTTAATTGTGTTCTGCTTTAAAAGAATGAAAGTGTTGTGGGAAGCAAAAACAAAGTTAGGAGAGAGATAATTCATTAATAATAACTCAAGGAATCAAACAAGTATAATGAGTTAGAGAAAAATTTATTCTTTGGAATGCCCTAGGGTCCTGGGAAAGTTTACCAGACCAATTAGGGAAGCCCTCAAAGATGAGGAGACAGAACTACATTTCCTATAGGTCTGCTCACAGTGGGTAAGGGTCACATATTGGTGAGAAAACCTCTCTCTTATTTTCTCCCGCATAGTCCAAATTTACACTTATCATTCCAGTGTATTATTAGTAGTGTCCTCTTTTAATTTCAGAATGTTCTAATTTGGGCAATAATAAATTATTTGGTCACTATAGTGATTGGAGGCTGGGCTTTAGGAAGGGAGGAGAGAATGTGAGGAGGGGAGCTGGGAAATGGTAGAATGCTATGTGGTGTTAATGTGATTTCTTCCCCAAATCTTGTAAATGTTCATTAAAGTTACTAACTTCATGAAATCATGAGTATGACTGAGTTTCTTTTTTTTTCTTTTTTATTCTATTTTATTTTTTTATGACTGAGTTTCTTAAGGAAAAAAATGAGTGGGATAAAGTCAGTATACTAGCTGGAATGGAATCATTTCTACGAGGAAGTGATTTTAGAAATTGGCAGAAATCTTGGGGAAGGTACTAGATTCCATAGCTGTGAAATTGAAGGCTCAAATCAAGTTTAGCTCGGTGTCCAAAGGATGAGGACATTCCACACATCATCACATCATCAGTGTTATATCTTACACTTTATAGGAGGTACCATCTGAGCAGAGTCCTGAAGGACAGTTTATTGATTTGGAATTCCACTTGGGGTCTGCATTTCCATGTACTATCTAAGTCCCCTCTCACGCCCTCTAATAAATCAGTAACTCCCCTACAACTTTTCTTTTTATACTCATGATCATTTTAAGGGCATGCCCTAAAGCCTTCCCAACTTCTTCCTTCACCCCCTAGAATTATACGAGCCACCCCACACCAGTGCTCACCACTAATAACTTTTCTACTCATTCATATCATAGCTGATTTAGACAAATGGAATGAAAATGAGAAAGCACTAGTTTAAGGCGGGCTTGCCCACATGCCACTCAATGAAAGTATGTCAACAAACAATGAACTGACACACACAGGAGACCTGAGTTGAGTTTAATTTGTAATCATCCACAGGTTTTGGGAAAGTCACTTCACCTCTTCGAATTTGAATTTACTTATTCATAAAATGATGTTTGGAGACCAGATCAGTTCTTGACTAAATGCATTCCACAAAACGCTTATTCTATGAGATGCTGTTCTTTAAGCAGAAAAACATTTCCATTGGAGTGCATGATGAACCCACCTCACACATTGGAATTCCTGGAGAGAGTTTCTCCCTTAAGAATTCCTTTTTAATTATGTTCAGATTTACCAAATCCCAAACAAAGAATGTCTCTATTGGTATTTCACATTGATAGAACAAAGCTGGCTCCATGATTTGGATGCTTGCATGAATCAAATATATCTTCCCTTCATCCACTTTCACCCATCTATGTCTATACTGGTTTATTTTCAGCTCTTGCTTCTCCTGGTTATGCCTAGGATAAGTTATGTCCAAATATAGTTACCCTGGGGCAGTTTCATCCAACTTCATTAGGTTTCTCCCTTCCCAAGGTCACCTCTACTCTGGGTCTTCTTCAACTTAGCATTTACAGTATGCTTCTGAATTTTCAACTTTCTTTTCTGAATTATACTTTCTCATATTAAAATAGGATTTGCCTATTTTTGATTTTGTCTCTTAGTATTTTCTGAAGGGGTCAACCTATTCTGAGCTTATTGTTTAAGCAGTATTTTTTCTTTTAGTATTTCCTTCCAGCTCTTTTTTCTTTCAATATTTTTTTTCTCTTTCGCTTAAATGGAGCTCCTATTTGGTTCTATTACCCAACTGTGGTTGACATTTTTATGTTTTGTTGCTTTATTTGGGCGTTTTTTTGGGGGGAGGGGCAGGGGGTGTAGACTTTGAACTTCATAGATTATCATACTATTTTTCCCACCCAAGCAGTGTCTCAAAGTCATTTTTGTAAAAAAGCAGGTGAAAAATTCTTGAAAACTTATCTGGTCTTTATTTATAATACATTTATTATAATTAAATGTTTTGTTTTTGTTTATGAACTTTATTAATAGCTAAGCTATTGACTAGGAGTATGTCAAACAGTTTTTGTCGTTGGTTTTTTTTTTTAAGATTTTTATTCTTTTAGAGGGAGAGAGCGCAGAGGGACAGAGAGGGGAATGGAGAGGGACATGAAGACTCTATGCTCAGTGCAGAGCCCAGTGCGGGGCTCAGATCCTATGACCCTGAGAACATGACCCCAAGACCATGACTCCAGTGGAAACCAAGAGTTGGGTGTTCAACCGAGTCACCCACGTGCCCCTGTCGAAGTTCTTAATCGCCTTGTGCATCTGGGGGTCTTCCACCATCTTAGATATGTAGACAAAGATTTTCTAGGATGAAATGTGTAAACTTTTGGTTTGTGAAGATGTCCCATATGCATATGTAGAAGATCTCTGCCTCATGGTGGTCTAAGGGAAAACTTTGAAGGAAGGAAAATCTGTTTTAGAAAGAGCATGGACTTGTGTTACTGTAAGCAAGTTATTTAACCTTTGATCTTCATTTCCTTAACTATGCGCATAATAATGTCTGTTATATTAAATGAGTTATTCAACATGAATTGCTGATGCTCATCCACTCCTGACTTACAAAAATGACAATTTCATATTTTTAACCCTGCACCTAATAAAATGAGCCAGCATCAGTCCTTAATAAAAGCTGATTCTCTTAGCCTCTCCTCTATCATATGATTTCTCCAGTGCCGCAGTAATGCTCTGCTCTTCCTCTTCTCTTCTTAGGCTCACATGTTCTCTCTAGTCTCTTTTATCAAAGCTCAGGAATAAAAGACTGAAAAAAAAAATCTGAACGCCACAATTTATCTACCACACCTCGTAAACATTTTTTTCTGATAAAATTAATGCATTTTCTGTAGAAAATTAGGAAAATACAAAAGATTCTTAAAAACACTAATAATAAACTATTGTCCACCAGCCCCCCAAATTCATTTCTAACATTTCCAGACATACAGAAAGAAATAGAAATAGAGCATGTAAATATATGGGGAGGAGAGAATTTTCATTTTAGTTTTTCAAAATAAGTTTATTTGATAGGTACTGTTTTGTATCATTTTTAAATTTAATATATTATTAACATTTTCAATGCCATCAATGATTCTTTTTCGAATCTTAATGTATTGTTAATGGTTGCATGATAGTCCATCTTAAGGGGATACTAAAATTTATTTAAACGATTCCCCGGATGTTTACAGGTGTTTTTTGGTCTTATAGAATGTACCATGCTGAAAATTCTGATAAATAAATGTCTGTTCCAATCTACAGCTCTTTGTTAAGGATTAAGTACTAGCGGTGGAAATTGTTGGTCACAGTTACCCAAATTTTAATAGTTTTGGTAAATTGCCCTGCAGAAAGGTTGTACCAATTTACACATTCAAGGGCATTTCTTACAACTGTTTACTTCCTTAGACCAGCAGTTCTCAAACTTTTGTTGTTAGATGCTTGTACTCTCTCAAAAACTACTGAGATCCCCAAAGACTTATATGGGTATTATGTATGTATTAATATTTACCATATAAGAAATTAAAACTGAGAATATTATGAAAGTTTATATATTAATTGATTTTAAAACTAATAAACTCATTATAAATTAATAAAAGTTCACATTTTTATGAAAAATAATTGTATTTTCCAAACTAAAAAATCTCTTTAATATCTGGCTTAATAGAAGGCTGTTGGATTTGCTTCTACATTCAATCCACCTTTGGTTGAAATATATATGAAAAAGGTTCTGACTCACACAAAAATGTAACTGAAATAGGGAAAAGCATTTGAACAGCCTTTCTCATATAACTATAGATATTTTTCTTTGATACTACCTAAAATTCAACACGTGTTAGTTTCTTTTTCTTTTTTTAAAAAAATTTTATTTATTTATTTGACAGAGAGAGACACAGCGAGAGAGGGAACGCAAGCAGGGGGAGTGGGAGAGGGAGAAGCAGGCTTCCCGCTGAGCAGGGAGCCCGATGCGGGGCTCGATCTAGGACCCTGGGATCATGACCTGAGCCAAGGCAGACACTTAATTACTGAGCCATCCAGGCACCCCAACAAGTGTTAGTTTCTTAAAGGTTATTTGCAATATAGAATCAGAAGTCAATGTTTTGTATTCTGTTGAGTTAAAATCGAATGGTCTATCTTGCACTTAAATGGTTCTTTTACTCATCCATGATTATATAAAATCATGTGTAGGTCATGCATTGAAAAATATTGTTTTTCAGGGTTATGTATATCTATCAATCTCTGGCACATTTCACTATCAAATATCAAAACCCCACGTTTATTAGTATTATCATCAGTCTCATCAGAAAATTCTTTAAGTACTGGGGAGCTAGCTGTCAAGGCACCAATGCTTGAAAGCTTTAATTTTATTATTGGCAGTAAATATTGTCAGTTGTTTTCCTTAAAGCCACAAGCTCCCTTCATGTATATTTAAGACAATATCTGCCAAATATACAACTGAGAAAACCCATCCTTCATCCCTCATTCTTTTAGGTAAAAGTGGTGGCCCTTGAACACACACAAGTGCTTTTCCTTGAGACAATTGTCATACTTTTGTATGCAGCAGAAGGGCTTTAAATGTTCTTCCCATTTCATCACACAGAATATTAAAAAGCCTTGTACTCAAGGGTTGAGATTTAATGAAATTAATATTTTTACTACTTTACTAAGGACTTTCTTAAATGAAACTGACTTTTTTCCCCCCTGCACATGAATATTGGTGAAGAATACAGTTATTATCAGTACAGTTTGTTTTCATGGCCTTAATTTGTGCTACGGTACCCATTGCTTTGGCGCAATCAGTGCAAGTCTCAGTCCAGTGAAAAGGCAAAGCGTATTTTAGGATTACTGTGAAAATAATTTTGGTCTCACGACCCCTGAAAAGGAAAGAGTGGCTCTCGCCACTGTATTATTACTATGATTATTATAACTGTTCTTCCTATCTATCCCCTCTTCAATGAATGAGGGCGGGGATGAAGTGAGAGATCCCACCTCCTCCGCCCCCCACCAGCACTGTTTACTGTTTAATCCCACATACTAATTCTCAGAAAACAAAGCTGAACTTCTCAACTGATAATGCAAAGACACCACAAAGACACAGGTTCTGAGGCAGAAGAGAAGGTAAACACACAATTACTTTAAAAACATTATTATTTATGTGTTTAAAGCAAAAATTAGTTTGGTAGAGAGCATCTTATGTCTGTTTTATTTCCATATCCCTCAGACTGACCATGGGATGCCTATCAATTAATTCATTTAGAAAGCCATACACCACAAGAAATAAATTATTTGTCCTCTGGAGCTTGTCACAAGGGGATTTTTTAAAAACCATTAAACAGAAAGACAACTGCTCATCTTCAAAAGATGAAAGGCCACTTCTTCCTCCTCAGCTGATAGTTTCTTAGTAATGATACCTGCAATGGATGGCGTTTCACATATTATCAAGCATGTCCATATACAAATAACTTAGCCTCTTTGAACCTCACTTTTCTTTTTTTTTTTTTAAGATTTTATTTATTTGTGAGAGAGAGAATGAGAGACAGAGAGCATGAGAGGGAGGAGGGTCAGAGGGAGAAGCAGACTCCCCGCTGAGCAGGGAGCCCGACGCGGGACTCGATCCCGGGACTCCAGGATCATGACCTGAGCCGAAGGCAGTCGCTTAACCAACTGAGCCACCCAGGCGCCCCTGAACCTCACTTTTCTTATATGTGAAATTGGATTAATAAGAATGCTTTGGGAGTATTTAATAAGACAGTGCATATGACGTGTTTAGCACTGTGCCTGGCACCCAGGACGTTTTCAGAATGGTCATAGTGGTGAGAATAGTGGTAGTAGGATCAGTAGTAAGAGTAACAGCTGTGGGAGTTGTTGATTTAGGCATTAGTAAGGAGGCCTGGCAGAGTGAATGGGCTCTTTCGTGGTCACCCACAAAGGCAAAGATGGAGCTGTTCTTCAGACCCTGGCTATTTTCATTCCATGCCCCAAATTCTTCCTGCTGAATCACAGCTGTACTTCTGGGGCTCTCAGAAAGTGTCCTTAGCTCTCCTGTTGGCTTGATCTCCCTCCTGACAGTGGGCTTCTCTTGGGCAACTTCCATGCCCGGCATCTCCAAGCCGGACCCCTCCCCACCCTGACATTGGCTCAGTATTGCCAGAGCCCTAACAGGAACGGTATATTTACATGGATGCACAGGTAGTGAAGCGTTTACAGCACGCACTTTGGAGTGAGCAAAGCCCGAGTCAGAAACCAGTTTTCTGTTTCTTATACCCTTGACACTGGGCACATGGAATGGTGCTAATACTTGCTTCGTGGGACTGCGGTGAAGGTCGTTATATGAAGTAGCATCTGGAACAGCTGAGCGCGAGCACACCATAGCAGGCACACAGTGAGTGACCAATAAATGCCTATTTGAAGACGAAGACTTACAGAACAGTTGCTCTTCTGGGTCCCGATTTTTAGTCTCCTAGACTAAACATCTTCACTCTTTTCCTCCCCTCTCAGACCCAGACACATCACAGAATTATAAGAATACTAAAAACTCAGGACTATCCTTACACAGAATCTTCCCTAACCCTCTTTTTTCTTTGAGCTCCTAAAGCTATTTCATAGAAAAGTGACCTTATTTTTAAATAGAGGGGGCAATTGAAAATCAGTGAACGGACCTACCCCCTAATGATTTTTTTCTCAGACATAATTATAATAATTAGCATTATAAAGTGCTAATTATCTTTGGACACAGAGGACCTGCACACCAGAGACAGAGGTCCGCATTAAGTAAAGTGGATTTCACTTTCTTTAGTTACGAGATTTCTCTATTTTTCTCTTTGTAATGATGCAAAAGATATTTAATCCACCAAGCCTCATTTGAAAACTTTTTCCAGTTAAGGAAACTATCTGCTGGCCATCCACAGCCCAACTCCATATTGAACTTAGGGAGATACAAAGAATTGTTCCAAACTTCTCACTTTTGTTAGATGACTGTTCTGTAGTTCTTTTTTTTTTTTTAAAGATTTTATTTATTTATTCAACAGAGAGAGAGAGACAGCGAGAGAGGGAACACAAGCAGGGGGAGTGGGAGAGGGAGAAGCAGGCTTCCCGCCGAGCAGGGAGCCCGATGCGGGGCTCGATGCGGGGCTTGATCCCAGGACCCTGGGATCATGACCTGAGCCGAAGGCAGACGCTTAACCGACTGAGCCACTCAGGCGCCCCGAGAATATACTGAGCCACCCAGGTGCCCCGACTGTTCTGTGGTTCTAGGCCAATACCTAGAACCTGGGACGAATCTCAAACCGTAAAGATCATGAGTTTCTTGTTAAGATGACAGATCACTCTTATTAACAAATGGATAGATAAAATCCTACCCTAAGCCTCGGAAACTCGGGTGGGCGATTGCTGAATGTGTTAGGTATGTACAAGCTCAGTATGTGGTACATAGAATTTCAAGCTGAATGGCACTGAAGGAATCATCTATTCTAACCGTTTAATTTTACAGAGGAGAATCTGAGAGGCAGAGACCTACTCCCTAAGAGAACCAGAATTGAAACTGTAGATGTGGATGTTTCCAATAGAATTTTTATCACACTGCATTGGGCTTTAAGTCAGAAGGCTTCTTATTAAGTAAAGTCAGGGTCAT
Source organism: Leptonychotes weddellii (assembly GCF_054177405.1). Taxonomy (NCBI): domain Eukaryota; kingdom Metazoa; phylum Chordata; class Mammalia; order Carnivora; family Phocidae; genus Leptonychotes; species Leptonychotes weddellii. The sequence continues at coordinate 71,787,073 of NC_138369.1, forward strand.
GTGTTAAAGTGTAAAAAAAAAATTAGGACAAATAATGAGTCATTGGGGTAAGGCTATGAAGAGTAGAACTCTGGACTCCCCTCTATCATTGGTTGTCTGCAATGAATAATTGTTAATATTATCTAGTCCTCACCTCATTAACACAGACATGGGATACTGAGGCCGATTTTAGAGCAGAATATTAGTAATGCTGAGGTATACAGAGCCATGGACATTTTCTGAGAGCCCCAGAAAACCGTATAATTAGTTCATTCCCCCCAGTCCAATGTAGGCACTCGTTTTCCACTTCAGCCTAGAGATACCCAGTCATCCCTGAGTGGGTCAGTCTCATCTGCCAACAGCTCTATGCAATTGGAAGTTCTCTTCTATGTCAGGTCAAAATCTACCCCCTTAAATGTCCATTCACAGGACCCATTCTGTATGTTGAAGCACAAATAAATAAGTAGGTCTCACTTTAAAAAAATACTTTCAATTATTTAAAAATATGAACGTAATCCCCTTGAGTTTTTGCTAAACTGGTCTTTCTCAAACTCAGCTATATCAGAATACCTTGAAGGGCTTGTTAAAACACCTATCACTGGTCAGACTGAGAAAGACAAATACTGGATTTCACTCACATGTGGAATAAAAACAAACAAAGAGACACAAAGCAGAATCAGACCTATAAATACAGAAAACGCACTGATGGTTGCCAGAGGGGATGGGAGTGGGAGGATGGGCAGATGGGTGAAAGGGAGCGAGAAGTACAAGGCTTCCAGTTAGGGAATGAGTAAGTCACTGGGATAAAAGGCAGGGCCCAGGGAATAGACTCACTGAGACTGTAACAGCATTGTATGGTGACAGATGGTAGCTACACTTGAGGTGAGCACAGCAGAACATATAGAGAAATTGAACTACTCTGTTGTACACCTGAAACTAATGTAACTTTGTGTGTCAAGAATACTCAAAAAAAAAAAAAAAACCCCACTAAATCCCCACCTATTGCTCTCCCCCATCCTCAGAGCTTCTGATTCAGTAGGTCTGGAGCGGTACCTGCAAATTTACATCTCTAACAAGTTCTCAGGCAATGCCCATATGCTGGTCTGCTCACACCTTAAGGTCTGAAGCTCTGTCAGTCCTCTCTATTATACCTTTTGAGGCATGTTTCCTAATCTGATGCCATTCCATTTGTCCTTTTTTTAATGCTTTAGAAATTTGGCTGTTATCTTTTTTATACTTTTTTATATTTGTTCAGGCTTTCCTTAGTGGGCATATGTGACTTTTCTTGAGGGAAAAAGGTGCATTTTTCTGGAAAATAAAGTTAAATGAAAGTGTAATTACCAATATAAAGCAAGATGACTAAAAAGAATCTGTCTCATTATTATGTTTTTATAGTTCATATACAGATTATTTGAACTAGAATGCATTTGCTAAGTCATTTATTTCTATTTCCATCACTGCACAGTGTGGTGATTGGGGAAAAAGATGCCTTTTTGGTATTCACTTTATTTTCACATTCCGGAGTTTATGGTAGTATGAGAAGGCCTAAATTTGTAAGCAGAAGGCCTGATTTCACAATCTAGAGATCTGGATTTCATGGACACTGCAATGTAGTTTGACTGCGTGTCTTTGGACAACTTTTCAGTTTCCTCATTTTTAAACGGCAATAAAAGCAATGGCTGCCTTTTATTCTCCATACAGAAGTAAGAGAAAACAGAACAGCACTTGTATATCTATGAAGGCTTTGCAGATTTTGTTATTATCGCTAATGTTTATTCACATGGCTACTCCTTTCATTTTTTCATCTGGAATTCCCTTTTGTGAGAAGAAAAGTAGTGTAAGAATTCATTTTGCTTATAAGTGTCTTTAAGCATGAGCCCCTCCACCCACTGAGCACAGTGCCTACCTTATGTCCCCTAACTCAAGTGAACTTCTAGTTAGACCGAGTTAGTGATGGTGCACTGTCTCCAGAGAACGTGAAACCTATGGTCCATGAACACATGTGGTCTGTGCCTCTTAGCTCCTCTGATTAGATAGTTGACTTGAAGATTCCCCCTTGGAGGCCACAGACAGTGCCTGTTTTCACCCAAATTTTAAATGTATACTCTTTGTTAAGAAAGAGTGACAGTGAGGGTGCCCGGGTGGCTCAGTCAGTTGAACGTCCGACTCTTGATTTCAGCTCAGGTCATGATCTCGGGGTCGTGAGATTGAGTCCTGAGTGAGCTCAATGGGGTGTCTGTTCGGGATTCTCTCTCTCAGTCTCCCTTTGTCCCTCCCCCTGCTCACGCTCTCTCTCTCTCTCGCAAATAAATAAATAAATCTTAAAAAAGAGAGAGAGAAAGAGAGAGAGTGACATTGACTTGATATAATTCCTCCTCTACGACTGGGGAAAAAAGACTAACTTTCTAAGAATCTGACCTCCAGTTGAAGCTCCGATTCAATAAATCATAGGACAAGTTTTGAGGGACAAGTTTTGGACAGGACTGAGGTTGTTTTTTTTTTTTTTAAGATTTTATTTATTTATTTGAGAGAGAGAGAGTGAGCACGAGAGGGGGGAGTGGGAGAGGGAGAAGCAGGTTTCCCGCTGAGCAGGGAGCCCGATGCGGGACTCGATCCAGGGACTCCAGGATCATGACCTGAGCCGAAGGCAGTCGCCCAACCAACTGAGCCACCCAGGCGCCCATGAGGTTGTTTTTTAATACTCTGTATAGACTTTTACCAATTATTGAAGAAAAGAACACGGGGAGAAAATTTGCTGAATCAACTGAATATTCACAAAGGTCGTACTGACGTATCTCACGTAACAACTTTTCAGGTACCTGCTCTGGGAAAGGCCTACCATTTATTTTCAGACAATTCCTTTTTATTTTATATAACCACTTTTTCACCAAAATGACACTAAATACACTATAAGATGTGACATTTTGACATTACTGTTTTAGGGAAAGATACTCTCACCAACCTACTCTGTAAGAGTTTCTACTCTGAGGAACCCATGTGGATTCTTTTGAATTGCTCCATTGCTTGGCTGAGCCCTAAATATTTGCTGTACCCCAAGTGAGAAGGCTGGAGAGATGGCATCTGTGCATCTCTTTATTCTGCTGTGTGTCCCGTTTCCATTTGTTTTGAAAGGCTCTCTTTCTTAGTCTTGTTTTGCCTTGAGATTTTTTTCTTCTCTGTGCTAAAACTTTATTTCTATCTAGTTTGACCTCAAGGAAACCATAAGCTCACAAAAGGTTAAAAAACAATTTATGAAGAAAGTGATGCAGAAAGAAAAATGCATTTTCCAAAAAATAACTCCTTTGGAGCCCTTCCACAGTACCTACTACTTTCTGTTGTCTTTTTTCTAGATTGAATGTCACAAACTTTCAACTCATTACATTCTCAGTACAGGTTGTACTTAATTAACTAAGCTTCATGTTGTTCTTTGTTACTTATATAAGCTTGCTTTCCATGTTCAACTGGTGTATTATTCAACTGAATTCTCCTTTTGATTGTTATATTTTGATACAAATTGATCATTGATGTAAAGAACTCAATTGATATATTTTGGATGTAATGGGTTGGGATGGAACACATTTAAAATTAAAAGAAAACTTTTTTCATTTAATAGCTTCTCCCTTGGAGATAAAGTTTTCAGGGATACATGAAAGTCATTAAGCCAAGCATTCATGTACATTTAAAAATTCACAGCAAAAAGAAGTGACGGTATACTCCGGCAGAGGGATGGAAGTTTGAACCTCAGTTGCCTGATTCCTGGGACAAATCAATTCTTTATTCTTAGATATTTTTGCAGGATGCCCCTTTTCCTTTCTAATCTCCAGGTCAGTATTTACAGCTGAATGAGTCTCAGCTCTTTAAAAGATGGGCTGGCTGAATCAGTTGCTGTCTCAGACAGACTTTAAATGTATTTTCAGCATGTCTTCAGACAGTTACTTTTCCTCTGTTCAATTTTGTTCATCTTCTTACTTAACTTTTCAAGTGCTACTGTTTCCTTTTTAAATGTGGTATTGAAGTGCAAACATTATTGGAAGAGAGAGTCTTACTAGCATAATTGTGCATTATCTTCCTTTTATATTGCAGATGGAAAACATTAAATCTAGGGGGAATAGAAATCTGCTCAATCAGATAATGATAGTACAATTTCCTTTTAAAAATACTTACCTGTGGAGAAGAAAAGTACTGGTTTTTTAAGGTGGCAACTTTCCATCATTTTTAAAAAGAGCCAAATGACACAGAGAGTTAAAATTCTGTCTTTTGGGAGCCAAACTTCCTTGCTGATGCTACTCCTTTCCCTCTTGCAATTTGGTATTTTAGGTAAGGATTTGGGTGGGGTGGGAGGAGGGAGTACTCCTGTAGAGCAGTATATCATAATTTGGGGATTAGTAGAGTACTTAGAAAGCACACAGTGCTCTGTCCCATGTCTTATATTAAGATTTAGTAACAACAATTCCTTACAGAAATTTTTAACAGCTGTATTAAAGGATAATTGATAAAGAGTAAACTGCCTATATTCAGTGTGCAATATGATAACTTTGATCTATGTAGAAACCCATGAAACCATCATCAAAATCAAGATAATGAACATGGTCATCCCCAATAGTTTCTGCAGTCCTTGACCCCGGTTGGAGATAACTATGTATCTGCTTTCTGTCCTTAACAGATTAGTTTATATTTTTTAGAGTTTCATTTAGGTGGAATTATACAGTATATAGTCTTCATTGTCTGGCTTCCTGCATTCTGCATCATTATTTTTAGAATCATCAAGGTTGTTGCTTGTATCAACTGTATTCCATTCATTTTTATTGTTGAATAGTCTTGTGTGGACGTGTGCTTTCATTCATTTTGGGTAAATAAATAGGAGTGGAATTGCTGAATGGTTTGGTAGTTGTCTATTTACTTTTTAAAGAAATCACCAAACTACCTTCTAAAAAACACCTTCTGAAAAAACAAACACAAAGCTGGACAAAGTACTTTAAATAACGGTTTTTAAGACAGTGAACAAGGTGGGCAGGTATTTTGGTCCCTCTTACTCCATTTTGGCCAGAAGCAGAAGAACAATAATTAATTTTAATGAAGAAAATAAATAGTCAGGGAGGCTTGAGATTTCATTTTTTTTTCAAAAACAGCATGAAACTTTAGTTAAAAGGGATAATATCTGAAGTATTAGCCAAACTGGAGTTTTACTCCACCGCCATCTTCACAATGGTGCATATAGAAATCTGGAATTTCATATAGCTGCAAAATTTTGTGATTTGACAAATGATAATTTTCATTATAATGATAATTCTGATTAATGCCAATCTTCAGAAATATAAACTTTGCCAGTTAAAAAGGGAAAATTTTCTTTTGTGTAATAATTTCCAATGTAAAGGTATTTTAATATACTAACACTTCAATTTCCTAAGTCTTTATTCCAAACTTGAATCCTTCTAGAAGTCTTTGAAAAATACTTACATCGAGCATTCTCCCTTCTCTGTAAAAATATGGTTCTTACAGAATACATATGTTTCTTAGACATGAAAATAAGTCAGCATAATTTGAGACTCTAGCAGTTAAAAGGAAATAAAATCTAGAGAGCTGGGCTCATCCGAGCTTTAGGGAGAAGTGGCTAGCTTTGAAGACCTCTGACAGGAAATGACTGGATACTGGCTGGAGAAATGGCTGTTACTTAGCTCATCTCTCACAGTGAAAACTCATACATGTGTGCAATAGAAATGCTAAGGATCTCCATTACAGGTGTATATTGTACTACATGACCTCTTATCAGCTCTTTATGATATTGACTCTTCATTGCCCTCCCTAACCCTTCTCACTCCTGCCAAAAATCCCACAACCAAATCTTTATTTAATTTCCAGGTATCCATATCTTTTCGGATAAGATTTATTTGTCTGACTACTCCTAGAATTATTTATCTAGCCCAACACTGCCACATCCTTCATATTCAATCTTGCCTCTATAAAGGTGGTGATCGTTAATTCAGAATGCAATCTCCAAAGAAATCAGCTCCATCAACCCAAATAGCTGTCTCAAAAATCCCTAAAATCATTTTTGTTCAAGGCTTGACATGTTGTCTTCATTAGCCCAGCCATGTGTCCATCATAAGTCCCATCAAAGAGCTGACTGTTTTCTCCACACTGTTTTGAAAGTCTAATTTAAATGTTAACTAGCCCAGCAGTAATATAGTTCGGATTGTTAACAGCAACCTCCAGACTCAGAGACAGTTCAAATGACCATTATCTGGAAAAACGAGACAGAGTGAAGAGCTGTTTCTTATTATGATGCTTAATTTACAAATTAAAAGCTCCTCAAACCCCCATTTCAGAGCTAGCCCTATTTGGGGCAGTGGTGATGGATAACAAACATTGTTCTAAATAATAAAATTGTTTTAAAATATAGGAAGACAAAATAATTATACTTAAATTGACAATTTTTTCAATTCCTTAAAACTTTCACAACTATGAAGTGATCAAAATTGTTAGGGGCATTATATTAGTCTATAAATAAACATGTGAAATAATATAATATGTACTTAATTTACTTTAAAGTTTTCCTTAGCTATCACTGCCTAGAATTTATGCCAAGTCCATCTTTCTAGATTGTGAGAAAACATCTGCCTTTAAACATGTAGAGAAGTAGAGGTATTCAAGATTGGCATCATTAACTCTTATTAAATATTAACATACATGTATTACATATATATGTATGTATTTAAGAACTAAGATCATATGGAATGTCAAAGATTATGAATAATGATTCTTGCAGATTGCTGGTCTACAGAGGCTCAGAATTATTATCATCTGAGGGGAGTTTGTCAGATCAGTACTTTTCAAATTTCAGGGATTGATACATTAATTTTTGTGATAGACAGGATCTAAGGTGCTCCCCCAAGTCCCTTCCTCTTGGTTAACGCCCTTGCATAATTGCTTCTATTTGTGTGTGTAGCGGACCTATGATGTGCTTCTAACAGAGTGTGGTAAATCTCTCAGGGCATTTGTGATTCCGTGTATGTGATCATATTATGCGATTGTAGCACTTGTTTTGCAAGGAGATTTGTTCTCTTGCTGGCTTTAAAGAGCAAGCTGCCATGTTGTGAGCTTCCCTATGTCAAGGGTCACGTGGCAGGAAACTAAGGGTAGCCTCCAGCCAACAGCCAGCAAGAAACCCAGCCCTTAGTCCAACAAGCCCACAAGGAACTAAGTGCTGACAAAAACCAAATGAGCAAGGACATGAGTCCTTTCCCAGTTGAATCTCATGTGAGATCCCTGCCCTGGCTGACATGTTGATTGCAGCCTTGCAGATGACTCAGCCAGGCTATACACAGATCCCTGACCCACAGAAAGTGTGACAAAATAAGAGTGTGTTTTTATAAGCTGCCAAATTTGTGGCAATATCGTTACACAGCAACAGGTAATTAATATAACGTGTCATAAAATAAATTTGGTAAGTGGCAATCTACAATTTAAAAAATGAAATAGAATGGAATAGATGAATAGAACCGAATGAAGTATAAGCCTATTTCATTAAAATTTTACTTTATTTATATAGTATACATATATATATTAACATTGGGTCACAATATAAATGTATTCATAATGTGGGTTGTAGTAAAAAAACTTGACAGAAATCTTCTGCAAAAGACCCTTTGTAGTTTTAAAGGTGTATATTCTCAATCTATGAACACTTTACAAGGCCTATGAATCCTGCTGAAGCAGGAATATAGGAGCGGCCAAGGAGAAAGTACAAGTATTGAAGACGAAGAGTATCTCCTCACATTTAGGGGATTTTCGACTTTGGAGGAGAAGTAAGAAGGTTATATCTGGACTAAATTATAGCATTATTTAATGTTCAGTACTCAATTTATAAACATATAGAGACAGAACTAGGCAAGACTTTAAGTTGTGCTAATGTAGACTTTTTCCCCCAAAGTGTAGCATTCCTCTTGCTGGTAGTAAGGTATGATTTTAGTTTGCACATAGAAAATTCAATTTTTTTAACATTTATGCATTTATCTTCCTGAGTACTCACAATCCAACAACGTTACTGCTTAGGCTGAAGCTGACGTTAAACAGTGCCTCTGTCCTAGCTCTGCCTTCTAACAGTCTGTGATCTTGTGACGACATGTGAATAAGGCCATAAAACATCAGGAAAGGAATTTGCAAATGGCCAATGTCTGAAAATTGGGAAACCCTTTTCCAGACCAAACCTTGGTTTACCACAGAACTGGAAACTCAGAGAGGTTAAGTCAGAGAGGTTAAGACTTGCCTTGCTCACTGCCTTGCATGTGGGATCAAACACTGGAGGAAAAGAATGAGCCATTGCTCAAGTTTACGTAAACCGTAGACTCTCTTGAGTTAAAGAAGTTACATTGGTAGGGAATGTCTACGTGGTTGTGATGTGGGTAAGTGTCTGAGGGGGAATGTGTGGTGTATGTGTGTTTCCTGGTGGTTCCCGTATCAGACATTGTCCTAGACACAGCCAACAAGACAGTTAAGGCATATCTCTTGTCCTTTCAGAGTTTACAGAGGAACAGATCATCATAGTTAGTCATAAACCCCAATAATCAATAAATTGGTGAAATTATTATTAGAAGCCTCTTTTGAGAGTCATGTAAAAGATGCAAAAGAACATTGACTTTCACATTAGAAGATGGGAGGTCAGATTTTAGCTCCACTTTTTGCTGGCCTTATGATCTTGGACAATGAAACCTCTGTGAGCTTCATTTTGCTCGTGTATGTAATTGAGATCTGAGTCCTTTCTTCACTGAACTATGCATAGTCAGGCTTCTCCAGAGAAACAGAACCCATAGGGTATATATATATATATATATATATATATTTTTATTTATATTTATATATATAATATATATAATTAATATATATATTATATATAATATATATTAATATATATTAATTAATATAATATTAATATATATATTAATTTATATTATATATAAATTTATTTTAAGGAATTAACCCACATGATTATGAAGTAGGGCAAGTCTAAAATCTTCAGGGTGGGACAGCAGGCTGGAGACCCAAGGAAGAGCCAGTGTTGCAGTTCGAGTCCAAAGGATGTCTGCTGCACAAATCCCTTTTGCTCAGGGAGGGCCGATCTTTTGTTCTATTCAGGCCTTCAACTGATTGACCAAAGCCCACCCACATCATAGAGAAGAATATGCTTTATTTAAAGTCCACTGATTTAAATGTTAATCTCATCCCAAACAACTCTCACAGAAATATCTAGAATAATATTTGGCCACATCTCTGAGTACCATGGCCCACCCAAGTTGACACATTAAAATTAACCATCACACATTCACCCCCTGTTAACTTGGCCCCCATACGCATCTCCTTAAACAGAACTTCATCTCCAGATAAAGGTCATACTTCCACCTGACATGATACAACTATCCTGTGTGCAGGTGAAAACACATTAATCCTTTTTTCAGAAGAGGATGTAGAGTCGTTGGATGATGTTTACCTCTCTCCTTGATATCCCAAAACCTAATACTATAATACTGATATCCCAAAACTAAATACTATGATGTAAAGTTAACAGCACTTCAATACTATGATATAAAGTCAGCACACCTTATGTTAGATAATAAGAGTATAAGAGAGGGAAGAAAATAAAGATTTTATATATATATATAAAATATTTATAAAATATATATAAAAATATATAAATATAATAAAACATATATTTATATTTATATACCACTGGCCCTTGAATGATGTGGGAGTTAGGGGTGTCAACTCCCCCACACAGTTGAAAATCCGTGTATAACTTTTGACTCCCCCAAAACTTAAGTACTAATCTGGAAGCCTTACCAATAACATAAACAGTTGATTAACACATAGTTTGTATGTTTTATGTATTATATACTATATTTTTATAATAAAATAATCTAAACCAAAAAATGTACACTTACAGTTCTACACTGTAAAAAAAAATCTGCGTTTAGTTGACTCATGCAGTTCAAACCCAAGGGTCCTAGGGTCAACTGTATGTGTGTGTGTGTGTGTCTGTGTGTGTGTGTGTATGTGTATGTGTGCATATAGTAGCTAGATTTTCCAGCACACGGCATATTGTTACTAAATGCTGCTTCTTCACACTGTACTTTGATCTAGGATCAGTCTCTGTTACCTAGTGTCATACATTAACCGTGGTAAGAATTAGCCTCTGTACAAACGTGGGCATAAGAATTTGTATGTGGTATGTGCTCACACATTTTGGTAAATAAAAAATTACGTGTGCAGTAATTAGGTGCCTGTTTCTTTTATATAAAAGATCATCTACTTAATTTTTTGCATTTTAGGCCAGGGCACACAATTGTAGAATTCTTGGCAGAGGAAATCAGGGTTTTCTATTTTTAAGAGTCTGAAACTAAATTTTCAAAAATTCTGCCTGCACATAACGAAATGGGCCCAAAAGGCTGCATGCGAATTGGGCACCTATCTGAATTATTTGCCCTAAAGTGGTGGTAATGATTGTGTGTGTGTGTATACATATATATATGTATATGCATAAAATAACTCACTTTTAAATCTCCTGCAATTGATACCTGAAACTTTATGTAATTCGCTCAATGTTCAATCTAACTATATATCCACAATTTAATTGAAAATCCTGCCAACATTATGTACGTTACCCCCTGCTCTATCCTAGCTAATCTGAAAAATAAAGAAAAATATTGGACTTTGAGCATTTAATCCAGACACAGATAAAGAGCTCTACCACATACATTGCATTTATATTCTCCTTTCCACTTATAAAATGTCTTTTCCTCAGTGAGGCAAGAGATGCATGTCTATGTTAAAATTCTAGTTCTATCTTCATAATACTCTTCCTAATTCTACTCTGAGTATAATAGGTAGCAAATATTTTTTCTACTAATTAAAGTCCTTCACTTTTAGGATGAATTTTTTTGAAAGCTCTCCAAGCCTCTCCTGCTCTTTAAAAAATATCTTCTCCCATGGAAATGCTTAATTCACTGCTTGTTACTATAAAAATTAAAAAGTACTTATTCAAACTGGTTTATTTTGTCCTTCCTTCTCTAGTGCCCATTATGCCCCTCCTCCTAGGCTCAAGCAAATATGATGAGGGGAAGAAAAATGTCACTCACGCACCTGCATGAGAGTCTATGGAAACTCTTGCATACCAAGAAGGTTAGTCCACATTATAGCTTTCCTCCCATCCAAAATTATAATAATCAGGATGGCTAATGATTGGGAATTTAAATTCTGCTTTCTTATTTCCAATCATTATGCTAAGATCACAGAGATAAATAAACTTTTAGCAGTGTGTAGGGAAAGAAAATCTTTTCAAATTCACCAATCAAGTTATTCTAAATCCAATCTTTCTATGCCTTGCAAAATCAGCTATATCTGGTTGTTTTCACAATTTCCTGATTAAATCTGTCAATAGATTTTCTACTGCTCATTCCGTTATTTATCCAGAGCATTAATGAACTTCTCTACCTCCTGTGGATCCATAAATATTTCTATTTTATTATCAAAAACAACGCTTAATTGGACTAAAAATAGGATTGTAGATCTATCCGCTCTGCCTAAGTAGTGAATTAACTTTTGTGGCTCCAAAGTCACCATTTATTTTTTCATCACTCACTGCTATTTATTGCATGCCTACCACACACCAGGTACCGTTCCTGGGGCTCAGGATTAAATGGTGAAAAAGGCAAGCAGGGCCACCGCTCCCACAGATGTTAGATTCAGTGAGAGAGATAGTTAATAAACATGTCACCAAATAAAGCAGAAACTTCTTACGATGAAAAGTTGTACAGGAATACAGAACAGGGGAAATCTGGAATGTGGTGACTAAACGGAGGCAAGGAGAAATGTGTGCCAAAGAAGAGGGACCCAGGAAGTCCTCTTGGAAGAGCTAACATTTGAACTGCTGTCAGAATAATGAAAAGGAACTGGCCAGGCACAGATCCAGGGGAGAGATTTTTTCAGACAGCAGGAACAGCAGATGCAAAGGCTCAGAGTCAGGAAATTGGTGTGTTTGGGGACACTGAAAAAGACATGTGATTGGATCTAAGTAAACAAGTAACGGCAACTAACGTGACATTTGGCAATGTTCCCACGATCTGACTTCAATAATAATGGCTAAAATGTACTGGGCTCTCTGTATGAGTCAAAGACCAGGAACATTCATTCGTTACCTCAATCAATTAAAAAATAACTGCATAAGGAAATTAACTTTTATTATTTCCATTTTCCATTAAACTGAAGTTCAGAGAAGTGAGTGACTTGCTGAAGGCTATTTATCTAGTAAGTGGACCAACTCAAACTGAACCCAGCCCAGTTCCTTAAGCAGTAAGTTACAGTGCCCACCTTACATCTTTCCCACTAATAATTTGGACTGTTTTTATCTTGATTTATGAATTACTTTTGCAAGTAGCATTTAGCCACTTTTGTTTCAGGACTACTATACACAAGAACGTCAGTATCTGTGTAATACTTTACCTACTAGGTAGGAGGCAGTGATACGCTGGTAACTGCAGAGCAACTAACCCCCGTCTTCCCCCAAGAAAGCCCTGATTTGTGGCATTTGTTGATTTCCATAGTGTAAATACTCCCACAATGGTCTATTTCAAGTTAACAATGAGTCATCTGCTAAATGTGCAATCGAGAAGAGATGTGCCCAATCAGCTCCTATGAGCCAGAATGAATGGGCTCCAATATACCCCTGCTAGGAGATGCCCAATAAATATTCATTTGAAAAAAAGCCTACCCATAGGAAAACAGTTTGGAATCCCTTTGATGAAAGTCAGAATCCCAAAGGCTAAAACCAATTGCATTTTATTACTTTCCATCATTTAAATTTACTAGTTGGGAGAAAGGTAGGAGGCCGTTCGTGGAAAAAAAAATGGATGTCTTTCCCCGATTTGTGCCAGTTAAGAGTTTTATCACTGCTGCCTGAAATGTTTCGCCATTGAGTTTGCTCATCGTTGAGCGCATCATCTTCTTGAATGTAATGTACACAAATGGTTATTTCAAAATGAAGAGGCACAGCACCTTAGGCACCTATATAAAAGTTCAGGATGGTTTTGCTAATTGAGAATTTAGGAGACCAAGCCCCTGGATGCAGCACCTGAGGAATTGTTTTACAACATGGAAGCCATTAGACAATATGGACCTTCTATGAATGAGCGGGAATCCTTGCGGTGGGGGTGGAGAAACTGCCTTCCAAGTGCAAATTCCAATGTGGAATCACCAGATAATAATTCATGACAGAGATACAACATATGCTCTCCTGATAGAGTGGGAGTTACAGGACACAGAGAGCAAGTAAGCAGCAGAAACTCTGTGAGTTACGGCACCTCATTGCCATTATAAAACATCTTTATTGGGAGGGAAAACGCAATATTTTGGTAGAAGGAGATGAAGGAGGTAGTCTGGATTGCTCACTTATGGTAGAATGTGCAATTTTACAGCTGGGATATGCCCGTCTGCTCTGTGTCTTCCTTGACTCACAGCCTATCCTGAGCAGGCGTTGAGTATACACACTTTAATCTGCAAGGCAATCAAGGTGCTTAGGTAGAACCTGGGAAATGGAGAATTTTGTGAAAGGGGAGCCTATATTTTCTACACGAAGTTCTCAGCACCATCCTCTCCATCCCTTTTTAAATGTTAATTTGACTTGCGCTACTTCTGGGAAGCTGTGTTAGTGGTCATTGTGTGTGCGTTCTTGAGGCAAGTGGATTGATTCCCCCAGTATAAAACACTTTGTTGTTGTTGTTGTTTTACTGTTCAAGTTTGGAAGTGGCTGTCATTTCATTTTCTCAGCAAAGTCTTAATGCTAAGAACACATCATTGGAGTCAGGTGCAGAAGCCTGGTGCCCTCGGATCCTTGAGGCTTAGAGCAAATGTCTGCTTTACTTTCCCAGTGTCATAGAAGAGGGCAGTTTATAAAGTCATCAGAGAGTTGCAGTCAATCTGAAGTTTAGAGCTGTAAAGAAATTGACCATGCAAATCCTTCAGTAAGCGTAGTGTGGGAGATTCCCCCCCCCGCCAGCCAGGAGCAAGGGAAGGGTACTCATACTCTCTCCAAAAAGAGTTTTCAATCTAGTGTTTCTGCATTTTTAAAAATTCTTTCTCATGAAAGGATAAGTTGAAAGATTTGAACCCTTTATCTGCTTGGCAAATCAGAATATCAGAATAACATGAGGAAGGTTGATAGCTAAAGATAGGTGTCACTGAGAATGGAGATGAAAATGCGTGATATTTAGAAGTCTCTAGTATACCTTATCATTTTCATCAAAGAGAATATAATTCCTCTATGCAAACATATGAGTGAATTCCTATATTCATTCTTTCTTAAATCTCTCCTGCTTGTTTTGTTGAAATGTTCCTTTAAAATATTTTGAATCTCAATCATATGTTGAGGGGTTTTTGAAAGCTGAGAGGTCATCAATTTCATGATTTCAGTGGTATGACTCTGGAATGTCATTATTTTCCTCTTATAAATTTGATCAGTAAAAAATCCCATAAAATGGTCATGGTGATTCCCTGTAAGGTAGTCTCCTAACATCTAAGTTTAGAAAGGAATGTTTCAAGGGGTACTTTATGTTGATACACATTGCTGTGAAGTCTTCTTTATTTGTTATTGTCTTTTAGAAAGCATGAAAATGTCTCTTCTATTTGGAGTTGTTTTCAGGAAATATGGACTCTTGTCTCTCTCGTTACCTCCTGGCTACACTCACTTTCTATGCTATTTGTGTATCTACATTATTCATGCTTACAAACCCAGCTGTAAAATAAAAATAGAGTGAATGAATGAGTTCTAAGGATCAACATAAAAATACGGCCTGAACTCCAGCCAAACCTTGACTCTAACTTACTTTACCTAGTTCAACCCTTCCTTATCTCATCCAGAAATTCTGTTAGTCAAACTACTTCTCTTCTGAAAACCTGCTCATCTGAAATAAGGTTTGATGCCCAGGACTTTTCTTAATTAAAATGATAAAATCTATAATATTCCATGTGTTTGGTATATATCCCCAGATTCCCTGTTAGACCTGGAAAGTTTTCATATCAATCAAAAATGAAGAAAAGTACTTTGTTTTGTTTCTACATTTTTGAAATTTAGCCCCCTTTATTTTTATTTACTCACCAGCCGGGAAACGTCGTGTGGCTTTCTTTGAAGCCCTGAAAAAATTAATACGGAATGGCCCCAACTTCACTATGCTAATATTCTGGGAGGCACCGTCCTCAGAGACCATCTTAGGCTGGCAGCTGCTGTTTCTGATGCTGGTAAATTGAAAAGCAAAATACCACCGACACAGCGAAAAAGCATGGTCAACTTTACATCAGACTTCATTGTTCCTGTTGTAATGCTCTGCTTTCCACACATAATAGTGACTGAGCTGGGTGATCCTTTTCACTTAGGGGAAAAAACGTTTCTAAACTCATCTTGTCAGCTCCAGAGTTTCCTATGTCTAAAACAGAGAATTATATATGTGACAGGGCTCAACACTGGGACTAAGAGATCGCCAAACCTGGAATGAAAAACATATAGTTTTCTGGCAATTTGAGCCTTTTGTAAATTTTCCTCTCAAGCTGATTCACATGGCTGAGTAGAAAAATGCGTATTCCTCATTGAACTCCAACCGGCAGCTTCCTAGCTTTCTGCCGTCAGTTGTAGTGAAATCATTGTCAATTAATCAACTGGAAGAGCAAACACCTGCCCAATTTATTATTATTTTTTTTACAAGTAATTAGGGGGTTCAATAAAGCAGCAGGAGTAGATACATTTTCAGGTAAAAGCGTATGTCAAAACCTGCATGTTTCTAAGCAATCCCACAGCAGAGAGAAAGAGAGACAGAGAGAGAGAGACAGAGACAGAGATATATATATATTTCTTTTGACAACAAACAACCACAAACAAATTCTGAAATGTGGAACAAAAAGGCTTGTCAAGCAACGATCTTTATCGCCAAGGATCCCAGCACCTGTGAGTATACTTAAGAGCATCATGTGTGACAGATCTATGTAGGTCACTGGTGTGTAGGTAGCATCAGGACCACTGGCCTGGGTGCAGACAATGAGCTTCTATCTACCGGTTTTATGTATATTTTGTAAGCCAGGCAACAGAGACAGATGGAATTTTGTCTCTCCTCCAGAGAGAGGGAGAGGGGGGGAGAGAGAGAGAGAGAGAGAGAGAGAGGGAGACAGAGAGACAGAGAGGGAGAGAGTGAGGGGGAGAGAGAGAGAGAGAGAGAGAGAGCAGGAGAGAGGGAGAGAGAGAGAGAGAGCAAAAAGCAGCCGGGTGGCAGAAGCCCATGTACACTTGCACAAAACAGGTGGTGTTCTAGTTAGGATGCCATATTTGCTATTTAGGGTTCTTGTGATCTCTGGAAGATGGGTAAGCTATAGGGTGCGTAGGATGAATCTACACAAAGCATCCCTAGCGCTCCAAGCCTACAGGCTCCGAGCGACCTGGCACTCCACATACCGAGATGGGTTATCTCAGCAAGCCTGCTACAGAGTCTCTGTGAAATTTGGGTTACCACATTTAGCTGTGGGATTACAGCACATAATACCACAGATAGGAGATAATGCCTGAGGCGTGCGGCTGTGGCGATGTAAGCCTCGTAAGGCTAATTATGGCAGATTTGGGGGTTGGGGCAGATAGAGGGGAGGCAGGACGTGGAGTGGGTAATACAGCGTGGCTTGTGGCTTGCTAGTGGCTGTCATGGCATGCTTGCCCCCACAGCCTGGTACTCCACCTACCCTGACAACCCAAACAAAGCTATGAAATGTCATTCTGTGCCTCCATCCTTTCTGGGGCAGACAGCAATAAATCAGAATTTATTTTTCTCAATAGGAGTCCAACAGCACATAAAAAGGGCAGAATTTATTTTTATTTTTTTCTCTTACTTTTAACTGTCTTTTTGGAGGCTGAAGTGATAGGTTAACATTTTCCGATGGCACTGTATGAATTTTTTCTTTAATGATTCGTGTTCACTGCTTCCAGTGGCCAGAAGCTCTCAAGATATTTATGAAACAAGTTGTCACCTCATGGTACCTCACCAAAACTTTCTTTTTTCACATTTTTTGTTAGTGAGCTTTATTTCTCACTGTATTTCTGTTGAATAATCTCCCCAACACTTGGACAAGTCCTGGACAAGTCTGGTAGAGTTCAGAATAAAACTGAACTGTGGTGGGTGATAATTCTTGCTAGTCCAGCTATCTCAAATTTTGAACCTATTCACATTTCCCGAATCTCAACATTTCCTTCTGATTGACAAAGACCATTTGAATGCTCTATCAACTCACAAAAGCCATTACCTCATCTCAATTTTCTCAAAAGGAAACAATGCTTATCATTATCCATGCCCTACTCTTATAACAGTTGTTAGGAAGCTCAAATGTAAAAGGTGTTTCTCCCATAATTGAAGTACTTCCAATGTACAACTGTGTTGTACTCTCTTCTCCCTTCCTTCTGGGTGCAACTCTTCTTGATCTTGGAAAAAGGCACAATGAGACTTGGAATATCTAAAAGACATAAGTTGTCCAGAAAGTCTTAAGATATATTCTGAAAAATACTGGATATGGTACTTATTAGTGCTATTCATGGGTTATTTTAGGATCTCTGCATTTTGGGCACATATTAAGATTATTATTTCTTGCCCCCTTGTGTTTGCACGGAGCCATCTGACTAGTTCTGCACAATTAATTGTGATCAGAAGGGCTGTGAGTCACCTCTGATCCAGGGCATTTAATGGTTGATATATGTAGGAGATTTTCCAGAGCTTTCTCTTTTTCCTCTAGCATGGCAACTGGCCCACTTTATATGCCAGCTCTTCCTTCAGGTTTGGTCCATGAGTAACTGTAATGAACACAACACTCCTGCTGATCCCTAAGGACATGCTGGGCATGGACCATGAGCAGGAAGTCAATGTGTGTTGAAATAAACCATTGAGATTGGGAAGGCTCTTTGTTACCTCAGCCTAACCTAGCCTATCCGGACTGTTAAACTAGTTCCTGGGACTGCAGGACACGTGGTGTGCAATGAAGGGGTGCCAGGTGAAACAAGTTTGGGAAAAGCTAGTTTGAACAAGATGAAATAGGTTACCTAGGCTGTTTCAGATTCATTAATGGCCCGTGATCTTCCTAAGCCTATCATAAAGAAATGAAAGCATCCCAATACAGCACTTTCTATTTGAGGATCATCCCGAAGGACTCACGTGCTAAGGAATGCATGCCAACTCTCCACTACCTCATCAGCCTTTGTCCTCCTGTGACGGCATCCCGACAGTCTTCCTCACTCCTTGGTAACCCTAGCTCATGGCACGGTGCTGGTTTCACTGCAGTTCCACATTCCCTGTAATCCATTTGCTTGAGGAAATCTATAAATTCATTCTCCTCTTGAATGTTAGCTAATTTCAAAGGCAAGTGTATAATATTCTGCACGTGGAGGAGAGAGTGGTGCTATTCTCTAGAAGGTGAAATATATATATATATATATTTCAAAAACGTAGACTTTGACATTTTTCTGGCTCACTAATTTCTTTTCTTTTTCCAATTAAAAAATACACCTCATTTATGAGAAAAAAATATATTACCATACATGCTACAAATAGAAGCCAACACACCAAAGAAAGTAACTGCTGCTAAAAGCTGGCTAATTGAAATGTAATTCATTAGTTTCAAACAGAACTGGCTCTGCGTGTGCGTGTGCGCATGCGTGCGCACACACACACACGATTACACACACATGTAGAATTTTGGCCTCACAACCCTTTCCAAGGTTGCATTTATGCTTCTTTATCTGGCAGTGTTTTTGCTGCACTTGAGAAACTGGAAAAATCTATTGTATTGAAAACTAAAGGTGGCCACTCACACACAAAGTCTGACTATGTTTTTTTCCACGACTATTTTCTGCCCGGGGATGATTGTATAGACGCCAGCCTAACAAAGCATTCTGTCTGTCAGTGGTGTGCTGAATATGGAGAGAGTGATCAGAACTTAATTCTCAAAATGTTACTCTGATGCAAATCGAGGCCAGTCTATTTCAAGAGACTCTGGTTTCTTCATTCAAAGTCACCCTGCATTTCTGGAGCTAATTTGGTCTGAAAAGTAACCGGTTAGGTAAAGAACCAAAGTGTTTCCAAGCCTTAGGCTGCAGGTGGCTGAGATAAAAGTAAATCCCAAGCTGTTAGAAGAAGAAAAGGAAGTGGAGGAGGGAAAAAGAAAAATAAAGAGAAAAAAAAGGAAATGAAAAGGAAGAAGGAAGAAAGGAAAGAAGGATGGAAGGCAAGAAGGGTGGAAGGAAAGTAATTCTGCTCCGGCGCTCATTTACTTTCTGAATTGACACACGAGCAGCCCAGATCTTATCAGATAATACACACATTTAGAAATCCGTCTGCACGTGTCTATGTTCCTACAGCCCATTCTGCCTAGCTAAAACAACATCTTTTTTTTTTCCCGAAAAATCTGTTTCCTTCTTACATAGTCCAAATGTTAGAATGTGGTTTGAATTCTTTTTTGAACATTAATTTAAACAGTATGGGAATAGATCAGCCCTTATAAGTCTAAATAAAACTTCCTTCGACATATATAATATGGTGTGCTTATTTGGAGGCTAATGGAGCTGGAAAGAAAAAGTGGGAAAGAGTTAAATACAGAAAAGAGTAAGCTTCATGGGAGTTTTTTTCTTATAAAAATTTAATTGCTGCTTATTTTTTTTTCCATCCAACCTATTTAGCAGAAATTTACAGCAAAGCTTTAAACTGGTTTTCATACCAGCATTCCAAATGTTCGGATATTTTGACCTGAATAGAAAAATGCAAATAACACAGTGCCACTTAGTGGAAAGGAAAAAAAAAAAAAACAAAAAAAAAAACCCATGTGGATGAGGAAGAAAGTCAACAGGCATCCAAATCGTTGCCTGGAATTATAGATACAAGTCATGTTTGACATTCAGATGCTATGCCTTTTGATGGCTTTCAATCACATTAAATTTCTACTGCCACAATAATAAGTAAATTGTGTCACATGCTATCACAACAAACATTTCCAAAAAGAGCATGGAGGAATCCATTCAATGCTGATAGTATAGAAACATTATAAACTCTATTCACTCAAGGAGAGAAATTTTGGTAACTTCTTAAGGTGAGGCGGTCTCGTAAACTGATAGAACCATATACTTTTTGTAGCTATATGAATTATAATCAGACACTTAGACTGCGCTCAACAGAGCAAGTTTCTTCTCTGCATTAAAGCAGAAGTCACAGTCTTAGGAAAACTGGCGGATCATTCACTTCCATAGTGTTTTGAGGACCTTGAGAAAGCCAGAACTGGGGTGGGACCACATCTCTCCAGCTTATGGTGAGTCAGGGGCCAGGGCCACAAATTTCGTTTGCAAACTAAATATTTTTTTTTTCCACTAATAATGAAAGTCACTCTCTAAAGTGAAGCTTTTTGTAACTATTGTTGCATTGTCCTTGGGGGTGAGTTTTGTAATGCCTTTAGGTGTCTCTCTATGTGCCTATTAAATGTAATCATCCATCAAGCTATCCAATAGCATTTCATTATTCTAATATTTTGCAAAATTCACAGCATGCATGGACAAAAGCACTGGCTCTGTTTATGTACATATAACTTGACACACCCAGTAAAGAGCATCAAGGCGCTCTTTCCCTCTCCCACTCCCTCCTGTTCTCTGTTGAAGATAGAGCTTATTTATCCAGCTCTGAAGTGCTCTTAAAGTCTGCTTCCTCCCACCGCCTCTCGGCTTCCCAACACTCTTATGAAAATGCTACCTTTGGATACTAGATTTTATTTTTACAGCCCACCCCTGCCAGCACTCCACTGTAACCCTCACCTAGGTAACTCAGCAGGATATGTTCAGAAAGTCTATGGTCTTGAATCGGGCCAAGTTGTGATCTTTTAGGCTGGGTGGTGCTGAATGCAAATGGCAGCGCTGATGGTTTTACAAGAAGTATTTGAGGCATCCTAGACAGCACTTGGGGAGTCAGCATGGAATTAAAGATGAACAGCATTCACAGCTCTTAATCAGAAGCTCTTTCTACAAGAAAAAAAGAGAAATTAAAAAAAATGTTCCTACATTACCTACAGTGTTGTTAATGTAACTTTCTATTTACATAATATGCAAAAAGGGCTGTCTGCAAACTGCAGTAATCTATATGGAATGAGGACAAAAGATACTGATTTCTCTAAAATGTTCTTGTTAAGGAATAATCAAGAAGTTAGAACCTCTAATCTTGCAGTCAAAGCAGAAGTTTGGGAGATTTTTTTCTTTTTTTCATTTTGCTCATGTATATATATTCACATGCACAGACGAGTACAGACAGATTTACAGATATCAAATATATCGTCTTTAACATTCAGGAACTAAATTAAACTTCAAAGAAAAAGTTAAAGTTCCCAGTAAAAGAAACATTTATTCACTTTTGATTTAGCCTTAAGCACTTCCAGCAAGTTTGCTCTGAGATGTCGAAGGAGAAGTTAAGGGTGTGTGTGTGTGTGTGTGTGTGTGTGTGTGTGTGTGTGTGTGCCTGTGTTCCTGCTTGTGTGAGAGGGAGAGAGACAGAGAGAGGGAGAGATGAGAAAGGGAGCAGGGAGGAAAAGGGAGGAAAGAAAAGATAGACCAGACTGGACTGAACTGGACTGGAATGGAGCACGCCAGGGAGGGGAAGGAAGGAGAGGTGGAAAGAGGGAAGGAGAGAAGGAAGGAGGGACGGACAAAAAGATTTCCAGATGTTCTTTCTACTCCCAGTACCTGAACCTTCCAGCCTTTTAATCAGTGGGAGGTATATTTTACCATGAGTTAAAGCAACGCATAAGGGAGCTTCTGGAGAAGGAAATTTCAAGGCCAAGGCTGTCTAAGAAAATGTCCAACTGCTTGTCGATTCCATCTTCCATCTCTAGATGAGGATAAGAAAAATTCTGGTTGACATCACCTGCGAGGGGACAACATGTAGGGAAAAGCACGTCTAGGGCAACACAACATTGAGCCAGTAGGGGATGGCTGGATGAAGAATCAGCACCTGGAAATGCATTTGCAAACAGCTAGCTAGTCGCCAATACCGTTAGGACCACTGTTAAACTGCTGCCTCCTGTATCAGCAGAAGCTTCCCAGAGCAGGGATCCCGGATTCAACCAGCGCACGGTTCCCATAGGCCTTCGAATGTCTCATTGACCTCCATGTCTTTAGAGTCCAAAGGTGTGCTAAATTCAGGTGTAAAAATGTAAATCATCAAAAAGTTTCAGACTGACAAATGCATATTTTGGGACTAGAATGGCTATTAGATTTCCCTTGGAGCTATTCATATACACCAATTAATCCGCCCACTGATCAATTTTACTCTGAAATAGAATGATAACTTTAAAAATTCACATCATTATTCAGGTTTTCTATAGTGAAATTACAGCAGCAAAGGTTTCCAGATCCAAAGACCCAGGTTTGAATCCCAGATCTAGTTTGGACTAGCTCTGTGTCCTTGTTCAATTATCACATTACTCTACACCTCCATTTTTCCCCTCCATAAAATAGGAATGATCATAGAAACAATACCTCACAGAGGCTTCACGGGGGTCAAACGCGAGCATCTTTGTGAAAAACCTTTCTCGGTTGTGACTAGCACTTCCATGGGGCCTTTTAGCAATTTCTTTGTGTGTGAGGCTGATAACTGGTAACAACATCTCTGAAAATTGTCCATTTTAAAACTCTTTGTGCCATACGAGGTGATCTAGAGTGCTGGGTCTCTTAATCAAGCTGTTATACAGGCCCTTATAAAGAAAACCCGGATCTCCTTCCAGAATAAAATGAGGCTTTACCTGCAGAATCCCTGGGGGAGCCTGTGTGGAGATGAAATGCCCTTGTCAGTTTTCCCAATGGAACATCTTATCTACCACCAATTAGTCCGGTTCCTAAAGCTCAGGGCTTTTCTCACTTAGCATCGCAGGGCTTTAAAATGAGATCTTTCTTCTTGCAGGTGCTGTTCTTAGCATCCATATGCATATCTCATTTAATCCTCCTGAAAGTCCTGCGTGAAAAGTTGTATACTGTTATCATCCCAACTGTACAGATGAGGAAACCGAGGCTTAAAAGCTTATTTGTCGAAGATCACGCAATTAGTGACAAGGGAGGTCATAATTAACCACACACCAGGCTCTAAAGCCCATATTTTTATCCACTTATCACAATACGTACTTCGTTTTCACTTCTCCCCCTCCAGGACCTAGCAAAGGCTTTGCCAGGAAAAAGAAAATGCAAAGGAGATAGCAGAGACAAAACACTTTGGCAGGCGCCACAGAGGGTGCCACGGTGGGTCAGGCTCTAGGCTTCGTGTGGGCATTACAGTGCAGTAGCCTAGAGTCACAGTAAAGGGCACATGAGAAAGGGGGGTGGATGAGAGGAGACCTCCATGTCTGCTGCCCAAGGCTATGCGGGGAGAACGATGAAGGCTGTTTGAGATACGAAGGGCTACTAGATCAAGATTTGGAAACTGACTGCATTCTGAGAAGTTATCCTAGCTTTCTCGTTTGGGTTGGGGGATCAGGGAAGATTTTACATCTGGTGTGAGACAGTGATAGGAAAAGTAATAACAAAGGGGAGGCCGTTGTGTCATCCGAATACGAGATGGCTTGAGACCACAACATTGAGAGTGATATGGACTCGGGGTAGGAGAGGATGGGGAGTCTGTCTTCCTGTCCCTCCCCTTTGTCACTTTATCCACGCACCACAAATCTGTCATTCCATAGGGGAAAGGTCCAAGCACTATGTGGTGCTTGCATCAGATGTTTTTGGTATACTGTGTCATATGCGCTCAGCTCAATTCTCAATCCATACAGCCATGGTGGGGGTACTGTGCATGCCCGTGACCGTCCACCTCAGTCAGCCAGCTCAGCACCTCTCTATTTTTCTGTCCTCGGGCTTTACCTGAAGCCAAGAAAGTATGCTCAGAAGGCATGCAGATGGCGCCTGGACATGAGGGGGTTAACGCCCCTCTGAACAGCCCTCCACTAATGAGGAGTGGGTGTTGGTGGATATTTGCCCAGGCTTCTGGCCCTTGGAGGGATGATTCTGATGAACTTTCCATACATTTCCTCACAAATTCCCCAGCTGGACTGAGCCCCAATTGCTCACAGCAATAACCAGCTTGGTAATGTATAGTTTATTACTTGTGCTCTTGTGCTAGTTGCCCATCTTACTCTCCCTGTTCCCTCATTCCTGCTTCCTGGGATCACTTCCCAAATAAATGACCTAAATCCAACTCTTTCTTTTGCCTCTGCTTTCAAAGGAACCCAAGCTAAGAGCTCAAGGTGTTTCTGTAGATTCTCTCTTTCCTACTACTTTTTACTGCCCCAACTTACTTTGGCTCTAATTTCTTAGTGGCAAATCCTGTTTTAGTTCTGAGAAACCCCAAAGCTACTGCCAGTTGTTCTAACTGCAGGCAAGAATTCTGACCTAAAGAAAGGTAAATTTCACCCTGAATAATAACAGTCTCCCTCCACCCAATGAAAGGAGCAGTTAAAATACTTTCAATTATTGCCTATTGCCTTTAAGACCCTTATTGACTCTCATCAATGACGAAAGTTAACAATGGCTCTGTTCAGAGGTATTAATGCTTAAAGTCGGAGGTGACAAGTAAAATGTAACTCGGAATGTTATCAGAGTGGACCTGTTTTTCTTTATATTGGAAGACACAATTTTGGGATGTACCCTCATGTAACTCTACATTCCAAATGAGGCCTTTAATCGGTATGGTGTATCCATAAAATGGAGTACAACCTAATGTACAGATATCACAGAGGGGCATTTTCTTTTCTTTTTTTTAAATTTTTTTTTTAAAGATTTTATTTATTTGACAGAGAGACACACAGCGAGAGAGGGAACACAAGCAGGGGGAGTGGGAGAGAGAGAAGCAGGCTTCCCGCCGAGCAGGGAGCCCGATGCGGGGTTCGATCCCAGGACCCCGGGATCATGACCTGAGCCGAAGGCAGATGCTTAACGCCTGAGCCACCCAGGCGCCCCACAGAGGGGCATTTTCTATGTTTACTAATTGGGTTCTTATTTTCATTTCTGTTCTCATCTCTAATAATGCATTTATTTGAACCAAGTTGCCCTTCTTTCATTAAACTTAGAAGTAACTATCAATGATCAATAAGATGTTTGAATGTCTAAGGTAGAATAAAATTATTATAATGATAGCTAATGAGTCGGGATAGTATTTTTATGTAGCAATCAATATCATCTCCCAAAATAGCTTCTAAAGCATTGACCCGCATTGTCTTTGGGACAAGGTTGCTACTGAAAATTGAAAAAAAATTGACAATATTAAGCTCATGAACTTCTAAAAAGATGCTATAATTCCAAGGCAAACAGGTAATAGTTTTGAGAAAATCAGCACTTTTGAGTAGCAAGAGCCTGTATCTTTTAAGCACCCCATTCCAGGATCCTGACCCCAAGTTAGATAATGCGGGCTGACGAGAGAAGTCAGAAATGAAGCAAAATGGATTAAATGCTTGGAAACTGACTGAAAAGGGGGCACCTCTATGCATCCTCATTCTCATTCGTGGATGACAACACGGAAGGCTGGCCATCACTGAGAACTAGATGCAATTGTATGTATCCACAGATGCTGGAGAGGACAGGACCTGACACCAGGATGAGAATCCTCCCTCGATGCCATGACACCTCCCATATCCCTGGAACTTAGCTGTCAACCAGGGAGGATGAGGACGGGAGGAGAAAAATGTATATTTGAGTGACTTTAAATCTGAATGGACTGATTTTGCATTTTTCAGTTTGGGGAGATTTCATTTAAAAGTTAATATTTCCAGTTTATCTCATAAAATCAGAAGATCTGGCAACACCAGGGGCTCCTTCTGGCCTGGAATTTTCCCACTGAGTATTATCTGCCCCCCTAACCTTAGTTCTCTAGTTTGCCCCAATCCCTACCACTCCTTAATGTCTTACATCTGAACCACTTCACTCTCTTAAATTATTAGCCCAGGGCCTGTAGGTATTTAAGTGCCTATCTTTAAGTTTAGAGGGCAAAACAAGGGAAAGGAGATGTGCAGAAGATGTACGTTTATTTGCAGAATAGGATTATACTTATCAGGTTAATTCTGTCAATGGAGTTACCACTTCATGCGCATCAGAATCAGAGGCTGTTTTACCTAAGCAGTCACTGCCTGCTTCTCTCATAAAAAGGTTGCCAACTAGACCCCTTGAGACTGGGAGAATAGAAGCCTTAGTCCCTATTGGGTATAAGTGGATATAATAATAATAATTATAAACATATATATACACATTATGTATATGTGTCTACGTGCGCATGAATTAGCTCCCCCGGCACCCAGCAAGTTTGTCCATATCTTCCTATAGCAAAGCTTAGTTAGAGAAGACCCGACTTTCAAGTTACAATTATGAAAACAAAACTGGTTTCTTCTTAATTTTGTAGATACCAGGTTTGCATACAGCATTAGCCATTTTCCTGTACATTTCCATTAGTAATGTCTTTGCTGATTAGTTTTTTCTAAATTAGCATGTTTATCCATTAGCATATCAATATTGCTGCCAACCATCCTCTTAATTTTTAGTTTTCTTGTTGCAACAAAAAATTTTTTTTGCCAATAAAAGCAGGCATTTCTTAAAGCCTTAATTAACTCCAGCACAATTCCTTTCTGCTTCTTTAATAATAGTGTGTAATATTTACTAAGATTATAGATTTTGCCTTATTCAAAACCACCGCTCATTCGAATAAGCAAAATCTTCACATTTTCGGGTTTGGCATTAACACAGTCTCCTCTTGTCAAGAGTTTCCCTGAGTTCTGGAATGCTTTGGAAATACTGTACATTTTCAAGATAAGCATCAAAGAAACTTCAAGGACAAAGATTCCATACATGTAAGATTTTTTTCTAAGTGAGTATTGAAGCAAGTTGGATTCTCAGTAACCATGTCAAAGGAAAAAGATGATGGTCCAAACTCAAATTCTCTTGGCCAAGTCTCTTTATCTATATTACCCACCACAAATAAGCAGAATTCTGGCTGACTCATAGCTTTGATGTGTACAATTATATAAATTTAAAGTCACCTACATCAAATAAGTAACACTGTGTTTAACAAAGTACACAGGAAGCACGCTAAAATATATAGTCTGTTAAAGACTCCTGTCTACACTGTTATTCAAGGTGGGTTCTTTTGACTATAATGATTAAATATCTGCAATAATTTTTTTTCTTGCTGAGTCTATGAAGACTGTTAAAGTTATGCTTACCTAATTCTGAGCACTGTCTTATTAAGGTAAGTGCTAGTAATTATAAATCTTTATGTGTAAGTGTAGGGTTTTTTTTTCACACCTTTCTGGTGATTAAGAAGGAAAAATGATGAAGAAGTTGATGATATTGATGACTGTATCTCACATACTGTTTGTGGGAGTGTAAATTGTCACTGTCTTTCTGGAAGGCAATTTGGCAAGATCTCTCAAATGAGAATGTCCTTTGCCCTAAAAGTTCCACTTGTGAGAATTATTCCTAAGGAAATAATTGGAGAAAGCAGAGATGAAGATACAAAGATGTTTGTAATCGTGGGGAAACGAAAACCAGCTTCAGTACCCAACAATCGAAAATAGTTGAATAAATTATGAAAATCCAAACAATGGAATACTAGGAAGCCATAAAAACTGATTAGATCAATCTATACAAATTAAAATGAAAAAGGTGAATATTTAATATTGGAAGTTTAAGTACAGTTGTAGAATAATATACATATTATGATACAGTAAGATGTATTTATATATGCAAATACAACAGGCCAGAGAGACATAAACTAAACCACTCAAATTGTTAATCTCTGATAGTCCCATTATGAAGGAATTTCTGCTTTTTAATTTTTACTTCTGTATTGTGTAACGTTTTCACAATTGCCCGGTTTCATTGAATAATTGTCGGTATTATTTATTTATTATTTTAGGGATGTGTTCCAGCACTCAGACACTCACTTTTCTCTTTTCACCTTCATCTTCCTTTGGAAGGAAGTCCCTGTCATGTGCCTCTTCGCTAAGCACAGTGCCCACCACGACAAGGGTGTCAAGGTGTCTAGATCCTCTCTCTTTCCTCCCAGGGCTGTAAAGCACACACATTCTTTCTCCAGGACTTGATGCTAAAGAGAGTGACTCAAGGGCACGGGAGGAGTTAGTCGTAAGGTTCATTGTAGGGGCGGAGGTGGCACGGAGCCCAGCCAGTCCCACGGCGTGACACTTGCTGTGGGTCCTGCTGCCCAGCTCTCGGAACATTCCTGGTTCTTGTCCATTTGTTAAACCTCCTCCTCTGGCCACCTGCCACTCTATGAGCCCTTGCTATGCTTCTAGTTAATCTCCCTCTGCCTTTGGATGGCCATAGTCTGCTTCTGACTGATGTGCGTGTTTTGTTTTATAAGAGAAAACAAAACTATGTTTCTATCTATCAAATGAAACAAATAGCATACACTATTGAGAAAAGAAGCCAGAACACTGAATAAAAAAGCAAGAGGGAGAAAAAGAAGAGGAAAAAACAAAACAGAACAAAAAAGCCCTTTTGATTCCAAATGGGTGTAAGTGTGGGTCAGCCAGGCGCGTTATGATATGGACAAAAAACCAAAAGTGAGAATAAAAGTCAGTGTGTCTTTAACTGTGAACATCTGATCAGTGTAATCAGTATATGTCAGGGAGAAGTTCACCTCTGTTTTGCTTTTCATAAAATAAAACAAGGGCTTTAATATTAAGGGTTTAATTCTTATTGTTCACTGTGGATTTATTGAACTATGAGTCCCTTGAGGAGGCCTGGTTAATTTATTTCATATGAAAGAGGTATCTTCTGTATTGGATGTATTGTATTTTATTCAGTTTTGAATTGCTAAACTGTCCAGACCTGTATCTTTCCCTTACCAAGATGAGATAGATTCATGGAGTCACAAATAATAATAGCATCATAAACAAATAAGACTGAAATGCTTTATATCATGACTTCTCTAAGCTGAAGACATAAATGTTCCCTTTTTGAATACCTGAATAATTCAAGTAAAGGTATTCTTTAAACTTTTCCAGTATTCATATCTAAGAACATAAAATATTTTCACAATACAAGTACATTTACCAAGAGCAAATGTTCAAACAAAAGAACCAGGGTTCTTAATGAAACACCCGCAGGAAAATGTTTAAACTTTGCCCTTAAGTTTACTTTGTTCACTAATAGGCTTCTATTTCGAGTAGAGAGTAGGAAGGGTAAGTTCAATGTGTTAATAAGAAAAAAGTAATAATATTTAATTAATTCTGGCTGAACACACATGGTTTAATATACTTGGCAATATCATTCCATCACATGATATGATAATTTAATGGAACTTTTTTATTTAAATTGCTGGCAAGTTTATGAAATTATAAAGCAAATAGGCCATGCACTTGGGTGTAATTGACTGTATAAATGTGTTTTATACTGTACTGTTGGCAAATTAGCCAATCCCTGTCACGGAATCAATTATTATCTAGCCGAATTTCACAAACACAATAGCAGAAATACTGCATTTATACAAAAAAACACCATGATTGTTAATCTTACGTTGTGCATCTTCAAGCAAGGCAATAAACATTTATACACTGGATAATCGTCTTAAGATAATGCCACTGCCAAATGATGCACATTTAAAGATTCCTTGTTGTTGGAGACAGTCATTTGGGTTTTATTTGTGCTTGCCTCTCCGGATCAATGAAGAGGATAATGGAAGCTTTGGTAGTTCAAGTCAAGTAGGGCTTCAGGCATTTGACCTGCATTTAAGAGACGCACACTGACCAAAGCCAGCATAACACGGTGCGTGCATACCTTGCTCTGGAGGCTTTAGAAGTAATAACAATGTCACGTGTTTAGACAGAGCTATCACTTTCCAAGTGCTGTCATGCACACTCTATCTTGTTACCTTTCCAAGTGAAAACTGTGGCATGGATGACCCAAAGAAGAACCCTGTTTCACCAGTTCTAGTCTGGCTTAATTTAGAGCAGTTTATTTGGACCAGAAAGAGGTTTCTTTCTTCTCCAGTTAGCCCTCCGGTGTTCCCAGCCGAGGCTGCTGCAAACTGCTTGTTGGGAAAAACCTTGACACCAGCTTTTTGGATTCTGAATGGCCCAGGATGCAACCGCACTTGAGATAACTAACATTTTCAAAACTGAATCTGATGAGACCAAGTGTACCTTCTCCCGGCCGTTCGCATTTAAGCTTCATAAAAGTCTGTGAGCCTTACTTTTCTCATCTGATGAGAAAGTTGAGGCTTAAAGAGTCACAGAGATTTATCCAAGACGACACATAGAGAGAGAGTATGAACGTCCATCTCACAAGGGCTGATTCAAAACCTTTGTTCTTTGTGCTAAGACAAAAATCCAAAGAGCAAGACCCTCTTCCTGTAGATGCTGACCAGAAACCAAGTCTGCAGAAATAATGCTGGAATGGAGTCAACAGGGAAACTAGCAAGCATATTCCTTACAAGAATATTTCTCTCCTTAAAGGGAGCACGTTCTTTTTTTTTCCTGTTCAGCAGGGAGTAGATTTCTTTAAATATCCAGCTGAAGCGCGTTATCTCCACTTTGTCTTTTTCATATTCGCTTGAATACATATTATAATATGCTGTCTGTTTTAATAGAGGTTTTTCTACCTTGTAGTAGCATTTGGACATTCCCTCCTTCCAGAAGAGTTTCTTGCCCTTAAGAGTTTCTTTCTGTTGTTTTTTTTTTTTTTAAATGCTGACTTTGAATCAGTTTCTCCACTGCTCCATTTGCTTCCTCCTCTTTAACCTTTGAATTTCTTCTGAGCCTTATCCTCACCACTTTGTAGTGGTCAGCCACACTGTTTGGAGAGCTACGTCTCCCAGGGATTTGCTTTGCAGCCCGAGGTGGAGGAATGACAAAAGGGAGGAGAGAACCTTGCATTAAAATACTGAGTTTTCATTTCTATTGGGCTTTGTGGGTGTATGATGTTCAATTAATATTTGACAATAGTGAAAAGCATCATACAAGGAAGCCTTGTAAGCTACAACTGTATTTAGTATAAGTGAATGCATCTTTAAAAACTTAATAGCTTTTATCATGAGATTTACCCATCTTTAGCGTATCCAAAGAGCGAGTAAACTCTTAAAAATCTGCAGAGGTCCTTCCCTACAAGATCTTTTATGAAATAAATATTTGTTGAATGGCAAAACTTAGTCCATGGCCACTTTCCATCCCTTGCTTCAGAAGAAACGGGAAGCACTGGGATATGGCTGTGACTTTTATAATAAAACAAAGGTAGATCTCAAGAAACTTCAAAAACAATCACAGATGATGAAGCAAGTTTTCCAACATAGTCATTAGGTTAAAGGTTTATATCAAACTTAGAGCGACTGTAAATTAATTTCTACATCCTTCTGAATATCCTTTCTGTAGCCACTGGATGAAAGCGAATATTTTCCAGCTTACCTTGCTCCCAGCCTGAAAAATGTGAAAAATGATGAAAAGAGGAGCAACAAATTTTACCACCTCATCAATCAACACTTCAGATTTGGAAACAATATTTTTTTCTAGAATAGCAGGGAGAGCTGTGGCGATGTGGATTACAGCCTACCTCAACCGTAGAACTTTCGCCTTTTTCTTGCTGACATAATTTAGACATTCATTCAACAAATACTTGTTGATTTATTTAGGATTTTTGCTATGTGAAGCATTTAGATCCTGCAAAAGTAATCTTAACTGAATGACTGGCTAGGTAGTGATTGAATATCCAACCCCCAAGTCTATCTGTGTGTGTGTGTCTTCCACTGGATATCCCCAAATCATCTCAGCTTCAACAACTCCAGAGGTACAAAGACTCCACAGAGTCCCCCTAAAACTGGCTCCTCATTTAGTAGCATTTATCTCCTTGGGGAAGTACAGCTACCCAATCCAGAAATCTAATTTAGAGACCCAGTCTAGAAATTTTAAAGTGGTCTTGAACTCCTTTGTGTAAATCAAAGAACCCACCAATCAGTGAGTCCTTAACACCTACGCATCCTGCCTCAGAAATATCTCTTCTCCCTCAATTTCACTATGGTTAGTTCTGACATTTATGATTTCTCAGTCCTAGCTATGCAAGTAGTCCCCTAACACAATGCAAGTCTGACTCTTTCCCAGGTCATTCTCCATGTGATCACTAAACTTTTTTTTAACTGAGAAACTAATCTTATATGTCATTCCTCTGCTTCAAAACCCTTATGATGTCCCCATCTCGGACAGGATAAAGGCCAATGTACTTAGCATGATGACAGGGTCCTTCATGATCTCGCCTACTGTAGCTCTCCACTCTTGTCTCCCAGCACACCTCCACACTGAAGCTGCTCCCACCAGACTTGTTGTGATGTATTTGGAAACAAGAATCTCACATATTTCCATGACTATGAGTGCAACTTTTTTACAAATCGATCTCTATGGGCCTCAAATTACTCATGTATTAAATGTAGCTAATAATATTGAATACTTTATGTGGATGTTGTGAGGATTAAAATAAGCTAATACATGCAAAGTACTTGAACAGGCTCCAGCACATGATACATTTGCAACAAATATTAGCTATTATTGCCGTTAGTATGATTCAAATATTGCTTTTAGTCTAGGAAACTTTTATTCTCCTCATCCTCCTGGACAATTCTGACTCCTAATGACCATCCTCTTTGGGAAGCCACCTCCGATTTGGCAGAAGAGTCATTCCTCTATACATCTACAGTTCTTTGTTCATTTATGTAATGGAGACCTGCTTAACTTAAAATCATATATTGGTTTGATTGTTTTTTTTCCTCCATTAAACTTTAATATCATTAAGAGCAGATACAAGGTCCTAATCCTTTTTGGATGCCTCGGAAAGCTAACCAAGTGCCAGCCATTTAGTAGGGGCATGATAAATGATTGTTGATTGAATAAAAGACATATGTTACATGACCTTGGACAATGAAGTCTGCTGTGTGACCTATCTCCAAACTTAAGGGGACTTTAGAAATTTTTAAAAATTCTAATAACCCATTTCCATCCCTCATAGATCTTGTCCTAGGCTATTGAACAGTGGGAATTCCTGCTTGGGGGCATCTTTCTCAAGTGAGGTGGAAGATTGGTCCGATCTATTGTTTTCTATATCATACTTCAGACAGAAATGGAATGGGTGGGGTGGAAATATCCTATCTTACCTTAGCTTACTTATATTTTCTGAGTTTGAGGTATGTTATATCTATGCTAGTAAAACTCAGAAAACATTTCATTCATTTACATGTGATTTATGCCAGAGACCTGCCAGAAGCGTGTAGATATGAATCAAAAAATGTGATTTATTATTCCCCATATAGAAGTAATTATCTGTGCCCATAAGATTCTCCCAAAGGGACAGCGTGGTATTTAAAACAGGAGAATTTATAGCTCTCACACGTATTTGCATCTTTTACGAAGCTGATAATATTTTGAAAAGAATTGTGTGGAATATATGGGTGCCCTCAGGCCTACGGAGTTCCAGTGAATCCTGCCAAATATTATATGCTGTAAAGAACTCCAGCTTGATTGGCCATTCTCAGCTTGATCAAGGGGTGTGGAATATTAACTTCTTGAGGTGGTGGCCCTTAGAAGTAACGGCTCTTACACCCTCGGTTTTCTCCAGGACATTTTCTCAAGTGTGTTTTGGTACTTCCCAAGTGTCAGGGGGAATGAGAATTAATTTAAAATGATTGATGATTTGGCAACCATCGAATGAGAATGATTCACTCCTTCCCTCGTTGGCAGTCAAAACTCAAATTGGTTTCCTGCTTTCTGCAACCCGTGAAAGTTTTCTAAGCTGTAGTAGATGCTGTTGCATATCTCTGTCTGAAGCCTCAGCTGACTTGCCGAAACAGGGACCAGGAGAGGCATACGATAGGTGAGAAAGGCTAACATTTGACACACATTTTTTCACAGCTGAATGCTAAGACCACAATGGGTGATTTAGGCTTGGCCCATTCAAGGCAGACTTAACTGGTCAGAAAATGGTTCAATTTCACCTATTTGGGGAGATTTTAATTAATTCGATTCTTAACTACCAGTCCCTTCCCCACTCCCTGTCTAGCCAAAGTTCCCAAATTGGAAGGGCTTGTCCAGTTATTATGCTTATTACAATAAGATCCTCTATATTAGGGCTTCTCAAACTTTAATATGCATGTGAATCCCCTGTGGATCTTTGTTAAAAGGTTCAATAGGTCTAGAACTGGAGCCTGTGTTTCTGACAAGCTCCCAGGTAATGCTGCTGGTCTGCAGAGCACACCTAGTCTCAAGTGTCTAGATGCATCCTCAGACCAGGGTAGATGCCTTTCTGCCACTCCGGGTTTCTCTACTATGCAGTATGCAGGCACAAAGTAGATATTTTAGAACAGTAGAGTAAAACAGACATTCCAAAGAGCAAAAAGTCCTTCAAAAGTCATTTAGAATTGGGGAGGCTTAGGACTGAGAAATGACGTTTCTTCTAATCTCTTTCTAGATAAATAAACAGGTCTAGAATTGCCTGTATTTTTGGCCTTTTTTCAGCATCCCCCCGGCATGTCAAGAATAAGAAAAAAGTTTGTTAGGGGTTTATTTTCCCATTTCTGAAACTGAAATCCATTCTAGTGATATAAGGGGCAATCTTTAAACTCCTTAAAACAATCCAAGTGATGTGCCGGCCATCCATTGGCTGGGTTCCTGTAAAGGCTGCCATTTATGTCTCATCTGGACCTCTTGGTATACCTCTTGAGTGTAGGCTAGGGGAAATTTCCTTGGGTAAAATGGGGACCTTCTGGCTGGGGCAGCTACCAAAATGAGCCATCTAAATGGTTGAAAATGACTCTATGATATGGTGGTAATATTTATTTCTTGCTCTATTTGTGGTTTAGAATAGAATAATTTGCTCATCCTTAGTAGAAGAATTATCCACGTTGATTTTTTGCTTAAGTAAGATGAGATGGGATAGCTTTCTCTGCTAGCAATATCTGCAAAGATAGCTAATGCTATCCATTCTTCAGCCAGAGCCACAGTCACTCCTGTTCACCTTCTGAAATCCACAAATGATTGGGCAAAAAGCAAACTCTCATATGAGCAGGGCATACCTCAGACAGTTCAGGTTCATATAGATTAGCTGTGTTCATATTGCAAAGATTAGGCAATCATCTATGGATGATGTCTTCTTACTTTATCTTGTCTTTGAATGAATGGGGGAGTTATAAATAAAATGTTGTTCAAGGAGGTGTATAAATAAATTGGCATAATTAGGTGTCATAATTAGGTGCCCAATCCTGTTCCAGACACATTTACATAATTGTCAGTGCTGCAATGAAAATAATTGTTTGCCAGGATTGCTTCTGTTAAGGCTGATAGTTCCTTACTTAGTATAGTTTGTTCTAAGTGGTTGTTTAGAAAATACTCAAAACTCTGATTGTGGAATCATTGTACACAGACTTAAATTTTGGTTTATTCTTTAAAAGCGAAGCAAAGGGCAAATAGCTCATTTTTGGATACTTCATCCATTAGTGGAGCTGAGAAAAATTTAAGTTTTTACACATATGCACATGAAGAATGAAATGCATATATTTAGACAAATAAAGTATACTCTGAAATTCAGCTTTTAAAATCTAGAACTCTCTTTTGAGCATTAAATTGTACCCCTCACTAATGAGTGACTGTCCAAGGTCAACTGAAATATGGTTGAAAAGAAATTAGTATGCTTCTGTCTGAGAAAGGAAGGTAGGGCAGAGGTGCTCTTGTTGCTTAGATCCCTTTATTAATCTCCTGTCTTAAGGTCTAGACTTTCTGAAATTCTTCCTGTAAT
This sequence comes from Leptonychotes weddellii, assembly GCF_054177405.1. NCBI lineage: Eukaryota > Metazoa > Chordata > Mammalia > Carnivora > Phocidae > Leptonychotes > Leptonychotes weddellii. Next base: position 71,822,900 of record NC_138369.1, read on the forward strand.
ACTCTTTTTCCAGATGTTCCTCCTATCCTTCATGTCTTTGCTCAGATGTCACCTTCTCAGAGGGTCCTAGTTTGCCCACTCATTTTTAAAATTGTTCTTCCCTGCCCCCCCCCTGCTTTCTTGCCCTGAATTACCTTTTTTTTAAAATAGCATTTACCACCTACCAGTCTACATGGTTTACTATTTAATTATGCTTATTGCTTATTGTCTGTCTCTCCACTCTAGGAAGTAAGTTCTACGGGGCAGAGATCTTCACCTTAAAAAAAAAAATAGTGTAAAAAACAACTAAAAGGAGTTTATTGGTTCACATAAAAGTCCAGGAATAGTCAGCTGCAGGCATGGCTGTATCAAGGGGTTCACGTACTATCCTAGTCTGTGTTATTTCTTTCTTTGTCTTCTACTTTTCCTCTTTATTCTAAGGCAAATTTTTCAATCTAGTGGCAAGTTGACCTCCAGCAACTCCAAGTTACTTTGTATCAGCCAAAAAGTGTCAAAGCAAGAAGGAGGTTATCCTTCCAATAGTTCCAACATAAGACTGAAGACTGGCTTTCAATTCCTATTCCAGAACCAGTCACTATGACCAGGGGTGGAATGCACACTCGTTGGCCAGAACTAAGTCCCACACCCATGCCTGGGGTTTGGTAGTGGGGTCAACTCCACCTGAACCCCATACTGAGATAGTTTCCTAAAGAAAAATCAAGGCTATACAAAGCTCTTGTATTTGTTGATTATGCTTCTCTACTGGAAACATCAGCTATTTGTAATTTAAATATTTAAGAATATTTTTATTCTGAATTTTGATGCTTGTCCCTTAGGAATGACTTATAGATATATGAATGCCCTCATGCACATTTCCTTCCTGGCTGAACAAATTATTACGGCAATGAAGAACTCAGGTGATCATTTACAGCAGAAGAACTAAGTTCTAACCCATTTTTCCAGGCCACAGACGGATTTCAGCATGCTTCATATTATTCAGAAGGATTTGCTGCAAACTCTTGATTCCTCAGCTGCTAAAGCCCTAGACTTTCCTGGCATTTAACTCCATCATATGAATGTATTTTTGTTACAAAAATTGTCCCTAATATTAAGTAAAATGGGTGTAGCTCTATTCTTCTCATTGCTCTGTTCTACTACCACTAATAATTAATGGCTCTTCTGCTCGTAACATCATTTAACTTTTAGGTAGACAGTTATATCTCCCCTCAGTCTCCTTAGACTAGAATGAATATTCCCATGTTCTTAGCCTTCTCTCACAGGTCTTGTTTTCCAGACCTTCTATCATTTTTGTTGGTCTCTTCTGAACTACCTACAGCCTATCTTCTTTAAAAACACAATGTCTGATATCCTCACCTGAAGCGGAACTGTGTCCTCACAGAGCAGAATCAGTTCATTTGTTTAAGACATTTTTCGGGGGGGGGGGGGCAAGGGAATATTATATAAAGCGTCTTTTCTCACCCACAGGTGGGTTCTATTATTGCTTAACCGGTATTCCCCAGTTTTACAGCTATTTGGAAATTTACCAATGTCATCATCAGATCCCTGCACAGATGTACAAAATATAATGAAGCAATTATTTAAAAGAACATAAAACTAATTGTTAAAAAAACACTTTCCAAGTTGATCCAGCTGTTAACTCTGACCTGCTTTTAGCAGGAAGTTTACATATAAAGAAGAGAATATAATCTGCAGGTGTGGACACCGCTTGACATAAAATTTGAGTTAAAAAAAATTTAACTTAAGATACTTGTTGTGCTATTTGGCTTTGCTCGTTTTTTTTTTTTTTAAATCTTCCATTATATATAATCAGACCTTTAAAATTATAATAGACACTGAAGTATTATAAAATTACACAATGGGAGAAAATGACACCAAGTTATGCTTTGGAGGAATCTACCTGCTGTTCTACAATAAATGTGCTGATCATATTTTCATTATTATAGATGTGCCACAATGGCATATAATTTCCCTGGGAAAAGATGTCGTTTAAGGCATAGTACAACCCAGAATGCGTGTATAATACCATTATACTTTCTGATAGTCTAATGCAATGTATTGTCTGATTACACACACATATTCTGTAACATACTGTTACACCACCCAACAATGCTTCTTTAATGAAACTTCAAACCTTTGTGCAATATCAATCTGCCAAAGAAAGTAGTCCCTTTGCAGGTGATATAAGCAAACTCAGCTGCTTCCCTTTTAAACTTCCAATTTCCTCTTCCATAATCAATCTAGTTGCTACGATTATCTATGTGACAGATGTTAAATGGAGAGATGTTTAATTTTCCCAAGGTGTTATTATACACTTATTTTATATTCATTTGTTTTCACTCATTTAAGTGCTTCATTGGAATGAAATTTCCTCGATGACTGTCTTGGGTTGCGAGAACTTCACATCTTATTCCTAAATAAGCCTTCCCTGACCTAAAAAGGCATTTTACTGTCTTATAAAAATAAATCCTTTTTGTTTTGTGTCTACCCTTCTAGTTAATGATTAGATCCACATTTCCCAATACAAGGTCCATTAGATAGTCTATGGCCGAAGGGTCCTCAGATCAAATATGATTGGGACACTGTGTATTCTATTCTCCTCCCGGAGAAGGCACATATGTAGATATGAATAAAAAACGCTTTGAGTAGTTCCAGAGTAAAGAAACCTGTTCAAGGCACTGTTCCCCAACATTTTTGGACTCGACACATTTTAACTCCCACGTAGCTCCTATTAACAGTTCTGGGAAACCACTTGGAACACTGAAATATTGGTTTGTAACAATATTTCAACCAATAATACTTTCTCTGTCATTTTCAGACATAGTCTTCTACATCCAGGAAAGTAGTTCAGTGGTGTTTCCTTCATTTATGGACTTCTGTGAAATGTGAAAACAGATAACAAGATGGAAGGACACTCCATCTTGAGTTTGGGGGGGGGATCGGAAGAGACAGTGCCTATGCGAATTTCTGGAAGGGGAAAAGAAGGGAATAATGATTAAGCACCTATGACATTCTAGACACACTTACTCTTACATACTTTATGTACATACATGCATTTATTCATTCAACAAATATTTAAGGAGTGCCTATTATTCTAAGAGTTGCGAATCAGTCCAGAACAAGGCAAATTCCCCATTCTGATGGTGCTCAGATTATCATGTTGAATCCTCAAGAGGTAAGGACTTCATCTTCATTTTACAGATGAGAAAATTGAAGCTCAGAGACATTACACAAGTTGTCCAAGGTCACAGATTTAGTAAGTCTGCATGGAAAGGGTCTGGAAGCTCACAGCAGACCTCCTTGCAAGGCCCATATCCCAGCCCAGACCTCTGTGTGTGGGGTTTTGGTGCCAGGGAGTTCCAGTGGCTGGAACAGGAGATGAGATCAGGGGATGTTACCTGGGAGACAGCTCATCAAAGGCATTGTCCTCCACATACTTTATTACCTGTTACACACCCTCTTTACCAACTGCCTATAATAATAAGAAGAGTCAAACCTGGAGGCATATTTATGTGGGTAAATAACACTCCTCTCCTTTCCAAGACAGTTTTGTATCAGCGTTCTCAGCAAGTACTTTCATCCTTGGTCTCCAACCTAACTTTATGGGGAAACTTAATCTATATATTTACAAATCACTCTCTGACAGTGAGCCTCAAACCCATCTTTAAGTTCACAAAACCTCTTATTCTGCCCCTAACAGCTAAGAATATGCTGTATCCAGAAGTTCTTCTGAGTTCTTAGCCTGTGGCTTTCATGCGGATGTGAATGGGCTGTGAATTCTAGGTTGGAATCCCTGTTTTTCTACTTACTTAGAGAGTATGAAAGTATGAAAAATTCAGACCATGTTTATCCCCCCTCCCCAACCCCCAACTGCACTTTCTCCTGCTTCCTTATATCCACGATACCCTTTCAAAACTTGCTGTGAGGAAAGGATTTGAAAGGTATTCAGGCAAACTAGAGTCCTTTTCTATGGTTTTGCCTCTCATGGGGTAAAGCTCCCCGAAGGTTCCATTGAGGACATTGTCTTTCATACTCCTATAGAGTATTCTCCCTGAGGAACTTCTTCACACCCTAGGCTTTAACCCCTGCTTGGATGTTGTTAACTCCCTAGTCTCTAGGCTGGTATTTTCTTCTGAACTCCAAACCCTTATTTCCAATAGCCTACTTGACATTGCCATCTACATGTCTTGCAAGTACCTCAAATTTACCCTATCTAAACCTGCTCCCCGACTCAGCATTCCCTATCTGACATCTGCTCTAGGACTTGACCACTCTGTAGGTCTTGCCTTTGCCAGGAGGGGAAATTTTGTATTTGTTCATCTATGCCTCTGCCTGTTCTAACCATGAAGTTTCCCTCATGGCACCTCTAAGTGATTAGTATGCTTATGGTTTTGCCTTCTGTCTCCCCTTCTAAGCTGGGAACATTTTGAGGACAGCTACCATGTCTTATCTGCCTCTACGGTCCCCATGCTTAGCAAGTGCAAGTGAGTGTCAAGTGAATGATAATTGCCTGAATGAATGTATAAATAAATAAAGTGCGAATAAAGGTAAAAATGATTGATAATTACTGAGTGCGATCTATTTGTTAAGGATACTTAGATTTTAAAAGATGTATGAAGCCAAAATAAAGTAGTAAAACAAGAACAGCAATTGTCTTTATTTAACCATGTGTTCAGCAGTGGTTCTGAGGAGCTTTATACATACAACATGATAAAGAGCCTTGTGGGAGTAGGCCTCCTAAAAATGGTTTTTAGCCAATAACTATGAAGTTTAGGGTCCTTTCTAATTTCTAAAATAGTTATAATTTTAGGTTTATGTATTTGTAATTTTTTTGGTTACATAGTCACAGTGTTGTTTTGGTATGACATTAGAGGCGAGGAAAGCCTAAGATGGTGGTTGGAACATTTCTCCAAGTTCGGCAACTATCTGGCATGCGTCTTCTTATCTGGAATTGCTCTACCCAACTCTTCCCACGTTTTCTTCAGCTTACTGGTCGCCTTTGCTTTTAAAGAATACAGAGTCTCTGGCTGTGCATCAAGTTTGTACATATCAATTCTGGGATGATAGGAAAGGGTCCTAGAAGTTGAGCTTCACTTTCCTTGTCATCCAAGGCAGAAGTTTATCTGCATATTAGACATACTAATGTCCACAAAGAACCTTTTTGCTTACAGTAGAACAACAATAATGAGACCGTAGCCAAATTTGCCAAGTTTCTCCACACATAAATAAAAGAATCATAAGCCTTCTGGTCTTTAAGATGTTATCTGTGTTCTTATAACCCATTCAGTACACAAACAGGGGAGATTCCATAACTTTTCATGTGATTCTGTTGACACTTGCCTTTCTGACAATGAAAAAAGAACTATGTATCCTATGTTGCTTTTTAAACATAAGAGCTTCATGTTGAAATGACAGTCTATCTGCAGCACAAAATAAAGAACATCACACAAGTTATCTAAAAAAGGGGGACAGAGATTTTCCACTCCTAAGGAAAAAAAATGTATATTATATATATATACACATATATATATATTATCTCTGATAGCAGGGAGTATAATGTAGTAAATGGGCTTTGGATTCATAAATAATAATAGCAGATACACACTGGCACCTCCTATAAGCCAATCCTTCTTCACAACCACCTTCTGAAGTAGGTACTGTTTGTCTCCCTTTTATAGTTGAGGACATTGAATGACAGAGATGTGCCTGGGACCAAGTGAGCACATCTGGCAGGACCAGAATTTAGACCCAGGCAGTCAGATCCTGGAGACCATGTCCTTAGCCTCCAGGCTGTGCTGACCTGGCTCTTTAGGTCCCACAATGTGGACCCACAAACCTCTCTAAAGCCTTAGTTTACTAATCTGTAAAAATGATAGTACCTACCATCCAGGGTTATTGTAAGGATTAAGTGAATGTTGAATGTAAAGCCCTTATTGGAGTGCCTGGTGTAGGGAAAGGTCTCCCCAAATATAGCTATTATCAATCAGGATATCAGGACATATTTCATATGATTGTTCTTAGACTGTATCAGTGTCTCAGAAGGAAATAAATAGCATGCTCACACTGATGGTTGAGGTAACTTTAATAAAAAGGCATTGTGGAAAGCCAACAGGGGAAAAGGAAGCACCCTAAGGCTAAACAGTAATTATGGAAAGATTTTACCACCCCCAGACCTGAGGGCGACAATACAGGGAGCAGTTTCCAGAACTTTCTTTCCTGGAAGGCTGCCTGATATGCACTGTATGCTTTAGTTAAGGAATCAGCCCTGCAGTATGTGGCCGGGCAGGGAATGATCCAGAGAAATGAATACCTAGACCTCTGTCTCCTGCTGTCACCTCCTAGAGGCCACACCCAGAGGAAAGTCAGACCTCAAGGGACCCTGCTTCATGCTGTCCACAACCTTCCAGGATACGGTTTACAGAGTCTGCTATTACCTCTGTTACAAAGATGTGTGTCTGTGTGTGGTCTGTGTCCTTCTGTGGAAAAACATGTTATAGACAAAATTTTAAATCAGGCATTGTAGAAAATTTCTGGGCTAAGAGTGAATCACTCCTACCATCCCAAAGCAATTTATTCATTTTAGTATGTCATGGCTAAAAGCTGAATTTATTCACTTATTTTCATTAATTTAACCCTCCCATAAGGCTTTCCTTATATTATTCTAAATGCTCAGAGATTAGCTCATTTAATTTAATTCTAATAAGGAGTCTATGAGATAAACACTTTCTAATTCCCATTTTACAGATGAAGGAATTTAAACAAGAGGCTAAACCCAAGGTCACACAACAGTAATTAGCAGAGTCTAGATTTGAACTCAGGCAGACTGACTCCAGAGGGAAAGCAGTTAGCAAGAGTGTTAACCATAGTCCACTTTTTATGTGTTTATTGTTGTGGGCATTGTAGTTTCTTTAAAGTAAGAAACTTTGTTTTTTGAGTAGAGATTTAAACTCAAAATGTCTAAACCTTGTCTGGATCCTGATTTGGACAAACTGAAAAAAAAAGAGAGACATTTTATTAAGCAATCAGAGAAGGTTAAACACTGGGTACTAGATGAAAATAAGGAATTATTGCAATATTTTTTGGTGTGATAATACTTAAAATATTCTTATCTCTTGGAGAAATATTGAATTTTTATGGGTGAAGGGATGCAATGTCTAGGCTTTGAAGAGTGAGTAGAAGGATTAAACAAGAATGGTGAAATGTTGGTAATTGTTGAAGCTGGGTAATAAATAGGTACCTGGGAGTCATTGTGAAATTCTATTTTTGTGTATGCTTACAATTTCTCATCATTAAATTTTTTTTTAAATACTGTCAATTCTTATAGAAATATTTTAAGAAGACTGTAACAAAGGAATATTTCTTAAGTTTAATGCAGTAATAACATTGATGGTAATTACAGTAAAACATAATAAATTGCACAGACCTTTAAAAACATAGGCTTGAAACTATTTTGCTTCTTAGAGCGGTGATCTGAACTGGTCAGCATTTACTTACATTTATGTTTATCACCTAGTGTTGTCTTTTCCACATGCCCAAATGACCACCTTTTACTGTAGTTGTGGGAAAAACCTTGTAGTAACAGCAGGGTTGTCTTCTCCAAAACATGAAGCTGCTGGAGCTGAGAGCTGACTTCCTCCCTCAGAGAGACGATGTGCCCTCAAGCTGAGCACAGGCCCCATCACTCCCTATTGTCTTACCCTCCTTTGCTTCACCCACCTGGAAGATGCTAGCCATTGAAGATTATAGCCTCTGAAGACATATTTCTTCTCCTTCTTCTTCTTCCTCTCCTCCTCCTTCTCTTCCTTCTCCTTCTTCTTCTTTATTTTTTTTTAAAGATTTTATTTATTTATTTGAGAGCGAGAATGAGAGAGAGAGAGAGAGTATGAGAGGGGGAGGGTCAGAGGGAGAAGCAGACTCCCCGCCGAGCAGGGAGCCCGATGCGGGACTCGATCCCGGGACTCCAGGATCATGACCTGAGCCGAAGGCAGTCGCTTAACCAACTGAGCCACCCAGGCGCCCCTCCTTCTTCTTCTTTAATTTTAATTCCAGTGTAGCTAACATACAGTGTTAAATTAGTTTCAGGTGTACAATATAGTGATTCAACAACTCTATATATTACTCAGTGCTCGTCATGATAAGTGTACAATTTCTTCTTAGATCCTAATATGCAATACATTCTTTCTCAGGTTCATGTCTTTGTATGCATTGGAAACTCTGCCTGAAATTTCCCCACAATCTGCCCCACCCCTACTCCATTACCTACCTCTCCACAATGCTTCTTCACTGGCTAGATTCACCACATCCTTTAATACTCGTTTCCTTGCGTTAGCCTTTCTCAATGGGTCATTCAGGATTTCCTTATCTGTCTTACTCCCCTGTATGGTCCTTGGGGGCAGGCATTGGGTTTTTAAAAATTTTTGTGTTCTTGTTTGCTAACATAGAAGGCAAAACAAATGATTGTTGAATGAATTAATTAAGCTGCTTATTTAAGCTTTGATGAACTACCTGTTACATTAACCAGAGTTAACTTCTTTCAACCAAGTTTACCAATATAGATGCCACCAGTCATTTGGTCCTACTTTCTCATTTCTCTCCATGTACCTATAAGGTCATTTGAAGGGACGGCATTGGATGTTTTCCTAATGTTACAACCATATGGCTCCTCAAAAAGCACCATGCATACCATAGGTATGAACTAGGTAATCACATGGTTTTTGATTTTTGTTAGATTTAAAGATATCATAAAATTTAGAGCTGGAGGGGCCTTAGAATAATTTAATCTTTGCTACTCTTTCAATAGAACAGATATGGAGATACAGAGAGGTTAACTGACTTGCCCAAATTTATACCAACGCTTAACTTGGGTCTTCCCTCAGAGAATGTAAATTCTGATTCTCTATTTTGCACTTAGAGAAGGTCAACACCTTGGCTTTCCTTTTAAATACCCCAGGTTTACATAATTTTGGCAATGCTTTTTAAGAAAAAGAACACAAGATTATAAAGACAAAATTTTGTATAAACACTAATATATAAAATATTATATGATATAATATTTTAAACTTCTAAAAATACCACAAATATCACAAAACGCTGAAAAGTAACTATATTTTTATATTTTTATTAAGTGCCTAACGAGTCCATTTATTTGGGGTTATTGAATTAGTGGTTTTAAAAAATTCTCTTCTATAATTCCTCCAGACTGTCAAGACATTACCTCTGGTAGTTTCTGCCCTGTATACCAAAGTCATAGCAGAGGCCCAGCAGCTAGGCTTACATCAGACATGGCTAGGTAAGAGAAGTGACTATGTATGTAATCATTCATTCATTTATCAGACATTTGTGATGCCCCTACTAGGTGTCAGTCACTGTGCGGGGCAGTAATGATGTAAAGATGAATAAAGTATCTTCTCTTAACCCTTGAGGTCCCAGTCTACTGGGAGAGAATGGCAAACAAAGAATCAGAATTCAGTGCCATACCTATTGAAACAGGGATGTGGAATAAGAAGATCAGAGGAGAAGTTGCTGATTCTTTTTGGAGGCAATATGGTAGAGAAGGATTCATAGAGGAGGTGACTCTGAGGTGAGTCTTGAAGGACAAGTGAAATGGGGAGAAAACTATAGGGACAACATGTTCAAAGATGAAGAACCAGAAAGAGGTATGCTCTGGCTCAATAAGGCTGGAACAAAATATCTAAGGAAGGCAGTGTCAAGGGTCAAGGCTTGAAAGAGGAAAGGAAAGATGTATGGTGTGCTAAAGATCTTGGGCAATAACTAATAGGGGAAGAGAAGCCCTCTATCTCAGTCAGGCTGCTATGACAGAACACCATGGACTGCATGGCTTAAACAATGCACATCTATTTCTCATAGTTCTGGAGACTGGAAAGTCCAAGATCAAGGTGCTAAGCTGATCTGGTGTGTGGTGAGGGCCTTCTTCCTGGTGTGCAGACAACTGTCTTCTTGTATCCTCACGTGGCAAATAACAGAGATAGAGGGGACGCTCTTTATGAGCCCTTATGAGGGCACTGATCCCATTCATGAGGGCTCCACTCTCATGACCTGATTTCTTCCTGAAGGCCTCATCTCCTGATGCCATCGCATTGGGGGATAGGATTTAAATACATGAGTCTGGGGGAGATAAATATGTTTTATCTGTTGCACTCTTGAAAGATTTTAAACAGGCGACAACATGACTTTGGTATTTGTAGGGAGGGTTGACTAGAAAGAGAGGGGAGAGGGCAACTGTCAGCCAGAAGATAACCATGATGCACATCTCACAGTCTGGGTGGGAAGGGGCATAAACAAGGGTGGTGATCCAGAGGACAAAGAGGAGAGAATCAAAATGAATTATCTGTAAAACATAGGAAGGACAGGACTTAGTGATTGATTATATATTGGAGATGAACAGAAAGGGAGGAATTGGGGATAAGCTTGGGCACCCAGGAACAGAATTATTCTTGCTAAGATGAGAATATTAAATTAGTATAGGTATTCCAGTTGATATTCTCCTAAGTACTTTCTTAATGTTTAAAAATATATATATTCACTTTCTACTTACAAAAATTAAATAATAATAATATTGATAATGATTCCTAAGTATTTTAAAATATTTCATTATTAACTATGTTCTCTGTTCTCTAATTACATGGTTTTAAATAAATATTTCATCTGTTTTATGTTTCATAAAATTCATCCTACCTTTACTGACTTGTACAGCTGTTTCATGTGTGGATAGTTTCACTCTTACAGTAATTCGATTGTTTTTCAGATTTCAAAATCTATATGGCTTCCCGTTCCTTCTTATGTTTTCTGATTTGTCCTAAATTGTATTTTAAAAGTGTGTGTGGGGGGGGAACCCATCTGCTACCATCACTTCTGCTTCTCTAACCTAGTACTATGCCCACAGGTAAACTGTTCTTCAAGCTTTTTCTTAAAGGGGCTCGATTTCTTACGCTTTCCAACATGGTAATTACTGCTACATATGATTATTTATAATAAAATTAAAATGAAATACATTAAAAACTCAGTTATTCTGTCATACTAGCATCTCAAATGCTCAAGTCCCATTGGCTACCATATTGGACAGCTCAGACATAAAAGATGTATCATTCCAGAAAGTTCTACATTATTCTAGAAAGCTCTATTGGAAGTTTTGGGCTAGACCATTATCCTCTTGATCCTTTGAAGCTATATATAAACTATTAATTCAGGACGCTAATGAGATTTTCCTTCTAATTCTCTTCATTGAAAACACATTCCACATGCGTTTTCATATAAACTACCCATTGTGTTTTGAATATAAATTTGATATTATCATGAGAATCAAGAAGTTTTAAATATTTAGGAAACAATTTGGGGTCCAGTTAGCAGAGGTTGCCAATACTGAAAAGATCATCAAGATATAACAGCTCTCTGTTAAGATGTCAAAGTGTCACCACTAGTTTTACAAGGGAAAAGGTAGTTTGAAATACTAAACAGGCCATCTTGGTCGATTTGTCTCCAGTGAGTAATAAATCCTCCCTGTTTGCTAACTCAGCCAACGGATGTGCTTGGTTGACTCTAGAGAATTTATAGTCTCTTTCTAAAAATTTATTGCTGAATAGATCAGTATATTCATAATTTCAGGATTCCAAACAAACTCTTACCCAGCCATGTCACAAATGAATAAAGTGGCATCATTTATTTAAGGGTAACTAGAGTATCGTGAGTATTTCACCTCCAAATCCATCTCTGTCATGACTGGCAGTAAGTCAAAAAGTAGTTAACTTGGGAAAAAAAAAAAAGACAAAAGCCATATCACCACATAACCAACTCTGGGTACATTTAAAAAGTGAATCAATCTCCATTCCGAAAAGACCAAACACCAGTAATTCATCTACTTAGAATATCCAAAAGAGAAATAGGTCATCAATGAAGCAAAAACAATAAGCATAGCACTATTTGGAAGAATCAGTAGTGTCATGATAAATGAAGTCCCTTCTCGTGTTGCAGCAACAAACCTCCTGTGACTGGGAAGTCCCAACTGATTCTCCGTCTCCAACCCCCCGTCCCATACACTGAGTCCCTAGCGTTCTCTCAGAGACTCTTCTAAAACAAGAGTCTAGGTCACATAAACCGCCTTGTAGGTCCAGCTAGAGTCAGAAAAAAATGAACCTTTTCTGAAAGGGCACCCCGACGTGGTGACCGATCGCTGGACCTTCGTCATATTTCAGCTGTGTTGGCTATATCTTGCAGTCACCCTACTTAGCAAGTGTGACGGACACTCGGTGCTGGGAGAAGTTGATGTCATTCCCGCTGACAAGGACACGAACAGACTATATTCTTCTTGTGCCATTTGGAGGCGTGTTGAACAAAGAAGCAAGTGGCCAGAATGTTCCAAGTTAACTGCAAACGGGGAAAAGAAAGTTAATGTGACACGCTGCAGTATTCTCTTAGCATGCAGTTGCAAGCTTTGAAAGTCCCGTTAAGTATCTCTTTTTTAAGATAAATACCTATTAAGTAATGTATATGCACAAGCTGAAGTGTTAAATGGTTTGTTGAAGCCTATTAGAGTACACAAGATGATAAACATAAATTATAGCTAATATACTGCACCAGTGATTTTTAAACATAAAAATTACTGACACTGTAAAAACACACTTGAGTCATCGTAGCAGTATAATAGCACTAATCCATGTTTATCCAACCATGCACTTTTCAAAAACAACACAAACCTCTAATAAATGCTTTGGCTTCACCTTGACAACTTATATGGGTTATTGCCTCGTTCATGCCTGGATAACCATGTGTTATGACTTAAATGTTCTTTAATATCAATTTATGCCTTGAAGAAAAAAGATTGAATAACATAGTGTACATATGGTTCAATTTATTACAGCAAAACAATCATTTTAGTTTGAAGATATTTTCTCATGGTGCATATCATAGAAATCTTCTTCAATAGAGCTCTCAATAAACCAGATTTTTTATGTCACAATAAATGAAACTAAGGCAGCTAATTGTTGCTAAGATTCTAAATAGATGGGTCTATTTGGCTTCCTTGTCAATCAAGAAATACATGCCTTAACACTTGTATTTCTGGATTCTAATGTCTCTAATTGGATTTTACACTATCTGATTAATGAAGTAGTTTATAGGCTACTATAAAAAAATTGATCTTTAAAAATTGAAGAAGGAAATTGTAGACCGTCAGCATTACTGAAGAGTCAAGAAGACACCAAGAATCATAGTGGTCGCAAAACCCAAAGGGGAGGGGGTGGGGTGAGGAAGTGAATTCTAGAAAGAGAGTAAGTCAATATTGACTGTGATTGTCTCAGAAATGCTTCAGATGGCATCCCCCCGCCTCCAGCCCCCCAAATTCCAAGTCTTGAAGTAGATATTTTTCTTTGGTTCTGGCTGGCTGAAGCATTAGTCTTGGGTCACACACTCAGTACACTGATCCAAAAGCCTGGCGTGGCGGTGGGCTTGGTGTGCTGGCAGATGACATGGGCTCTGTAGATATCTATTTCCTTAAGAGTTAGCCAATTGAGTCAACAGGTCTTTATAGAAATAAAAATAGAACCAACATACTCACGCATGGCTCATTATAAAATGGCAAACACTACAGAAATTGAAAAACATACGCTTTAATCATTTATGCTTTATTTCTCACTTTCCTGCTGCCAATCAATAACGCTATTTGAGAACTCACTGTGTGGGGATATTGGGGATGTGTGAGCACCACTTTTGGTGTGGGCGAGGGGCTTGGTGCCGACAAGCTGAAAAAAAGATTATATTAGTGTCTGGTAAATGATATAATAAACACTTGCAAGGAAGCACTGAGGAAAGAAGGCTTTATGGAGGAGGTAGCATTGGTTGCTGAATCTTGAAAGACACAAATTAGTCTGAAAATGACCCATGATCCCATAGAAAACCAACAAAAAATAGATATGTCTTTCTGGAAATTAATATTGATAATCAAATCTGGAGGCCCTAAGAACTTTATCCAGCAAATGCTAGGCAACAGAGCCTTCCACACACTCAAACTTGTTTCCAAACAAAGTTTCTTTGGGATGCATGAGCCATTACTTCTATCACCTTCCATTCCAGCAAACACTAATTATCCTTCTTCAAATGAACTCAGCTGCTCTGTATGGTCTTCTCCATAGCCACTTGCGCTCTCTTACCCAGGCATTAATTAATTTTGAAGGTCAAGTAGGTGAAAAATAATCTTGCAACAAGATACATTTTTTTAAAAAAGATTATTTATTTGACACAGAGAGACAGCGAGAGAGGGAACACAAGCAGGAGGAGAGGGAGAGGGAGAAGCAGGCTTCCCATTGAGCAGGGAGCCCGATGCGGGACTCGATCCCAGGACACTGGGATCATGACCTGAGCTGAAGGCAGACAACGTCTGAGCCACCCAGGCACCCCATAACAAGGTACATTTTGCTAGACATCCTAAACAAATCCAATTACAAGCTGACTAATAAAAAATCCAGTCAAACTGAATTTCTCTGTTTCCAGATCTTGGCTGTTTGCTTTTTTTTTAATCTAGGTCTTCAAGCTGAAATTGCATTGGTTTCTCTAGAATTCCTTCCTCTCCCATACCTACATATTCAAATTCCACCTGTTCTTTAGAGCAACAATCTCATCTCCCTTCTATAAGCAAGCATTCCCTGGTTACCAATGGCTTCAAGCAGTTTCTCTGTTTCTTCTCTTCTCCCACAGCTTGTTCCTGAACTTCTGTTAGAACTTACTGATTTTCATCCTGTTCTCTTACTATTTACATTTGTGTTTACTATCTTCCATGGTGGACTCTATACTCCCTGAGGGCAAGTAGGACCGTTACCTCTCTTGCTCTGTGCGCTAGAGTTGGGCACTGTTCCTTGAGCAGCGTAAGCTTCAACCAGGTTCTGTTTAATAAACATGATAGATTTGCCCATAATTTTGAGGCTTCATTCTATCAGTGCCATAGAAACTTGCCATCATGAAGATTACACTCTTGCAAAACTCTTAATGAGGAACTGGAAATAGAGAGATTTCTTTTGTATCCCTATTACTGTGTTAAAAAAAAAAGCTGATTAAAACCATGACTTCCTTCATTTTAGTTTTATTCTCAATCCATCCAAAGGGATTGGATTGTACACCTCCATGATTCACAAATACGTAGAGGCATTTACAACTCCAAAAAATATGCCTGTCTTGTCCATCCTTGAAGGTATCATAGTGATACACTGCAAGTACCGGGACATGGTCCCCTACCAGGCTAGGCTTGTGTGTGTGCCCATTGGAATGCATTCTTGAACTGTCTAATCCTTCTTCATTATCCATTAGCCCAGCACACATATTCTGGGATGAAACTCAAAGTCAATGACTGTTTATCATCATTAGCTCCTCCAAGCAATGATTTACATGCAAGTCCTGATACTGTTCACCATGGCTTCTCTAGCCCATCAGCATCCAGGTTTCCCCTAGAGCATCCTTAAGTGATTCCAGGTTGAGAAGTCCCATCCCAGATTCCAAATGTGGAGGTCCTTGAGCAGCATCTGAGTAGACTAAACAATCTACATTTATGACGTCCCCCCGGGAACATTACCTCCATAAAGGAAACGACACATGCAAATATACACGGTCAAGTAAACATCCTACTCCTTCCGTAAGAGCACTAAGTATGTGATTTGACATCAGTTTGCCCCTGGGGATGCAGTGCAGGTAGATGACCTCGCAATAGAGTCTTGGTAGTAGTAATTTAGAAAATGGCTGCCAGAATGTCTCTGGCTCACCGGGTGAAAAAAAATTTCCTTTCTCTGGAGCTACATGAATGGTTTTATGTGATAACTGAAAGAGAAGACCATCCAGCAGATTAGAACAGGGACCTGGAAGACAAATCTCTCGGCTCTAACTTTGGCAATGCTGACAATTTGCTGGGTTGATCTTTGAAAAGTATTTGTTCTAATGTTTTAAGGTATCATTTTCTTCCCTAAAAGTACAGGAATATCACAGGGGATTGTGCTTTCTGATTTTTGTAAAAACATATTTCAATCCTAATAATAAATGATTTGGCTCCCATGAAATTTTAAGGTCATCTTCAATAAAGAATTTTATCATCTTTTAGAATTGTGATTACATGGCCCCAGAAATCAGCTTTCAACAACTTGGGAAAAATCCATCCGCTCTGTTTAAAAAGCAAAAACAAAAATAAGCAAACAAAACTGTTAACTTTCACCATGATCCCTATATTTTAAAAGTCTCTGAATCTGTACTTTTAAGCTATATTTAGGAATTATACAAGCAGTGGTGTTCATTTTATTTCACATAATTTTCCCTCTTCTGGTTTAAAATTCTTCATTTGCAGAAATGCAACATGCATTTTGCATATATTTACTCATATATACTCGAGGGTGAAGTTTACAAACTCATCAGGGTAAAAAAGTCCAGGCTCATGTAAAATTTTTAGTGAGATTTGCCTTCACAATTGTCACTTCCACCATTTTATCTTGCCCCCCCCTTTTTTTTGTAGCCCTGTTATCAAAACCTGACCTCAGCCTATGATGTCACTCATTTATATTCTAATGTAAATGTGAGATAATGTATTCACTTTCCTGTTACCTTGTACATCAAACCTGAACTCAAATTTGAAATATTTGCTTCCTGTTAAGGAATTAGAACAGCAGTTGGTAGGTGAGAAAGTCCTGGGGGTGAAAGTTGGAAGAGGAGGCAAGATGTCTTCTCCAGGATCCTAGAGGTCCTATTTCTAGGATATTGACTATATTCAGCAAAAGAGTGTACCCATACTAACGAGAAACCCCACAATATTCACCTTGTATGTATATTTGTTTGATATTGTTGGGTTGAGTACCTACTGAAAAATAATTACTAAATTTGATAAAAAAAAAAAAACATTTCCACCAAATTACAAATTTCCAGTGGTATCTGAGAGCTTCATTTTTCTCTTTTTCAGAATTTCTAGGTAATGAGAAGGGACTGCTAGTAACAAAATGGCAAGGGCCAGGGTGACCTCAAAAGCACATGCTCTCAATTCCCGTTCCCTGAATCCTGTTAACATTTTACCTCAATTTCCCCTGAGCGAACAGTTTGTGTAGAGACAGGGTTTATCTTCTTTACATTCAGATGGTTGCATTTCCTGCTTAAAATGTTAGCTAGATTGTCTCTGTACCCTGCCTCCCCCCATCTTTTGGTCTCCCAGAAGCTGTCTGCTGCTTCAGGCAAACTTAATGATGGCAGGGCCGCAGAGCCAAAAAAGGAAAAACACCTGTGGCCAGTGTAAAGTTTAGTCCTGAAATAGACAGGCAATGGCCATCACCTGCCTGCTGTGTGAGAGCCCAATCAAGTCTATTCATCACAACTGTGCAGATAAGGGCTTTTTTCACCCCCTCCTTTTTTTTTTTTTTTTTGCCGTTGTTTTTGTTGAACTGCATGTAATAGGAATAGAACAGAATACAGCAAAGAAATGGTGCCCTCTGCATCTCTGCATGGCCCTGAGGGGCTGTTGTTTAGATACATCCCATGGAAGTGGTCATTCTGTAAAAATGGCTCATGGAATGTTCATTTTGGAAAATAAACTTGGGCTTTCTCTTCAAAAATTCTATTACAAAATTTTCTTTCTGTTTCCTGAGGAAATTATGAAAGAGAAGAGAATGAAGGCTAAGGACAGCTAAATTCAATGAAGACCAACCATGTGTCAGGGAGCATGTCAGCAGGGGTCGACGGGGTGCTCTCCTGTCCATGTCTTGTAATGGCATGAAAAAAAAATAAGGGACAGTGAAAAAATCACACACATGTGGACACCATGACAAAAACATATGATTTCATCTTTATCTTTCTGCAATTCTTGACACTTTTTTTTTTATTCCTATCCTTTACTGAACCACTAGCTTCCCTTGGCTTCTATGACTCCCAAGTTTCCCGGTCCTTTCCCAGCCTCCTTCGTTGGCTTTTCTCCATTTCTTTTGCAAGCTCCTTTTCCTCTGCTCATCTTCTTAACTGGTGTTGACCCTAGACCTAAGTCATTTATTCTCTGCACATTGTCCTTGGGAGATTTCATCTCATCCACCACAAACCTTCAAGTAACTATACATTGACAGCTGCCCAAACAGTCTCTCCACCCAAGATCTCTCTCCTAAGCTCCACACAGCCATAGGGTGGCTACCTACCACTGTGTTGGCCAATAAGATACCTGTCGTGTAGCTACTGGGGATTTCTTAGTGTGTTCAGCCTTTCCGATAGAAGTGCTGAAGTGCATCCTTTCCAAACTCCTCTTGTATAGAGACTGACATGAGGCTAAAAAGGAAAGAAAAAAACCGCTTGTGAACAAGAAGTAGCCATAAGGAAGAAAGCTACCTGCCAAAAATGAAATAACAATGATAAATAGAACCTGGGACTTTAATGAAATTGTGAAATTACTGCATAAGCTGTGGATTGCCTGCTGTGGACTTCTTACATTGTGGGGAAAATCACTCCTCTCTTTGGTTTTATGCATAGTTATGTATAGAGAGAATTCTATGTACAGTTGCTTATTGTTTTATACCTTTTTTAAAATATTTTATTTGACAGAGAGAGACACAGCGAGAGAGGGAACACAAGCAGGGGGAGTGGGAGAGGGAGAAGCAGGCTTCCCGCTGAGGAAGGAGCCTGATGTAGGGCTCGATCCCAGGACCCTGGGACCATGACCTGAGCCGAAGGCAGATGATTAATGACTGAGCCACCCAGGCGCTCCTTATTGTTTTATACCTTAAATGAGAGAATACCCACTTAAATGAGAGAATCATATTTAACATGGAGGAAATGTTCATGAAAATCGATTATGCATTTTACCACAAAGGATTATCTCAACATATTCAAAATAGGAAAAATTCTTTGGGTCACATTCATCGACTACAATTTAATAGAATCATAAATTAATTATAACAAGCAAGCAATCACCATCATCACTATAACCACACCTCAGCATCCAAACTTAATTGGAAATTGAAAATTATAATTTCTAGGAACTCTTGAATTAAAGAAAAAATAATATTCAAAGTATAAACAATTTAACAATAAACGGCATTCTACTGTAAGGAAGAGTTTCCTTCCTTCCTTCATTCCTTCCTTCCTTCCTTCCTCTCTTCCTCTATCTATATATCTATCTAGCTATTTACATCTATATGGATCCATGAATTCTTATTTTATTCAGTGGACATAACCTATTATAATTATTTATTGTGACCCCAAAATTATTCTAAATTTGGCCAGTAGGAACTTCTTCAAGTTGTGTATTGTGTATTTCTGACATGATTCTGTTATTTTTTGAACACTTCTTTACTTTCTGGCACAAGATATTCCACACTAATTTTTTTACTTATCCTGCTCTGGCTCTGGAACCAGTCATCTCCCTGGGGCCCCTGGTTCCTTTAATGAGGAATGCTATTTAGAAACCAAGCCGCAGGCTTGCCCATTACTCTGGGAGTGCCATCGCTTCTAGGCCCTTCCAGAAGACAAGATTCACAGTCTTCTGTTTTCTCATATTTGTAACTATTTTTTCTGTCAGTGAGGAACCTAGCTCCATTTATCCATGGTGTATTTATTCATTTCCTCAAGCGTAAGAAGTAGTTTCAGATTGCTATTTGATATATTTGTGAGATGCAAACCTACTAACTAGAATTTGGTATTTGCTTACAGGTCTTTAATCTTCAAAAATACTAAGGTCATGAAAGACAAAGAAAAATCTCTAGATTAAAGGATTAAAAAAAACATAACAGCTGAATAAAATGAGTAATCTTGGTTTACATCTTGGGCCAGAAAAAAAAGAATATTTGGACAATTAGTGTAATTTAATATGGTTCTAAGATAATATCACTGAATCGATATTATATTTCAAGATTTGAAAATTTAATTGTGTTTATGTGAGAAGTACTTAGGAATGCAGAGACAGGATGTCTGCAATTTACTGTCCAATTGTTCAGAAGAATATATGTATATACACAAAGACATATACATATGTTTATGTATGGAAGCATATAGTGAACAATAAAGGAAATGGGGCAAAGGGTTAACAACTGCAAAACTGGATAAGAGGTATAATGCAGTTGTTCATGATATTTTTGTAGTTTGCTGCAGATTTTTAATTATACAAAAAACAAAGTTGCAGAAAAAAAAAAAAAAGAAATAGATGACAATGCATGTTCTACATCCCAACCAGTGGTATGCTCCTGGAGAAGTGTGTAAGGAAAATTTATAACTTCAGGAACATGTATTAGAAATAGAGAAAATCTGAATGTGAATGAACTAAATAACAATGAGATAAGCTAGAAAAATATCAAGAAAAATTCTAAATATTAGAACTAGAGATGAAAGATGCAGGAATTAGAGAAACAGGAGAACGAGAACAAAAACAGAAGAGTATATCATAAGTATCAACCAATGAAATAAAAAGTTGGTTCTCTGAAAAGACCAATAAAATGACACATTTTTGATATGTCTCATTCAAAAGGAATAGTGTTTGTGCAGGGCAATAGTGTTAGGAGGCATAACTGTATATAGAGAGATACAATGTTATGTCAGTAAACTTGAAAGCCTAGATGGAACAGATGATAGAATAGGAAAATAAAAATTTCCAAAATTGGCTCAAGAAGACAAGTTAATAGCATGACCTCATAGTCCTAACAAAAATAAATCTAGAAGTTGTAAAAGATGACCCCCCAGTGAAAAGGAAATATTCAGGTTAGTGGAAGACTCAACATTGAAAAATGTCAATTATCCTTCACTGTCATCATAAATTTAACCTTATCTCAATCAAAATTCTATTATCATCTGTCCTGTAACTTGAAAATCTCATTTCTAAATTCATGTGAGAGAGAATGTATATAAATCTAACCAAAATAATCTTGAAAAATAGGAAATATCGAGAGCCATTTTTTTTTTGCTTTGTAACTTGCTTCTTTTATTTAATAAGAGCATTTGTATAAGACAAAAATACAGATTAGTATTCTTTTTAATGGCTGTATAGTTTTACATTAAATGGAATCTTAATGATTTTTTTATTATGTTATGTTAATCACCATACATTACATCATTAGTTTTTGATGTAG
>NC_138369.1:71844464-71900554 GCF_054177405.1 Leptonychotes weddellii
AAAGTCAATTATCATATGGTTTCACTTATTTGTGGAACATAAGGAATAGCATGGAGGACGTTAGGAGAAGGAAGGGAAAAATGGGGGGGGGGAATTGGAGGGAGAGATGAACCATGAGAGACTATGGATTCTGAGAAACAAAGAAGGTTTTAGAGGGGAGGGGGGAGGGGGGCTGGTTAGCCCGGTGATGGGTATTAAGGAGGGCACGTACTGCATGGAGCACTGGGTGTTATACGAAAACAATGGGTCGTGGATCACACATCAAAAACCAATGATGTATTGTATGGTGACTAACATAACATAATAAAATAAAATAAAAAAAATTCCTACCTCTGAATCTCCACATTTTTCATTTTTCTCATCCATAATATAAGAATAATCACCTTCCTGATATGCCTTGCAATGATTTTGTGATGTCTAAATCATATTAAAATAAACCAATCTATGCCTAAAAATTTTAAAAATGAATTATATATGATGGTATGAACTGAGTGCCCCTTCTTCTTTGGATAAGAAATGTATCGATAAGAGTCAATTTGGGGATAACCACATTATTCCTCAAACTGAACCATCACTGGTTCTCATGAAAATGGGCTCAGGAAGGAAGTGATACTTCAAGCTAGGTCTCAGTAATGTCAGGATTTCTACTTATGAGGAGTAGCTTTGAAACTGAAATGTACTTGCTCATTTAAGACTGGATTGTGTGCCACTGCAGTAAAGTAAATGCGTATGTTTCTTTTATCACAAAGAAAAATTAAGTCCATTAGAAGCTACAAGAAAATCAAATATGCATAAAAAATACTTGGTCCAAATATGACTGTGTGGAGGTTTAAAAAAAAAAAAAAAGTGTAGTGGATGCTGAGAGGTACCACCCGATCCCTCTTCAGGACCAAGGCACTCATTCCGGCAGCAATGAGGAGAGTTTAGCCAAAGTTAAGCCCCCTCTTCATCAAAGGCAGCCCGGTCTATGTGTGACCCCCTTACTTCCTTCAGTCCAGGACAGCTCCACAGGACCATTGCAGCTTCAGAGCTGGGGTTCTGATTCGCAGTTCAATTTCTCTCTCTGCCCCATCCTGTTTGACTCACACTCTCTCAGGTATTGTTCTGGAGAGCACTCCCTAATAAAGTTCCTGCATATAAATCTCCTTCTCAGAATGGTTTTTTAAGGAACCCAATTGAAGACTAGATGCCAGTCGACTTTGACATTAGGAGCATTTTCCTTTTCAGTGGCTCATTTGAAGTGGAGAATGAATAAATATTATCTAAATTTAACAAATCAAAAAGTGCAGTAAAATCCGATTATTTGGCATCATGAAAGAAATAAACATAGAAATTGCTAAAACCTTTGTTGAACTCTGAAATAGAAGAAACTAGTTTTTTGTTATAGACCTTCTGTACACGCAATATGCATGGGCTTCTTTGAATTGTTTAAGGATAGGAACCTGTAAAAAATGTACATGTCTGGGCACCTGGGTGGCACAGTTTGTTAAGCATCTGACTCCTGGTTTTAACTCAGGTCGTGATCTTGGGGTCATGAGATCGAGCCCTGCATGGGGCTCTGTGCTCAGTGTGGAGTCTGCTTGAGTTTCTCTCTCTCCCTCCCCTTCTGTCCCTCCCCTTTCTTTCTCTCTCTCAAATAAGTAAATAAATCTCTCCAAATATATAATGGAATCACTTAAAATTTGGTTTAAAACAAACAAGCAAAAGGCTACCAAATCTCCAAACAAGGAAGGAGGTCAACCTCATGGCCCTAAACATCAAAACATGGCAGCCAAGAAAGAGAAGTCTGTAGTATGATCTTGTCTCATAAAACTTGAATCTTCTGCTTTTCAACCCTCAAGTTCACAATTTCATAAACACTATTCATGGAAAAAGATGAATTTAAAAAAAATGAAAATTCTCCCTAATCTTTGCCCTCCAAACTCACACTCACCTTGATTTGAAGAAAAGTGCAATAAGAAAGTGAATCAAGACTATGAAGAGAAAGCCCTGTGCATAGAAGCTTTTTCTACCATCCTCCTGTCAAAAGCTGTCTGATTCACCATTTTTAAAGCCTTCAGGCTGAGAGGAGAGAAAGAGTCAAAGCTTAGTGATATCTCTCCTTAAAAAAAGAAAACACATTCCTGATTAGGGAAGTGAAACTTAGTACCAAATACTTAACAACGTTTCAGGAGAAAAAGCAGATTCCAGGTCATCCTGGAAAGGGAAGAAATAGCCCAGGTGAGCCATAGTTTCCCCACCAGCATATTCTCTCTCTCCCTCTCTTCCTCTTTCCCTCTCCTTCTCTCCCTCTCCCTTTCTCCCTCTCTCCCTCTCTCTTTCTCCACTGTAGGGCTACACAGATGAGGAAAAGACACAATGCACAGTCCTTGAACTATAACTTGAAGGCAAAAGAAACAGACCTCAGATAAAATAGTGTGCTTAGGAAAATGCACCCACATGTATCAACCAATGAGATCTTGAGAAAACTTCCCATGTTAAACAAGAAAAAGTTGAAAACAAATGGTATGAGAAATAGTCTGAAAAAACACAGCAGGAGGAGGAAAAAGAGGAAGGAAAGAGGGAGGGAAAGAAGGGAAAAATGGAGGAAGAGGGGGAAAGGAGAGTGAAGAGAGAGAGGGAGGGTGAGAGGTAGTAAATAGAATGCAAAAGGACTGTGAAGAACCTATTCACAGTTGGTTTAACATTCAAAAATCAATCCATGTAATTCACCATATTAACAAACAAACAACAAAAAAAGAAAAACCATTTGATCAGAATCATCTCAATAGAGGCAGAAAAAAATCATTTAACAAACCCTAGAACTCATTCATGTTAAAAGGCTCAGCAAACAAAATAGAAGTGATCTTCCCTAAGATGCTTTACTTCTTTAACCGTTCTAGAGAAATGACCCCGAAGATGAATGTTAGGAAGCATAACAGAGGAAGAAGACAAGAAGGAAAGGCAGGCATTACCCAGTGCACCTGAATTACTCCTCATTCCTAGGTACACTTGCAGGCCATGGCCTTGTTATAAGGAACATTCTTTTCTCACCAATGTGGGTCAATGGATTAATTCAAAAGGTCTTATGGGTTGAAACAATACAAAACTCACTAGGATAATAAATGGCTTACTCTCATTTTTTCGAATTCTCTAGACCCTTAGACTGACTCTATCCATTTTCTCCTTCTTTTGAACCTCAATAATATTTATATCTCCCTTTCTTTGGCCACTTTTTTTATTTTTATTTGTATCAATAATTTTATCATTCTATTCAACTCTAAACCCTTGAAAACAGAGTTCTGGATTGATCATCTTTGTGTTTCCCCAGAGCGGGGATGAGAGCCCTTCTCATAGTTGTTGCTCAATAACTACTTGGTAAGTAAAATTGAATCAAATGGCATTATGAGGGACAGAGCCCTGAACTAGAAATAAGAGGTCTTGAATTCTAAGACTGACTCAGTCATTAACTAGGTACAGGACCTTGTAGAAGCTTCTGTCTCTCTGGGTTACAGTTTCCTTTTCTCTTAAATGAAGGAGTTAGAATTAATTGCGAGGTCTTAAGATTCCTACCAGCAGTAAATCTGTTTTGTTATGAATTTTCAAAGATAAACTTAAAAATGACTTTTCGGGCACCTGGGTGGCTCAGTTGGTTAAGCGACTGCCTTCGGCTCAGGTCATGATCCTGGAGTCCCTGGATCGAGTCCCGCATCGGGCTCCCTGCTCGGCAGGGAGCCTGCTTCTCCCTCTGACCCTCCCCCCTCTCATGTGCTCTCTCTCTCTCTCTCATTCTCTCTGGCTCAAATAAATAAATAAAATCTTTAAAAAAAATGACTTTTCTTTTAGATACATGAAGGGTGCCATTGTTTTTGCTGGATGTTGTCTTCGCTGTAAAGACAGGTTGGGGAAGAAGCAACCTAGGAAATAGATCCCTGATGGGAGCATTAGCAGTGACCTGCCCAGGTGTTTAAAGTAGGACACCCTCTGGGTGCCCCCACAGGCCTGTGGTGAGGCTGAAGATCAGAGGAGCTAAGAAATTCGGAGAAGATAAGAGCATCACAGGTGTATCTACAGTTAAAGAGTTCTGTGCTGTAGATCACTATAAAGTCTGGAGGGGAAGAAAGGAAGCTGCCAGACCAATACACCATTTTTAGAGACTGAGTTTACACAGGAACAGTTGCCAGTGTGGGGCTGGCCTAATGATTTTATCTCATTCTCTGTCTGACTTCCCTCCAGTGAATCTTGTAAGGGAACCAGCTACCTGATCCTTTAATCCTGCTAACATTTTATAAAAGAAGATTCAAATTAGTTTTGCTTATTCCAGATGCTTTATATGCAAATGAACTTTAGAATTGGTGGCAACTAAAATGTGAAGCAGACTCCATGATGGGTTGGAGGAAATACTCCCACCTGAAAACCCTCCCAAAACAATGAGATGACTCCCTTCTCCTTGTTGCTCATGGCTCCTTTCTCAAGGGAATTCCAGAATCTTCCAGATATCCACTGTGACTCTCTGATCCCAAGGAGGAACTCCTCAGATTCCTTTTATCTATAACTGGCTTCAACTTTCCCCGAACAACATGTGGATCACTATCCCTGCCTTCCATAAATAGCATTACCTATGCAGTATTAATCAGAGTTTGCAAGTCAAATATTAAGATCATTCCTTGGGGTAATCCAATGGTACAACTTTGCCATTTTATTTTCCCCTTTGCAACTCTAACTAGACAAGGGAAACTAAAACACTGAGCTAGGAATTATTTATTTAAAGCCTCAATCCAACACGCACAGACCCTGGATAAAGATTGCTCACTCTCCCTTATAATAAAGAAAAGTGGCATCTTAATGTGGAGTGGTGTGGAGCCTCAGCCTTGCCCGTGGGCCAGCTCTTTCATCCTCCCATGTAGCCTGGCATCTGCCCTCTAGCATTCCCGTGTTGCTTGGCTCCAAATGGAAGTGCTCTTAATTTCAAATGATTTATTGGGGACAAGTGGGAGCCCTGTCTGATCTAAGTCTGTTTGTATTTGGTTTCCTGCGTCTCAGGGGTGATTTTAAGACAATATCTTATGTTGTAAAGGAGGGATAGGAAAAAGAGCAATACCCACCTGCTGTTGGGCTAGAGCTCGCTGGTGTTTTATGCAGCTGTGGGGTGCCATTTTCTATAGCAATGAAAAGAAAGAGTGTCAACTCTGAGGACAGCAGCTAAATGATCGACTGGCAAGGGAAATTTGTGCAATCTCCATCAAGTTCTTTATTGAAGGGCAGTTCTGTTGGACTGTTCAAAGAACAGGGGGCTAGGGCTAAGGACTCCATCATGGGGCACAGGGTCACTGACCAGTTTCTCTGTTGTCCTGCTCCTACAGCGCTCACTTCCATTAAACATGTTCTAGACTATACAGAAATTACATTTTTTAAAAGATTTATTTATTTAGTTTTAGAAAGAGAGAGCATGAGCAGGAGGGGCAGATGGAGAGGGAGAGTCTTAAGCAGACTCTGTGCTGAGTGTGGAACCTGACATGGGGCTCGATTTCATGACTCTGAGATCATGACTTGAACTGAAACCAAGAGTCAGGCACTTAACCAACTGTGCCACCCAGGCACCCCCAGAAATTACATTTTTTAAATGTTTGTTTTCGGCATTTCCTAGGAGCTACTCACAGGAAAGGGACTGTATTTGTATTCTATTGATTCTCCACAGTGCCAAACAAATAGTAAATACTCAAGAAAAATGTTAAATAAATGGGTATGTGTGTGAATGAAAAAACCTTCTCTTTTTCCAGCTAAAGCAGGTGCACCCTTATGGGAAAAGATGTTGTATTTAAATGGTGGCATCTAATGGGAATATATTACATGACCTCTTACTACCTGTTTTCTTTATAAAATATCAGATGAAAAGATTAAAGCAGCACTGTCTAATATAACTTTTGGTAGTATTGGGAATATTTTATATCTGTGAAGTCCAACACAGTAGCCATTAGCCACCTGTGGCTACTGAGTACTTGAAATATGGCTAGTGTGACTGAGGAAATGTATTTTAAATTTTATTTAATTTTAATTATTTTAAATCCAAATAGCCACATGTGACTTATAGTTACTATACTGCATAGCACAGGTCTAGAGACATCCTCAGGAAAGATGGAAAAAAAGAAAAGTATATTGCTTTTTGATGCTTTTCAGAGGAAATATGTGTGTGTGTGTGTGTGTGTCTGGGTGAATATGATATATATGTGTATGTGGTGTTCATCATCAGGTTAGTATCAGGTTCATCAACAATATGGCAAAATACGTTAGGGGCACGGTCTTCAGAATAAGCCAGACCTCAGTTTGAGCCTTTGGCTGTGCCGCTTACTAGCTATATGACCTTGAATAACTCATTGTTATTATTGGAATGTGAAATTGCCCTGCCTGCCAAACATGTCAGGATGGAAACCTTTATTTTTTGAAGAAGGTATGATGGGTTGTTGACCTTATTCTAAAAACAAGTTGCCAGTGAGGTCCCTGGGCCATCCTAACTGCAGACAATATTGACAGTGACATCATCAAGATGGTGACATAGGTCATTCCTGACCTCAGTCCCCTTAATGAGAAGACAAACTAGGAACTCTCCATAGACAAGACACCACTGTGAAAATCCCAAAACCCAGTGGTGAGGCTGAAGAACCCACCCCGGACCACAGAGACAGAGAAAAGACTACATTAGAAGAATTACAGGAGTGGCTACACTTTGACAGAATGGCCCTTCCTCCAGGCCAACATGGCATTGTATTGAGAGGGCCCCCTGGGCCTTTGGTTCCTCCAGTGGGGAAAAAAGAGAATCCAAGGTGGACATCCAGCTCACCCAGCATTAGGAGATATTTCCCAGAGGTCCACTTGAGTCTCACCTCACAGGGATCACTGTGGGACACAGGAAGACTCTACCACTGGGGATCAGATAGGGATGAAGAAGAGGGGCAGGGATTATAGGCACTAGCACTCAGATCTTGGTGAATGATGTTCTTGCCAGCAGCAGAACCCAAGCAGAGATCCCAGCCAGCAGCACTGGGCATCTGAAGAGCTGAGCAGGTGGCCTCATCTGGCCAAGGAACTCAAGTAGCAGTTCTGCCTAATTTGAGTCCCCAGTCAAGGGGCCATACTGACTGTAGAGCATGGTCTACTTGCTCCACCTGGGCAGGAAACCAAATTTGCAACCCCACCCAACTCCTATCAAAAACCTCCCAACAAAGAAAAGTCTAGGACCAGATGGATTTTCTGGTGAATCCTACCAAATATTTAAAAAGAATTACTACCTGTCCTCCTTAAACTCTTCTAAATAATTGCAGAGGAGAGGATACTCCCAAATTCATTATATGAGGCTAGCATTCACCTGATGCCAAAGCCAGATAAGGATGCTCTAAGAAAAATATTGGCCAATATTTCTGATGAATATAGATGTAAAACTTCTCAACAAAATACTATCAAACCTAATTCAACAGCACATTGAAAGGATCATGCTCGGGGCACATGGGTGGCTCAGTCAGTTAAGCAGCCAACTTGATTTCAGCTCAGGTCATGATCTCAGGGTCCTGGGACTGAGCCCTCTGTCAGGCTCTGTGTTCATCAGGGAGTCTGCTTGAGGATTCTCTCTCTCTCCCTCTCCCTCTGCCCCTTCCCTCTGCTCATGTTCTCTCTCTCTCTCTCTAAGATAAATAAATCTTTAATAAAATACAATAAAATAGAAGAATCATGCTCCATAACCATGTGGGATTCATCTCTGGGATGCAAAGATGGTTCAATATACCATCTTTTTATTACCTCACATTAATAAAATGAAAGATAAAAATTATATGATCATCTCAATAGTTTCAGAAAAAAACACTTGAGAAAATTCAACATCTATTCATGAAAAAAACTCTCAACATATTGGGTATAGAAGGTGGGTACCTCAACATAAGAAAGGCTATATATGACAAACCCACAGCTAATAGCATACTCAGGGGTAAAGGTTGAAAGCTCTTCCTCTAAGATCAGGATCAAGACGAGGGTGCCCAGTCTCACCACTCCTATTCAAGCCAGTACTGGAAGCCCTTGTCACAGCAATTAGGAAAGAAAAAGGGGGGATAAACGTCCAAATTGGATGAGAACGTGTCAAATTGTCTCTTTGTAGATGACATTCTTATATATAAAAAATCCTGAAGACCACCAAAAGACTGTTAGAATTAATAAATGAATTCAATAAAGTTGCAGGATATGAAATCAACATAAAAAATCTGTTGCATTTCTAAACACTAATAATGAACTATCAGAAAGAAAAATTAAGAAAACAGTGCCATTTACAATAGCATCAAAAACAATAAAATACTCAGGAATAAATTTAACCAAGGAAGTGAAAGATCTGTAAACTGAAAACCATGAGACATTGATGAAAGAAATTGAAGAAGACACAAATAAATAGAAAGATACCCCTTGCTTATGGATTAGAATTATCATTATTAAAATGTCCATACTGCCCAAAGCTATCTATAGATTCAATATAATTCTTACGAATATTTCAATGGAATATTTTATAGAAATAGAAAAAACAATCCTAAAATTTGTATGAAACCATAAAAGACCTCAAATAGCCAAAGCAATCCTGAGAAAAACAAAGTGGGAGGCATTGCACTTCCTGATTCCAAACTATGTTACAGAGCTATATTAATAAAAACAGCATGGTACTGGCATAAAACAGACTTAGATAAATGGAACAGGATTGAGAGCCCAGAAATAAACCTGTGCATATCCAGTCAACTAATATTTGACAAGGGAGCCAAGAATACTCACTGGGGAAAAACAGTCTTGAAAATGGTGTTGAGAATACTGGATACTCACATGCAAAAGAATGAAATTGGACTCCTATTTTCCACCACTCATAAAGATTTACTACTTGAAATGGATTAAAGATTAAATGTAAGACCTGAAACCATAAATTCCAAAAAGAAAACATAGGGCAAAAGCTCCATGATGTTGGTCACGGCAAGAATTTTTTATATATGACACCAAAAGCACAAGCAACAAAAGTAAAAATAAATACATGAGACTGCATCAAACTAAAAGCTTCTGCACCGCAAAAGAAACAACAAAATGAGAAGTTAACCCATACAGTATGAGAAAATATTTTCAAACCACATATCTGATAAGGGGTTAATATCCAAAATATATAAGGAACTCATGCAACTCCTTAGCAAAAAACAACTCAATTTAAAAATGGGCAAAGGAACTAAATAGAGTTTTTCCAAAGAATACATACAAACGGCTGAGATATGGCCATTGATATCAGTATGTGAAAAGATGCTCATCATCAGTAATCATCGGGGAAATGCAAATCAAAACACAACGAGATATCACCTCACATCTGTTAGAATGGCATTTACAAAAGAAGATAAGAGATAACAGGTATTGGTAAGGATGTAGGAAAAAGGAAAACCTTGAGCACTGTTAGTGGGAATATAAATACGGCCACTGTGGAAACGGTATGGAGGTTCCTCAAAAAAATTAAAAATAGGAATATCATATGATCCAGCAGCCCCCTTTTTGTGTTTATAGCCAAAGAAAGTGAAATCAGGTCTCAAAAAGATATCTACACTCCCATGTTCATTGCAGCATTATTCACTATAGCCCAGATACGGAAAAAAGCTAAGTGACTATTGAGAGATGAATAGATAAAGAGAATGTGATTATGTGTACACACACACACACACACACATACACACACACACACACACTAGAATATTAGCCTTAAAAAGGAAATTCTGCCTAATTTGCAACAATATAGATTAAACTTGAGTGAAACTAAGTGGAACAAGTCAGACAGAAAAAGACAAGTACTGCATGATTTCATTTATATGTGGAATCTAAAACAAACAACCTCATAGAAACAGAAACAGGTGGGGAGAGGGGAAGAAATGGGTGAAGGTGGTCAAAGGGTATGAACTTCCAGTTATAATATGAATAAGTTCTGAAGATTTAATCCATAGCACGGTGACTGTAGTTAACAATACTCTATTGTATATTTGAAAGGTGCTAAGACAGCAGATGGTAAAACTTCCCCCCACAAAAATAAATCATGGCTATGTAAGGTGATGGATGTGTTAATTAACCTTACTGTGGTAATTTTCTCTCTACATATCAATATATAAAAATATGTTATATATATAAACATACACAACATTGTGTATGTCAATTATATCTCAATTATTAAAGCTGGAAAAAATAAATAAAAATGAACTGCTGATAAGTAGCCCTGCCCCATATATACTATAATATATATATATATATAAAATATAATATATATATTAGACACCAAAGCACCAACGATCCATTGACATTCTTCTTAGCTAATGAAATCTGTCACTTGTTCTGACTGCCTTCAACTTAATACCTCTGGAAAAAAAACAGTCGCTTCATCTTTTGTGAGAGAATAGAGTCAAGAGTTTTGGTGTATTGTTGGAATTCATAACAAGAATGGCAAACTTTAAATATGAAAAGTAAAGTGAGAAGAAAGGGAAGGGAAAGAGGAAAAAGCCTCAGGATGTAAGAACTCAGCTGAATGCTTGTTTCTTTGTTTGTTCTGGCTAACACCCCTGGGCTTTAGTGGAGAGTAATAAACCAGAGAAAGGACTCATTTATCCTTAGATCCGAATTATCTCTTGGCAGGTAACTGAATCTTTGGTCAAATTATTTAGCCTCTTTCCATATCAATTCTCCATCAGTAAAATAGAGGTTAATTTCACTGCGGGGTTAAGAGATTATAAGAAGGAGTATTTGGCACATAGCAGACATCTAAAAATATTTTATCCTTCCCCTTCTTTGGTACTTCCATGACCACTGCCAGTGTTTTCCCCACTTTCAGCTTCAGTATCGGGACCAGATTACATAAGATAATCAGCCTGTCTGTCATCTAACCTACCCATCCATACATCTTTTTAAAAAAAATCTGACAAAGCTGTATTTTATATTTTCTTTATCTGTGTCTCCAGATCAAATCTGATGAATATAGGAGCTGAAAGACAGCTATCCTAAAGAAACTACCGGCTTTTACTGTATGCAAAATGAATCAAATTCTATTCTTCTACTGTTCTTTCCACACTGGTGTGCATATATTCCATTAAACCAGTATTGGAAATTTAAAAAGACGTTAAACTATGAATTGGTCCTCACTGTCCCCAATCCTGGATAGCTTGGGCATGCAAGCTCCCTGATCTTTCCGCCTTAGAGACGAACCAGCTGGGTCTGAGTAAATGGATGGAGCAGCTTAGGAAACCCACGTGACTCTCAGACTGCGAGCAATCCATTAGGAACCAAGACTTACACTCCAATCTCCTATTCCTGGGTAATTCCCTTTAATGTGAAGAAGGAATAGATTTGGGTACTGTCTTCTTTCATTTGCCTTTGGGCGCACTGTTAGTGATCAAAAGACTTTCTCTAAACTACCTTTCTGTCACCACAACAAAACAATTTCCCTTAGAAACACCTGCACATTTTTAAGAACCTCTATCAACCAAAAAGGGTTGGTCCATTAATCAACTGAAGTTGACAAAAAATGTTAGTATTCTTCACGTGCATGCGAAAAGCATTGTGGTCCTAGATTACTATCTCGTATCTTCCTTGCATTGCTTGAGGCACCTAAGGAAACGAGTCCTTCCCATTGATATCTCTGCATCATATTCTTTCTCCTCAGCAATAATAACAAATAGTTCTGCTTCTTGGGGAGCAAAATTAAAAGCAAAAAAATTTGAACAAGTTTGAGTTTGTTGCAATAAATATTTCAGAGAGACAAAATGAGTTCTCAAGCGCTTATATTATGACAGATGTATTCCTACATTTGGGGGAAAGTTGTGATCACCATCAAATACGTTCACAAACGTGTGATCTCTTTCTGGTTAGGGACTGGATGCTTTATGAGGCAAGATTTTAGAGTTAGGATCTTGGAGCATTGGTATTCGTGAAGGAAAAGTTTGAGGGTCTTAGAAATATTGGACAGGAGTAAAATATAAGCTGTACGATACTGAAGTACAATATGGAAGCAGACGTAGATGAAAGTAGTGAACAATTTTTTTCTTTAAATTTCTAGCCCTTCACTATAGAAGCTTGTTATATAGTAGGTTGCTTGATGGCTTGTGCATGGGTTAAAATGTTGAAAGAAAAGAGAAAAAAGGAGACTTGGGGATGATTTTAGATTTTTTAAGACCCTGAGCTCTGAAAAGATGATAGCTTTTCCTATGTAATTCAAAATAATATAAAAGCAATTCTTAACTGTAAAACAAGAGTAAGGACATCCAATAACACTGAGATTTCTCCCATGGTACTTTTTAATAAGATCACAAAATAAAATCTTCCAAATATTTTTTCTAATTTTTTGGTGCCTCTGTTTTGCTGGTCTCCTAAACATTTGCTTGGTTTCCCACTGGGTAATCTAGCCCTGAGAACTGCTAACCTTTCACCTACAGACTCGTTTAATTGTTTATTCCACAGACTTGTATTGAAGGTAAGTTATTTGAGAGACTGGAAACTCTTAGATAAAAAAAGTCCAGTCCTTCCTCTGGAAGGACTCAAAATCTGGGGGAAAGATAAATGTACGCATAGCAGCAGTTTAATGAGTATTATAAAGTTCTCAGCAAAGCCAAGAAGGAGTCATGAAGAACAAAGCAAACTCTGCAGATATCAGAGAGGCCTTTCCAGAGCTGACACCGGAGATATGGCTGGAATACCAACACATGTGGAGAGTGGAAGGGAGCATTCTAGGTCCATGCCATAGCATTGGTCCTTTTATAAAGGGGACAAAGAAATGGAAGTCGGGAAACTGTAGTTGATCCCAACGTCAGGGGCAAAGGATTTCAGGCCCACTTTGACATGTTTCCTCCTTGTCCCTTTGTTCTCAGATTTGGCATTTTTACAATCTCTCTTACATCCTGTACTTTTTTGTTTTGTTTTGTTTTGTTTTGTTTTGTTAGAGCCATAGACGTTCTCAAGCTGCCTCACCTGCTCAGATTGGATTCTGAATCTGGGTCCTTTATAATGGATCACGGTTCTTTTACAACCTTACAGTTAGTATTTAAATATCTAGTAGCATTCCACATTTCCTCTGCCTTGGTTTGCTTGAGTCGTCTCCTTTGTGATTAGAAGATAGTCAGATAGAGAGATCTTTCCCTCTGTCCACATTTATTATGTCAGATTTATGTAACTGTAATGCTCCTCTTAATTTGATGTGTGGATCCTGGACATGGGGGAGGACATGCATAGATTTAAGTGATACACATGGTGCCTCAATGTCTGAGCACCTGGATGCATCTGGGGACTGTTACAGAGCTAATTGGCAGGTGTTGTACATTGCAAGTACCAAGATCTCCCAAGCTTCAAGAAATAACCCCTCTGTGGGATCCCCAAAGAGAAATATTCAAGGGTGTCTCTGTTCTATTTGTTAATTATGAAAAGCAGATTGCCATGGTAATGGGAGTGAGCTAAATTAGGAGGGGTATGGAGACAGATAATAGAGTGTGGAAAAGGTGCCTGACATTTATTTATAAGCATCCAGAAAACTTTAATCCTTTGAGCCTAGCTTGAATCATTCTATTCCCTAAACCTATGCGGGGAGGCAGGCATCATATTTCTTCGTATTCTACATGGATGATTGGTCTTTCCCTTCTCTAGTGTCAAGAAAACCCCAGGTAGCTCATGGCTCCTTGGAGATGGAGGCAGTGTGTGCATGCAGGTGTGGGTGGAGTGAGGTGGCAGTCAGGAAGAGATTGCAGACCAGTGGGCCAAAGGTCATGGAGCACAGCGAGTGGCTTGATTTGGCTGCTTGCACAATGGCAGAGGGATAGCAAATGGGACCAGATCTAATGATGCACATTACAACCATGCCACAAGTTGACACTTTTGCTAATAACCAGACACTGGAGATTCCTCCACGGGTTTTAAATTGGGAAGCCATATGATCAGCTCAGTGTTTCAGAGAGAGTAACATACATGCAGTTGGAAACATAGGTGGAGGACAACACTATTAGCCACAGGGTTATCTGCTCATGGCCTATATCACTTGTAAAAGCGGAAAGGCCATGAAATAGAAAAGAAAAGGGATGAGGTCCTGAATGAAGGCAACAGAGGCATTGGGAATGGAAATGATAGAAAAGAATTCAAGGGCACCCAGAAAACAAAATTAAAAAGTACTTGGTGATTACAAGAGGATTAGGAAAAATGTCCAAAATATCTCTCTTCTGGCTTTAGCACGTGAGTTGATGAAGGTTGAGACCAGTAACCCAAATAAGTAAGAAAAAAGGTTTGCAGATAAAACCCAGAGAAAAGAAGTGGTTCTGACAGAGATGAACGTATATTCTTTCATTAATTCACTTTGGAAGTTTGATCCTTTGCTTTTATATTGATGTAAGAAAGATCTACTTTTATTTTTAAAGATTTATTTTTTTATTTTAGAGAGCAGGGGAGGGGCAGAGGGAGAGAAAGAGAGAATCTCAAGCAGACTCCCTGTTGAGTACAGAGCCCAGCGTGGGGCTCGATATCAGGACCCTGAGATCAGGACCTAAGATCAGGACCTGAGCCGAAACCAAGAGTTGGATGCTTAACCAACTGTGCCATCCAGGGGCCTCAAGAAGGATCTTCTTTTTTTTCCTTCTTTTTCTTCTTCTTATCATTGTAGTCCTGCTAGGCTTGACTTTTTATTCTCTTTAGCCAGCACTGTGTGCTTAAAATTTTGAATTAGTTGCTAAGATTTAAAAATAAGAAACATTTTACATAAAAATCTGGATTTCTGACTGCTGGTAAAAAATTGAAACATCTGTGTGATGGTTAATTTTATGTGTCAACGTGACTGGGCTAAGGGATGCCCAGATAGCTGGTAATATATTATTTCTGGATGTGTCTGGGAGGGTGTTTCCAGAAGAGATTAGCATTTGAATCCGTTGACTAGGTAAAGAAGATCACCCTCGCTCTTGTGGCTGGGTATCATCCCCTCTGTTGAGGGCCTGAATAGAGCGAAAAGGCAGAGACGGGTGACTTTGCTTTCTCTGCTTGAGACATCCAAGCTCTCCTGCCCATTGGCACTCGTGGTTCTCAAGCCTTTCGCCTCAGACTGGGACTTACATTATCAGCTCTCTGGTTCTCAGGCTTTTGGACTGGGACTGAATGACAACACCAGCTTTCCTGGTTCTCCAGCTGATAGCAGATTGTGGGACTTTTTGACCTCCATAATTGCATGAGCCAATTCCTATAATAAATCTCCTCATATATAACTATATATTCTATCGGGTCTGTTTTTCCTGAAGACTAATACAATCTGCTTAATTCAATAATCCCTTTAGACTGGACGTACGCTCTCCAATTTGGCATAATCCCTACCACACCCCGTTATCTCCTTCACAGGCCTGTTTCACTCATTCGTGTTTCCTGTGTGGGACCTGTATGTAGCCAATGCGGTCAAAACTCTACCCTTAATCCCCTGGCCTGCACCAGAGGTTGTCCTCAGAGAGTTCAGACGGCTTCCTGTATCTTTCTGCCTAAAGCTGTTCTCTTCCCACTGGAATGCAACTTGGTGCATCTGGGGATCAGGCCAGAAGTGCCAGAGAGTTACTCCTCACCCCAAAAACTATCGATGAGGGATAGGAGTTGTTAGATACAAACCCAGCTTCTTTGCCATCTCATGAGACACTTACGAGGTGTTCCCAGGTAATCTGTCGGAGAGTTCCCAGTAGGACTGAGTCCTAGTTGCCCATGTGGTAACCCACTCATTACCAAATGTTATGATCTGTCTCCACTTTCCTGACTCTCTTTCCCCCACTTTCACATGCTTCATGGGATCTTCTCCAAATCCTTATCTCAGGGTCTGTTTGCTGGGGAGCTCAAACTAAGACAGGACCTGAAACCAATTCAATTTGTTATCTCTGATTTAGACCATCTCCTGGGTCCTAACTGCTCTGCAAGCATGAGTTTCAGTCTCAGACTGGCAGAGATAGAAATGACCTTGGAGGAGGTGGAGGCTTAGGACCACGAGTGAATTGTCTGAGGTCACACAGCATGGTTGCTTCAAAGACAGAACGAGACTCTCTCTCCTGACCCCCCAGACCAGTGCTCCATCCACTACCTCATGGGGAGCCAACAGACAGCACCCATGTCAGCCAAATCCAGCAACTGCCTGTTTTTGAAAATAAAGTTTAATCAAAGCATAGCCAAGTCGACTTGTTTATCTATTGTCTTTGGCTTTCTCACCTCCTTAGCAAAGTCGAGTAGCTGTAATAGAGATCATCCAGCCCACAAAACCTAAAATAGTTGCTTTCTGAGAGCAAAAGTTTGCCAACCCCTGTCCATCGTAGTGGTGTTGAGGCTACCACACTCTTCTGAGCTCACTTATAGGTAAAACAGTAAGAGGAATCTCTCCTTTTCAGATACGCTCAGCGGCGCAAAAATTGCAGCTCACCTCCCTTGGTTCAGCCGGCAGAGGATGCTGGTGGCAGAGCTGAAGGATCAAGGCTGCAACTCTGACTTCTCTCAATAAATTAATTTATTATTTAAGCACATCTGCCTGTTTATTTAAAGAGGTGCATTGGTCTCCACTCGTGCACTTGTGTGGAGGAAAATATCATACTGAGATCTCAAGTGTCACAGCAATTAGTCAAATGGGGAAAGATGCTGCTCCAGGATGTTCAGGGACACTGTACTTGATAATCTTTAATTTGCTCAATATTACAATTAAGGTAACTTCAAATGTGTTATAACCTTAATAATGTCAACATGTTTCCATTATCTCGGGTGTACATATTATTTTTAACCTACTTCACACACAAGAATGTATTAATGCATTTTTTGGCTGCCGGTAAAGTGGCCCTCTAACAAGCTTGTGAAGGACTTAATAACCTTGTAGAAATGTTTTACTGATGAGTATTTAAAAATTATTGGAAAATCACTCCATCAGGATTGAAAAAAAAAAAAAAACCCGTCTGCTACATTATCATTGGCTGGAAAACAGATATTCACGAGGAGAGACACAAGTAACAGGAAGACAGAAAAAATTAATGTTTTGGTGACAAAGGAGAGAAATGGGAGTGGTGAAGGAAATATGGTGGCATTAGAAGTCGAAGAGCTGGGGGCTTCACAGCTCCTCCGCTGTGTGATCTTGGGAAAGTTGCTCAGCTTATCTGAGAGTTAGTTTCTACATCGTTAGCTTAAAAGCCCTGCCGGGTTCCCAGTAGTGTTCATATGATAATGTAATTAATTGATGCTGGTAAAAGAGTTGTGTCAACTGCACAGAGCTATGGAAATGTCCATTATTGTCATACAAAGCTGGGGACAAAAAATATTGGGATGATGAGTGATGCTGTTTTCTGTGGTCATTTATTGCATTTTCCAGGGGTATTTTAAGACAGTTAAATATAAACAAGAGGAAAAGGAGACAGAAGGGACAACTTATTTCCTCCATCTTGGAGCTGCCTAGCCAGAAATGATAGATGCTTGGTGATCTACATCCCTGTCCCTGTCCAACACAAGGGTGGGTTCCCAGTGAGAGAGAAGGAGCTTGTTAGGTGGCGACTGCAAAATGGAATTTGTGGGAGTCATATTTTTTATACCGTGCTGAGAGTGACCAATGACCAGTGCCTGACTTTTCTTTTCTTATTTTGGGAGCAACTTCATTAATCTCAGGCAGTGGTTCATGTCCCCTCCTCCTTTGCAAAGGGGCCTGGATTATTGAGGTAAACATTTATGTAACTCCAACGCTTTCCACTGGTGTGAAATTACTGATACATTGGGATCCTCCATTTTCCCTAATTAGACCAGTGAGTGAGGGATTTGCAGAAACAATTCCAGAGACTCTCACTTTAATATTAACTAATGTGCACTTGGCCTACTTTTTGATTTTCCCACTGAACATATAGGGTCAGTTTCTCATCTTGCTCGGCACCCCTGCGGAGTAAGCTCTGAGCTCAGAACTGCAATGTTTTCAAGGGCGGGGTGTCTTTCCTCCCTTTACTTCTCTCTCTTCTTTGCTTCCCACTAGGATTTTGTTCACTGTCTATCCAGGTACACAAGCTGTAGTTTCATGGGGTTCTACAACTGATAGGGCTTGTCCAGAGAATTCAACTAAGGAAACTGAATTTTTTATAGACCTGTATGAGGATCACCACATGTGGACGTGTGTGTGTGTGTGTGTGTGTTTGTGTCTGTCTGTGTGTGTATTATTTTTTTTTTAAAAAGGGACTGAATTTCAGAGAGACAGGGTCCTCTATTCAGGTAACTTTGGGGAAGGGAAACCAGGATCATAAAAGGAAGCACACTCCATGAGAATCCAAGTGAGGCTCCGTGGGATTAATGACAGTTTGCGGGGTGGCATTCAATTTCTGCCTCCTGAAACAAGTTCTTTGAGAGCTGTAGGTAGTCAATTTATCTGAACTCCAGATTCCCATCAATAAAATGGG
Source organism: Leptonychotes weddellii (assembly GCF_054177405.1). NCBI lineage: Eukaryota > Metazoa > Chordata > Mammalia > Carnivora > Phocidae > Leptonychotes > Leptonychotes weddellii. The sequence goes on from NC_138369.1 coordinate 71,862,878, forward strand.
GATAAAACGTAGCTCTTAATTTGGTTGTGAGGTCATGCTAATGTAGGTAGGTTATTCCTCATATCCTGGCACATCAGAGGCGCTGGGTGAATTACTGCTCTTGCTGTGGTACTAGTAACATCAGCTTACTTGTTTCTGAGAGGATACTGAGATACATAAAAGGTAAGTGTGTAGAAAATCTACATAGTACAAAGGTAAATAAAAATTTTGACTTGGAGATCAAGAAGAGTGTGGTCAAGGCTGCTAGCTAGCTACTTTGTCTTTTTAGCTGAAAGAACCTTGCTCAGCTAAGAATGAGGGGTTAGGACTCTCAGTGGTTTTTTCAAATGATTCCCTTCTAGCATCCTCCAGACTTCGGGGACGAACAGACTCACACTTTGGAAGGAGAAGGGAAAAGGAGGAAAAAAGAATGGACAGGACCCTAGCCTCCCAACCCAGCTTCCACCAAAAGAGCTGTTTTTGTCTCTTTTGCACGCCTGGCTTCTGGGTAGGATTTGGTTAGCTAAACAAGCTCCCTCATCTAGAAGTTGGCCAACGATTGGACAGGACAATCCTGAGATCCCTTCCAGCTCCCACATTCTGTCAAGATTTTGTCACCTTTTTCAAACTTTCATTTGGCAGACTGTCAGGCTGCCTGAGGCACCAAGAAATTTCAAGGTGGTTATGGGGCAGAGTCAGCGTTTTGAAAACTATGAAGTAGGCACATAGTTCTCCATCTCCCTTTATATGTAGAGATGGCCCTGCTCATCTTCAGACTCCTCACTCCCACCGCCTGCCTGGCCCCTGCAGTTTCCTGGAGCAGCTCCCTTCCTTGGGCTCTGTCCTCACACACCCAGTCCTCCAGAGCCTCACAGCCCAAGGCTCTTGGCTCCGTTTTGTCATAAACACCCAATCTTTATCCCTGTGCTGGTGCCCATCTCCATTTGAGCTGTGGCTAATGAGAAGAAAGTACCTCACACCTTCCTCCCCCAGGAATAGCTTTATTACCCCAAATTATAAACCTCAGAGGGAAATACTTTACTTCAGGGGCATCTTTTTTCACTTTCAAATCCCACCGCAATGCCAGCTGTCTGGTTTGTCTGCCCATAAAGCCAGCTTTGAGGTCAGAGGTCAAAGTTTCTGCTATAGTCATTAAAAGAAGAGCTTTGGGGTCAAACAGATACATTAGCCCTGTCTGTTTAACTCCTTTGCTTGTCTACCTTGTGCAACTTAACTTCCCCAGTTTTCTGTCATTTCAGCTATCTCGGGTTTGTTGTAAGAAAATGAAGTTTTTCTGGGATACATCACACCTGAAACCAATCACACTTCATATTTGTTGTTATTATCAGCATTATAGAGTTACTCAACTCTTAGTCGAAACCTCAAGATCCAAGAAATATCACATCCTCTATTTTATTCAAATAAGTTCAATTCTATTTTAGTTATATGGTTCTATCCTACACACGCATTCATCCAAAGGTGTGCCCAAAGGCCCTACTCTCTTCCCAGCAATAAAGCAGTGGGAAAGTCCTTCTATCATTGCTGGTTGGTGGCCACCCACTGTTCTGGCTCCTTTAGTAAACTTTTGGCCATGCAGGGGCTCTGCTGAGTCATACTCAGGTCATAAGACGCTTTGGTGAGAATGGGCACTCCCATGCCCATGCCTGGAGTCCACTCTCATGCCCCCCACCAGCACATACTCCGAGGCTAGCATGTCCACTCAGAGTAATGAATAATCACACCTTCTCTTGAGACAGGTCAATCGCCAACCTCTTTCAGTCTGGGGGAAATTTCTCTTTTTCCTCATTCTTTTCTTTTGCCCTCAGATTCATATTCCTCTTACCATCCCACTTGAGGATAGCCGGGACTTTATGAAATACTAGAAGGGCTACACATATGCCCACTGAGAAAATGGAGGATAACACCTAGCACTGAGCAAGAGAAAGTGTCTGTATGTAAACATGTTATAATAATCCTCTGCCATAATTAACATCATGATCAGCAGCAGGACTGCCACCACCATCCTCGTCATCCCTACCCATGCCACCAAAGGAACTCTTTCTAGAGTCGTGACGCTTGGCAGTTCTTTTTTTTTTTTTTTTTTTAAAGATTTTTTATTTATTTATTTGAGAGAGAGAGAATGAGAGAGAGCGAGTACATGAGAGGGGGGAGGGGCAGAGGGAGAAGCAGACTCCCTGCTGAGCAGGGAGCCCGACGCGGGACTCGATCCCGGGACTCCAGGATCATGACCTGAGCCGAAGGCAGTCGCTCAACCGACTGAGCCACCCAGGCGCCCGACGCTTGGCAGTTCTTAAAAGAGAACAAAGATGAGTCAGATTGCAATAGCTTGGGAGATTTTGTTATTCCTATGAAGACAGAGAGACACATATGAGACAGATAATGCAAAATTCCAGGCCTGAAAGGCATTCATTTTTGACCAAGACATATATAGTCTTGAAGACTTCCCTTGCACAGTGCTTTACAGCCTTTTGACGAAGTCAAGTCTTCTTCCAATACAAAACTGTAAACTACCATGACATATGAGGGAAGGCGGAATATTATCAGGAATGACTGAATAAATCAGCTTGACACTAAAGTTTCAGCTTAAATTTTAAGACGTTAGTGCCTTCTCCTTATGAGCTGGTAGCAGTGCAAGAGTCACATTAATCACATTAGGCATCTTGGTGATGGGTCCTTCCCCTACTTTTAAATAAATGCTAACTTCATATAAATCTCATTTAACTAAAGGAAAGTAAAACACTTTCAAAGACCAAGGTAAGTGGAGGTTATAACTGTGTCCCTGTTTGATAAGGAAATCCACAGAGAAAGTTTAACATTATTTATTAATCCTGGAATAGTATCAATGCCAGACCTTTGGTACTTACATGCAGAGCCCAAAGTATTCCTCTAATTCTGATTAAATAATAATAGTTTCCTACATCAAAAACTAATGATGTAATGTATGGTGATTAACATAACATAATAAAAAAATAATAATAGTTTCTATGTATTAAGAGGTAACTATGTGTTATGGGCTTAGCAGCAAGATAAGATCTTTACAAACAATAGTTCAGTTAATCCTTACATCAACTTTGAAAAAAAAAAAAATGTCACTGCATCTCAGAATGGCTATACAACTTCTCACATAACCAGGAAGTGGTAAATCATAATTCAACCATTGTTTGATTGACTCCAAGACCTGTGCTCGCAACTTCTAAGCAAAGACTGCCTCCCACTTCCTAACCTCTTCACCTTGATGAGAGAAGTAAGATTTGGTGATACCAAATTTTGTTAGTGCCAGCTACCCCTCTCCCCCACCAATTTTCAACCTTTTCTACTCTTATAATTTTCCATTTATTCAATTCAGTTCAATAACTGGGAGCATTTAATGGCCTTACATAAACATGGTGTTTCCTTTCAATCTTCCCTCTCCCATTCCCCACGTGCCATTAGTTGACAAGCATTTTCCTATGTTCCAAAAGTCCCTTTAGGTTATCCCTCTCCCCATCAGTTTAGGTACTCATTCTTGTTACTTGTCATGTGAATGTTGAACTATAAATCTTCCTGGACTTATGATGGGGTTACCTCCTGATAAACCCAGCATAAATTGAAAATGTCCTAAGTCAAGAATGCAGTTAATACACCTAACCTACTGGACATCAGAGCTCAGGATAGCTTACTTTTAATGTGCTCAGGCACTTACATTAGCCTACAGTTGGGCAAAATCATCTAACTCAAAGCCTATTTGATGATGAAGTATTGGATATCTGATGTAATTTATTGAATTCTGTACTGAAAGTGAAAAACAGAATGGTTGTATGTGTATTGGTTGCTTACATCCGTGATCGCATGGCTGATGGAGTTGCAGCTCACTGCCACTGCCTGGCATCACAAGAGAGGCTCATGGCCCATATCACTAGCTCCGGAAAATATAAAATTCAAAATCTGAGGTATGGCTCCTACTGAATGCATATCACTTTGGCACCATTGCAAAGTAAAAAAAATCATTAAGTTGAGCCATAGTAAGTCGGGGACCATATGCCTATTGAAGTTTCTATGCTGGACTTTCCCATTTTCATCTGTAAGGAAGAGTTGTGAAGGACTGGAATGCATCAAACAAACAGATAAGTGGCCGAGTGCCCTTATTGGCATCCTCCCAGGTTTTCTTCATCCTCTTATTGTCTTTGGCCTAAAACTCTTCAATTGTAGCTGATAGCAATATAAATGGATGCAGTCTACACACATGCAAATGATTCTGTTTTGGTGAAGGAACAATTGACCTCTCTCTGCTCCAAAAAAAAAAAAGAAAAGAAAAGAAAAAAAGCCAATTTTGGATCTACGTGTTCATTTCAGTAATCCTTATTGAGCTATTTTTGTGTAGTACTTTGAATTTTCCTTTGAACCAGTTGTAACATCTTATTGGTTCCCTCACTAATTAATAAGTTAAATAAAATCTTTGATGTGTTCATTTTATATTTGTAGGAGAATTGTGGTGTTACCTTTTTAAAAAAAAACCCTTTAACACATAATACATCTTAACTTGACTTTGCTATTTATATTAATTTGGATTTCCCAGAAAGCTGAGCTTGAGGCATGGATTTGGTTGCAAATATTTACCAGGAGGTGACCACAGAAAGCTACAATGATGATGTGGGCGAGCAAGACAGGCAGGAGAGGAAAATCAGTCAGGGGTGTATTACTGAGTTGGTTACCACTGTGGGCTCCAGGACTCAGTCCTGCTGGGGGATATCTGAGCAAACATATAGAATATCAACCTCTGAATGATCCCTCCAAAGGGGAAGAGTTTAGGACATTTCTGTTCCAACCATTGTCTTGTATATGTTGAGGCTTGCCCTATTGGCTTGAATTCCCTTGTCCTTCCTATCTGTACTTTTCATGGCTTAAGAAACAGCTGTAAGGCAGAAAAGTGAAGAAACACTGCTGTGTGCACGGGGGGTACTAAGCTGGCAGAAATGCAGAGCTGATCGTCCCAGCCACACTAAAATCAGGTGGCTGAGGGGATGTGGTGCAGGGCACAAAAGCAACTGCTATCTAAACTGAAAATTGTTATATTTCTCTTCACTTTAGAACGTTTAAGAAACTTCTCATGCCTGTAGGATAAAATCAAAACACCCACATGGCCCTTCATGCTCTTCCCTTGGCCTCCTCTCTCCGCCCTCTCCTCATACCCCATCTCCTATCTACACTCTGATGCTTGCTGTGCCCCTGACGCTACTGTGACCTGGAATAGGCATTCATGCCTTTTCTGCCTCCTCTCTTCTAGCTAGGCCATCGTTAGATGTTGTTAGAAGTTTTTAGTGACTGCCCACCTCCCTCTCACTCACCCACAAGATAGGATGTTTCTCTATGACATTCTGCTGTGCTTTCTCTATCAGATTATCAACTACACTGGATTCGATTTGCGTCTTTTTTCTCTCTCATTCTGTGAGTTCTTTGAGGGCAGAGACAATTTTTTCTTTTTAATCTTTGTATCATCAATCCTCAATAGCTTCTTCCTCACCCCATAGTAGGTACTCAAAAACAGCTTGTTGATTTCATTAAGCACCTACATGGCACCTATCTGTACTGGTCATGATTTAAAACTACCAGTGTTTATCTTCCACTAATGTTACCTAGCAATCATACGTGGGTGGAAGGGCTCAGCTCATAATATTTATTCAGGAACCCAGCAGTCAAGTAGCCATGGTCTGGAATATTGTTCTTGAGAATTTTGCACTGGCAATTATATGTTCATTCCAGGAGTGACACAAATAACTTTTGCTCAAAATTCACAGGATAGAACTAGTCACGTATTCCCACCCACCCAAAAAGAGGACTAAAAGTCCACCTGCCATGTGTCCAGGAGGAGGAGAGACAGAATTATTTGGTGATTATTACAAATGACTACCATAGAGTTTTAGTCATCAACATTGCTATTGGTTGAATTGTGTCTCCCTCAAGATCCATCCATTGAAATCCTAACCCCTAATACCTCAAAATGTGACCTTATTTGGAAATGGGTTCATTGTAAATGTAATTAGTTAAGATGAGGCCATACTAGAGTATGTGCGGGCCCCCAATCCAATATGACTAGTATCCTCATAAAAGGGTAAATGTGGACACAGGCATGCATACAGGGAGAATACCAAGTGAACAGAAGACAACCATCTACAAACCAAGGAGAGAGGCCTGGAACAGATCCCTCACTCACAGCCCTCAGAAGGAACCAACCCTGCCAACACCTTGATTTAGGACTGCTAGCCTCCAAGCTCAGAGACAAACAAATTTATGTGGTGTAAGCCATCCAGCCCTAGCAAACTAATACAGATTTCTGTACCAGGAGTTAGATGCTGCTGTAACAAATACCAAAAAGGGGAATGTGACTTTGGGAGTGGGTAAGTTGAGAGAGTTTTATGAGGTGCATGATAGAAAAAGATTGCCTGGAAAAGAGAGCTGGTACAAATATGAACCTTAAAGGAAGTTTTGGTGAGGTCTCAAAAGGAAATGATGAACACGTTATTGGAAACTGATGAAAGGCAATCCTTGTTATAAAGTGGCATAGAACTTAGCTGAATTATGTTCATTTTTTTGTGGAAAGTAGAGCTTATATATAATAAACATGGATATTTAACTGAAAAGATTTCTCAGCAAAGTGCTCAAGAGTGGCCTGGTTTCTCCTTACTGTTTATAGTAAAACATGAAACAGATCAATTGAAAAAGGAATTGTTAAGCAAAAACAAACTAGAACTTGAAGATTTGGAAAATTCTCAGCCTATCCATATTGGAAAAAATCAGAAAGCTTGCTTTGGAGAGAATGTCAAGGATGTGGATAGATGACTATTTGCTAAAGAAATTAGACATGTGACTCATGAATCCAATCAAACATCTCAGCAGAAGCCATAAATAGAGATGAAGTTGTACAGGAAAGATATATGGAAGATTCTTTGGTCTGATGGTCTGGACTCCTGTGAATTGCATAGGAGACCAACAAAACTTTTGAGAATTTTATATCAGCATAAACTCTGCCAGCCTGGACTGAAAGGGACAGAGACAGGATAAGACAAAGGAAGAATGACCCCCACTACCTTTGTTCCAGAAGGCTGGGTCATCTCTTTAGCTGAAGAAGGTGGGGTTGCTACCCAGTGATGAGGGATCAGGGCCACCACTCCTATGGGCCTGGAAAACTGAGCATTGCACCAAAGAAGATTATCCTCAAGTCTTAAAATCGAATGGAATTCACCCTCCTAGGTTGTGGACTTTTCTGTGATCCTTTTCCCCTTCTACTTTCTTCTTTTGGGATGGGAATGTCTATCCTGTGCCTGTCCCACTATTGAATTTTCAAGTAGAAAACTTGTTGTCTGGTTTTACAGGTTCACACGGAGTGGAATTTTGTCCCAGGATGAATCAAAGCCTCAATCTTACCCAACTTGACTTAGATAATATTTAGATGATATTTTAGACTTAGAATTAATGTTGGAAGGGGTTAAGACTTTCAGGGATTTGGGGATGGGTGAATGTATTTAGCATATGAGAAGGATATGAATTTTGGGGAGTGAGAGGGTAGACTGTTATGGGTTGAATTATGTTCCTCCAAAAGTCATATGTTGAAATCTTAATTACCACTACCTCAGAATGTGATTTTATTTACAAATAAGGTCATTGAAAACATCTTGAATAATGACATAATGTCTTAATTTGGCCAAAACCAATGTCAGGGTTTTCTTCCAGGAGGTTTTGGTAATCGGGTCTTACATTTAAGTTTTCAATCCATTTTGAGTTAATTTTTGTGAGTGGTGTATTATAGGGGTCCAATTTCATTTTTTGCATGTGGTTATTCAGTTTTCCCAACACCATTTGTTAAAGAGGCTCTCCTTTCCCCATTGAGGGTTCTTGCCCCCTTGTCAAACATTAGTTGACCATATATGCAGGGATTTATTTCTGGACTTTCTATTCTGTTCCTTTGGTCTATATGTCTGTTATTTATGCCAGTACCATATTGTTTTAATTATTATAGCTTTGTATAGTTTGAACTCAGGAAGTGTGAAGATGCCTCAGCTTTGGCTTTTTGTTGTTATTGTTCTCAAATAACTTTGGCTATTTGGAGTCTGTGTGGTTCCATGTGAATTTTACAGTTGCTTTTTCTATTTCTGTGAAAAACGCCATTGTAGTCTTAACAGGGATTGCACTGAATTATAGATGGCAAACATTTTTCTTGAAAAGCTTCCTTACAAGATAGAGTAACCAATCACATTGATACAAAGCGAGATAGCCTTGATCCCCACAGTTGTCTCAAAGCAAGGAGTTTTGTTCTATGGTCACTTGCACACCTTCAAGTTCTCTTTGCTGTTCTAGGTTAATGTGCACATTTGAAGGTAATGCTAAACTCAATGGATGAGATCATTTCTATGACTTTCCTGCTCCTCTTCTCTGTGAATTTATGCTCTGTTGTTGTGGTACTTCCTTTTTCCAGTCTGTATGTTTTTCACAGCACCTTCCTCTTTTATTCCTCCTATCCCAGATTCCTCTTTTCTTCCCTGCTATCCCCTTCACCTTCCTGATAGATAGAATAAACCATTTCAATCCAAACTTCTTTTCATAAACTTTCCCAGCATTCTTGCCATGTATTCGGGAAGAAATTTGTGGAGAAATTCTATGGTTCATCATATTATATTGAAGTAGAGATGTGTCAAGCATCAAAGTCAAGCAGGATCCTTCAGACACATAAAAGATATATATTTGATTGCCTTCATTGATCAAGTTTAACCAGATTATTGCCACAGCTCCACTTTAGCTGAGCTAGGTAGATATGGACTGTATTTGACAAGAGGCCTTCCCTTGAGTTCTCTTCACTCAGTGACATTTTCCTGGTGGAAGACAGGTTGGGGATAGCAGTGGGGGCAATCATAATAAGTAGTGGTGATAGTGTGCATAACATATCCACAGACAGTAGAATGTTTTCATAGCCCTGTAGAGTCTCTAGTCACTTTCTTGGTAAATGCCCTTCTCTGTACATTTTGGGAATAGCAATTTCCCAGCCCAAGTGTGCTTATCTCCAGACTCTAGTGTTTTAGATGAACTTAGTGTTTTAGAACCTCAAAATAAGTCTGTCTGTCTATTTATCTATCACCTGTCATTCTCTATATTTAATTTTTAATGTTATGAGACAGAAAATGAGTTAGGAGAAGACCTCCAGTGAGAAAACAGAAGGCTCATAAAGCGGAAGAAAAACTACTTTGGTAAGGAAAATATTTCCATATTATATTTTCAAGAGGTCGACATAAACAACAGTGAGTTAAAAAATATTTTTAAAATTATGCACAGTGTCACTTGCCAGTGTTGTGTTAATTAATGCAAATGTAGAACACTGCATCAGTTCTTGCTTGAATTCTATCAATGTACATCTGTACAGTAAATATGTTAGTGAATAACCCTAAGCCACTGTCAGAAGATTCTTTTCTCAACTGCTAAATTCTAGAAAATCATTGCCAGCATTCTAGGCATATTTTCATATGCTCAGGAAGATCCAAAAGGAGCCAATAGAAGCCTACAAAAGGGGTGTGCAACTCTCCTATTCTTAGTATGTATAAATACTATTGCCCAAGAGTAGAATAGAGAATAGAAAATTGACATTAATTAATTAATTATTAACCTAATAAAGGAGTGGATTTTAATTTAGTTAAATACTTTACTTTTTACAAAATAGGTATTATTGAAATGTTTGCTAAGATATCCTAGTTTTTCCAAAGTGGTTGAGAACAGAATAAGTGGGAAGAGTTAAAACAAGGATAATGTCTTTTGTCAACATTCTGTTAGTGTACCAGCCCACCATTCCATGACTGACATTTTTACCACTTCAGAAGGATTTCAATATTGGCAATCTTTTTTTTGAACAGGAAACAAGAAATTAATGTCTAAGTATTCAAAACCTCTTCCCCCCACACAATATTAAGGAGAAATCTGTGTTTGCCAGCTTGGATCCTGAGTCTTTCTTGTCAAGAATCATGAAAAGAATTGAGGGAGAGAATAGCAAGTCACTGGTAATTGCTTGAGTGATTGACATTGGAAAAAGAGAGGGTTAGTGGCAGAAGAGAAATGAACATATCCAAATAGTAAAAAAAAAAAAATAAAGACTAGAGAAGACAAAAGACTAGGTTGTACTGGGGGAAGGGAAATTCAATGAGCTTTTAGAAAGAACGGAGAAAGACTTAGGACCTAACTTACATGAAGCAAACAGCTGTCAAGGTATAAGAACTTAAAATTTGATGTGGTTACTTTAACAATATAAATCACATCCTCATTTCTGTCAGGATAATGATATTCTTTCTCTATATGTCTCTGATTTCACTGGTCAGTCTTTGTTCCTGATCTTTGAAGATTTCATATACTTGACCTTGACTCATTGTAAAATAGGAAGAAAAAGAAATCATTACTTTTGCATTAAGATTTTAAAAACATACAAAATTCCCACTCTGAACAATACTTTGAAAAATTATTGGACTTATAATAAACTAAACATAAATCCGTTACTGACCTGGAATGCAGTGTAAGGAACTCTGCAGACACTCCCTTCAATGAAACAATAATAAAAATCGTTTGAAGAAAAAAAATATTTAAAGTTTCTGGAAATTATCCTAAGGGCATGCAGCAAATTATGAAATGTTTACTTAAGAAAATTTACTAAATCTTAGTAAGAATAGTGAGATCTGTGACATTTGAACTACAACCAGATCCTCTCTCCTTCTCACTCCAGTTTAGTGTGATGGAAGCTCTACTCCTGGTGGATGTAGCAAAATTGCAGCGTTCTATTTCTTCCTATTGCTCAGTCTAAAACCAAGGTTTCTCCCCTGGAGAGCAGGACACCAGCATTTCTCCTCTCCCCAAGCTCCAGCTGCAGAAGCTCTATTCAAGTCAAGTGTGGTACAGTGGTTTGGGGCTCTCTTCTTCCACTCTGTCCCCACTCATAGGTTGGGAGCTCTATCCAAGAGGTGGCAAGAATACTCAGCCCTGATTGGCCCATGTCCCAGCTCATTCATAGGGTTACCTCCTGGGTTTAGTGCCCCATTTATAGAGTAGTGGTGTCATTCTGAGAGAAGCTGACCATTGTCAATTCCCCAGCTCTCCAGAATAATAATACTGAGGTTCTTCCCAGGGAGAGAGGGAGGTTGTAGGAGAAGAAAGCTCCATAATTCTCTGTGGGGAGACTGATTTTATTTGGAACACAACATAGAGAAGTTCAAACCTAAGGGCACTATCAAAAACAATGAAGATTTTGGTGATGAGCAATTAAAAGGAGTCTAATAACTTCATGACAGCAATAAGCAAAACAGCAGAAGTTTAACAGAGAACCAGGGAAAGATAGCTATCTTCAGGGGTCAGAGCAAACTTCAGACACAGGCCTCAAAGACTTTCCCTGAAAAGAAACCCATGCTTAATTGGATGGGTAATGTAGTAAATTATACCCTCAGTCATTGTTAAAAAGAATAGTCCAATCAGCCAGCAGTTAGTGAAGACTCACAACTGGGTTGGTATCAATACAGCCAGACCAGCCAGGAACTTAACAGGGAAATCAGGCCAAGAAAAAAATAAAGAAAACCTCGATAAGATCATTGTCGACCATTGTCTTCCTGGGAGTGGTCAGAGGGAAAGAGAAAGTCAGGGTGACTGTGCACATGTTGCATCCTGTGAGGAGCAACACATAGGCTTGTGCACTGTGGGGGAAACAAACTTCAAAGACTCAATTTAGTCAAGTTACTAAACAAATCAACAAAGGATTGAGCAACAATAACAACTCCTAGGGTTGGGAAATTAATAACCAAAGTACCTACAATATACTATTTAAAATGTGTACATAATAAAAAGGTTATCATTTTCTCATAATAAAAAATTATAAGACATACAAATAAACATGAAAATATGACCAATACACAGGAAAGAAAAGCACGCAACAGAAATAGTCTCTGACAGGGGCCAGATGTCAGATTTAACAAAAACGTCAAATTAGCCATTATAAATATGTTTCAAGAACTAAAGAATACTATACTTCAATAATCAAAGAAAAGTAAATGTCTAATCACACCTTGATGAGATGATATTGTCTCATCAAATAGAAAATATCATAGATATTTTTTTAAATAGCCAAATGGAAATTGTGAAGTCAAAAAGTCAAATAAAGGAAATGGAAAATTCTTTAGAGGAGTCCACTAATAGATTGGAGCTAGCACAAGAGAGAATGAGAGAACCTGAAGACAGATCAATAGAGAATATGCAATCTGAAGAACAAAGAGGCAAAAAAGAATAAAGAAAAATTAATAGAGATATATGATAATTTTAAGAACACTAACATAAGCCTAATAGGAGTACCAGTAGGAAAGGAGAAAAAGGAGCAACAAACATATTTGAAGAAATAAAGGCTGAAGTCTTTCCACATTTGATGAAAAACATTAATCTTCACATCAAAGAAGCTCAAAAAATTTTAAGTTGGATAAATTGAAAGAAATCCATACTCAGACACATCATAGTTAAAATGTTGAAAGACAAAGACAAGGACAAAATCTTGAAAACAGTAAGAGAAAAAGGATTCATCATGTATAAGTGAAGCCCAAAGAATAACAGATGACTTCTCGTCAAAAACAATGAATACCAAAATGCAATTTAGCATGCTAAAAGTAAAAAAAAAAAAAAGTCAGCTGAGAATCTTATATCCAGCAAAACTATCTTTCAAAAGTAAAGATGAAATAGACATTCCAAGATAAACAAAAACTGAGAAAATTTACTGCAAGAATATTTACCTTACAAGAAATACTAAAGAAAATCCTTCAAGCTGAAAGCAAGTTACTTGAAACAGTAATTTGAATATACATAAAAACCCAAAAAGTGACAATAAAGATAATTATGTAGCATAAAATGATATGTATATAATTATATCTTGGGGCCTATAACATATAGAAATGTAACATATTTGATGACAGTTCAAAGGAGGTAGGCAGGAACATAGCTGTATTGGAGCAAGAAAATAACATCAGATAATAATTAAAATCCATAGGAATAAATAAAGAGAACCAGAAAAGGTAAATAAGAGGTTAATATAAATATAGAGAATGTAATAAAACAAAATAAAATAAAAATAGGGAAGGAGAGCTTTATAGGAACAAAATTTCTCTATTTCACTGGAACTACATAAGTGCAAATTTGAAATCAATTCTGGTAATGAAACCGAATTGAGAGTCTATAGAAATAAACTTTTACATATATAATGAATTGATTTTCTATGAGGGTGCTAAGATAATTCAATAGGAAAAGACTAATCTTTGTAACAAATGGTACTGGAACAACTGGATATCCATATGCAATAGAATGAAGTTGGACCCTTTCCTCACACCATACACAAAATTAACTCAAAATGAATTATAGTTATAAATGTAAAAGCTAAAACCATACAACTCTTAGTAAAAAACAGGAATAAATTTTTATAATCTTGGGTTAGGCAAATCTTTCTTAGACATAATACTATAGATGCAAGTTTAGAGGAAATATTGATAAATTAGACTCATCAAAATAAAAACATTTTTTTGTGTGTGTCTCAAAGGGCATCAAGAGGGGTGCCTGGGTGGCTCAGTCATTAAGCATCTGCCTTTGGCTCAAGTCATGATCCTGGCATCCAGGGATCGAGACCTGCATCGGGATCCCTGCTCAGTGGGGAGCCTGCTTCTCCTTTCTCTCTGCCTGCCACTCTGTCTACTTGTGCTCTCTCTCTCTCTCTTTGTCAAATAAATGAATAAAATCTTAAAAGAAAGGGTGGGGGAATCAAGAAAGTGCAAAGATACCACACAGAATGGGAAGAAATATTTGCAAGTCATCTACCTGATAAGATCATTGTCTCCAGAATATATAAAAAAAGATCCTAAAACTTAACAATAAAAAAGCAACTTAAAAATAGACAATGAATATGGATAGACATTTCTTCAAGGAATGCAAATGATAAACAAGCATGGTAAGAGATCCTAAACATCATTATTCTTTAGAGTAATATAGATCAAGGTCACCATGAGATACCACTTCATGTATACTAGTCTGACTAAATAAAAAAGGTAGACAATTATAAGCGTTGACAACAATGTGGAGAAATTAGAACACTCATATATTGCAGCTCCACTCCATGGTATATATCTATGAGGAATGAAGACACAATTTCCACACAAAAGCTTGTATACAAATACAAATGCTTGTATACAAATATTCATAGTAGCATTATAATCAAAAAGTAGAAACAATCCAAATGTCAGTCAAATAATAAATGGACAACAAAAATGTGGTAAATTCATACTATAAAATATTGTTTGACTGTAAAAAGGAATGAAGTACTAATACATAGTACAACTTGGATGAACCTTGAAAATATCATGGCAGTGGAAGAACATGGTCATAAAAGATTACATACTGTATGATCCCATTTGTATGAAATCCAGAATAGACGATTCTATAGAGACAGAATGCAGATTAGTGCTTGGTCAGAATTAGGGGAAGAGGGAAACAGGGAGTGACTGTTAGTAGGTATTGGGCATCTTTTGAAGGATGATGAGAGTATTTCAAAATTAAATTGTGGTGGGGCGCCTGGGGGGGTGCAGTCAGCTAAGTGTCCAACTCTTGGTTTGGGCTCAGGTCGTGATCTCAGGGTCATGAAATCAAGCCCTGCATGGAGTCTGCTTAGAGTTTCTCTCTCCCTCTTCCTTTGCTCCTCCTCCCATTCCCTCTCCGCAAATAAATAAATAAATCTTTAAAAAATTAGACTGTGGTGACTGTGTACTTTAAATGGATGAATTGCATGATATATGAATTATATCTAAATCAAACTGTTAAAAAATTTATTACTAAAATTCTGTCAATAGTCATTCCAATCTTATGAGGAGATTAAATCTCAAAAATAGAAAGTGGTTGCTCAAAGCCATATAAGCAAAAAGTAGCAGAGATTAAGTTGGAAATCTAGCTCCATCTTGGTCAGAAGTTATTGTTCTTTCCACATCACCAAACTGTGGACAAAGTATTGAAATAAAAAAAATGTAGAAAAAAAGTGGGGGACTGAAGACATTTCATGCTATTTATTGAAGCAAACACAGATAAAGTTTCTCAAATGTTACATTTAAAAGGCATTTACTAAACATAACTTTGTGTTGGGCCTGTTTCTGAGTGTGGTAATGTAAATTCAAATAAGACATAAACTGATTTCTATGAGTGTAGAGTGATGTGGAAGACATGATGCAAATATATGGTGTGATAAAGTTATACTCTGGGAAAATACAGAGAAGATGGATTGGAGTCAAATAAGAAGTTTTGGAGGTGACATTTTGGCTGACTCTCAGAACATATACAGGTTTTTAGCTAGATTAAAAGGTACTTTCTTTCCAGTTGTGGAGTCTTAGCCAGTCAATTCATAGTACTGTTTTCTTCCTTTCCAGAGTTTGGACTCAATTGATAAGCAGACTCGAGAGTAGAAAGATGGAAATTAAAATATCTTAATTATTGCCAAGGCTATTTGGAGAACATGATTTAAGTCTGTGTCCATGTGGTTTTGCTAAGTCTTCAACCCTAAAACTACATAAAATTACCAAAAAAAGATGAATTATCTATTGCTATGTAACAAACCCTAAAACTTAGTGTGTTAAAATAATGACTGATTACTTTGGGTGATCCTATGGGTTGACTAAATGGTTTTTCTGTTCCATGTGGTATTTTTTGGGGTGACTCATATGGGTGCATTCAGTTGGCAGGGAGGTTGGGCTGGATGGTTCAAGAGAGCTCTCTCACATGTTTGAACCCTTAGGTACTGGGAGTTGGCTGTGGTACTCTGATCCCCCTCTACATGGCTCCTTACTTCACGTGGTGCTTCCTTTCCACACCCCCTTTCTCTCCAGCAAGGCAAGCTGGACTTCCATAAAACATGCTAACCAGATTCTGGGAGAGAGGACATGGAAGCTACCAGGCCTTTCAAGGACTAAGCCTAAAACACATAGAGCATCACTTTCACGGCATTCTATTGGCATAAATAAATCAGAAGGCCAGCCTGGATTTAAGAGGTGGGTAAACAGATTTCATTTGTTGATGAGAGAAAAAGCAAGCATGTACAGGAAGAGGAAGAAGCGTTGGCAACCTTTTTCTTTCATTCTTTCTTTCTTTCTTTCTTTTTAAGGGAGATCCAAACCAGACTTACACACCTAGTCATAGGTATAGCTAAAGAACATCAGGCCTCTCTGCCCCAGGGATACTGATTGCATGGTAGAGAGCAGACAGACAAGGAGATTCTATAGACAAGTGGATTCAAAAAAGAAGAAAAAAGGCACTTCTCCAAAAACTCCCAATTCCTTCTCCCAAACTCACGAATCACATGAGTTCTTCCCTGGGGTAAGAATGAGTAAGAGAGTGGAGAGGAGCCGAGAGTGTTTCTTAAGTAGAGCCCCCTCCATATGGAAGCATGAAGGGATAAGTGGTCCACTGTAACACGAGGCAGTCATGCAAAACAAAATATCAAGTGGTAAATGAACTCTACAACTTCACATTAGTCAACATGACCTGGAAAAATGCCGGGATGTTGCTGTCCAAGACAATGGAAAAAACAAATGGGTTTTCTTTTTCTGAGATGATATCAGCAGCACCTCAGCTACCTCGCCTAACTCCAGGTGGAGATACTTGAGAGATGTCTGCTTTTCTTCTTCTAAAATGTTTAAGTATTGTAAGTCTGAGTACATACTTGTGGAGCCTGAAGGAGGTTATTTGAATGACAGATGGGATAGGGCCCATGTTGTAGAGGGCGTATATCAATTAAAGATACAGAAAGATCTAGAGTCATGATCAGGTCAGGTCATAGTGCCTAGGCTCCTCCCACCATCCTGTATGATTCCACCACCTAATTAATGAGGCAGATTCTGGAATCTGTTGATAATCATTCTTAATGAGTACATACAGTAGGGCAGGATGCTTCCATCTAGATATGCTAATGAATGTAATTATAATTTTATTCCATCTTCTCTCCAAAGCAATTGAGGTTTCAAAACCTGGAAAAAATAGTGATAGATGAGGAGTGTCAGAAATAGGCTTTCTCCCTGAAGTAATTCACCTGCAACAGGAACCCTCATGCAAAATAAATAAATAAATAAATAAATAAATAACATATAAAAATCACCATTTGGTGCAGAATAGAGAAGGCTTCTTGTCCTCATTTTGGAATCCTGCTGGGCCTAGAACACTCTATGCTCAAGGACTCTCAAAGTTATTTGTTCTTTTTTGTTTGTTATTCCTTCCTTTGAGTTTATTTTTAATGGTAGTTGCTTGTAAGAACAAAGAGTATTAGCAGTGATTTAGGATATAAAGGTATCACATCCAGCTGTGTGAGTAACTACCTGAAGTTGGAGGTTATAACAACAAAAGTTGAGATAAAGAGTGGATTCAGATTTTGTGAAGTCCAACATTTTTATAAAGTGGGGTACCCTCCTTAAGAAAAAGAATTCAAATTTAGAGTATAAAATTAGGTACTGGGCCTTAGAAGGGGTGCATGTAATTGGGGCACCTTAAAGCTTAAGTGTCATTGGTTTCATGATAAATTTGCCTCTGTTGGGAAGTAAAATCTTACCAAAAACCACAGATGCCCTCATCATTTATATTAAGTTTTGGGTAAACATGAGCAGGACATTTCTTGCCATTGGCATACGTGTTTTGTAGCAGACAAAAAAATTATGGAGGATACACTGGGGTTACAGGTTTATTACTTTGCAAGGGCTGCCATAACAGAATACCACACGCTGGGCAGCTTAAACAATAGAAGTTTATTGCTCACAGTTCTAGAGGCCAGGAATCCAAGATAAGGGCGTTGACAGAACTGATTCCTTCTCTTCTTTGCCTCTTGACTAGCTTCTGGTTTCCCGGTAATGTTTAGCATTCCTTAGCTTGTAGATGCATCACTCTGATCTCTGCCTTCATCTTTCCATGATGTTCTCCCTCCCTGTATGTTTGTCTGTCTCTGTCCTAACTCCCCCCCACCTCTTTTTAGGGACACAGTTATACTGGATTAAGACTTACCCTAATAACCTCATCTTAACTTGATCCCCTGCCAAGACCAACTTTCCAAATAAGGTCACATTTACAGATAACCGGGGGTTAGGACTTCAACATGGTGGTGACAGAGGACATGCTATTAATATATGGATTATCATATGAAATTCAGTGTCCCTGGGTGAAAATGCTCTGACATGGCCCTTATATCCTTCCTATTCTAATGGGTGGAAACATGCTCAAAAAATGCCAGAATTTAACATTTTATCAACATAAAACCAACTTGTAAAGGAAACCTAAGTAAATTCCTTCCATTATGTGCCTAGAAAACTACGGATCCTTCAAAATATTGTGGAGGCGTCATCTCAGAGACACCATTTCCAGCCCACCTTATTGTCTGTTTGCCCTCTAGATCCATGGTCACTTTTCCCTTCTGCTGTCTGCCTGGAAAGGCTGAGTTCATAGACTATGTCAGCTAGGCTCTCAAGTCCTGTCACTTCAGGCTGTGGGGCCCTCCAGGTGGAGATAGGAAACAGGCAAGAGGGTAAGATCTGGGGATATATCTCCCTAGATCTTTGCTGTGAACTTGCTTTTGGCTTTGTCTCTCAAATGAAGTCTGTTGTTTTTCTCAAGGCCTCTGACTACACAGCTTTGCTTTCAGATCCAGGACCCTTTCCTCCCCTTTGGACCATGGATGATAATAGCTGAGCTTGTACTAAATCCTGGATGACAGCTTTTTGCCTATGCTCCCTTACATCCACATGTTTGTTAAAAAAAAAAAAATCCTTATAGAATTATTCTTTTATAATAGAATATATCTGATTTGTATTAGGACCCTGACTGATACATCCCCAATCCCCACCCTCCTCTGTCTTTCAGGTGTTTAATTTTTAATCTTCCAGGATTTAATTCTATTTATCTAGGAAATCATACTTTATTGTATTTTATATAAACAATGATATATACCAGTCTGACTCTCCTACTAGGCTAAGAGGAACAAACTATCAAGTCAGATACTGTAGGGGCACCATTAGTAAAAATGAAATCCAACCCTTCAAGTGGAATTCATATGCCCAATGAAAATGACTACATCTAGAATTTGTTTAAATCTGCCCTCTCCCCTGCCCCTGGCAATTGACCTTTAAAAGCCAGTGGTGTTTAAATTCATTTCAGGACCATAGGTCTTCCCTATATAATACATTGTTTGTCCAAATAAAGTAAATGAGAAAACATAATCCTAGAGAGAAAAAAGGAACAGCCTTAGGAAGCATTAACTTCATTCTGTATGCTTAGTTGTGCAAGAAATATTACTCTCTTTTCCATAAATGAGGCCATTTCAAAAGCTTACAGGGAAATTGAACTTTAGCCATTTTCCGTGTTCCACTTTTGGAATTTTACAGTGACAAGGTGTTTGGAGGGAATGCTGTGGAACTAGTCATGAGTCATTTGTCCACATAGATACTGCCATGGCTTCCACGGTCCTGGAAGCTCTGTCTTACCTACTTGCAGTTTGAGGCCCCGAAATCCTTCAGTGAAGCTTCCTCTGCTCCCACACACCTAGACAGACCTGATAAATCATTTTCTTTCTGAAATCCTTCTCACTATCAAGCCATGTGGAAGCTCTATCTCATCTTTTTCCTTTCTTCCCTTTTGAATTTCTAACCTTCAGCCAAGGGGAAATCTCCTTCCCCTCTGTGTTTTTTACTAAGACATCTTGTCTGTAGTGGAGTCCTCTTCCTTCAGCTGTTGACCAATCTGCTCAAGTCCCCTTAAGTCTTAGCAGGGTGGAACAGAAAAGCCACAGAGAATTGGGTCTTCAGCTTTGATCACAGGAGCAAAGGAACAAGGAGGAAATAAAGGGTGAAAAAAGCCCCGCACAGCGATTAGCATTTCAGAATATTATCCTACCATAATATCATACATTGAGTCGGGGAGATAAGCGTGTGGCTGTGATGAGGAAATGAAGCAGGAGTCTGGAGCAAGTGAGATTACGACTGGGTTAAGAAGTAGCTGTAGGCAGAGAAGGTGGGGTAGTTGAAAATCCTAGGCCTAATCAGACTCATGTCATCTCTAGGCTTTTTAAATAGTTGTTTCTACAGGGACTGACTGACTTTAGATAAACAAGGACTTTCTTCAGGAGAGACATGACCACACCCAAGCTAGAGAACGAAATGCGGTTGTGTCACACTTTCATAATCATTTACATCAAATTGCCTGATTAGCTGGGTGGGAACCCATGATACAACTCATCAGTTTACCCAGAGCTGGCCCAACAGGAAATCAGCTACCCACCTGCCTAAAGCCTGTGTGGAAAAGGTAAGGCCAGATACCACTGGAGAAATCCCCTACATTGCGTCTGGGTAACTGTTTCTTATCTGCATCTGTCTGACGTACTTGCTCCTCATATTGCTTTTTACTCTTTCCACTTCTGCCCAGCTCTTCTGAGTTACCTAAAGTTGCAGCTCAGTGGTTCCGTGTATCATTTCTTTTACTCACCAAATGTGCACCTAATGGCACCTACTTCAGCTTCTCCTTTTATTCAGTACCTCAGGAATTCAGCATTTCTAGATCAGTGATCCTCAAACTTGAGTGTGCGTCAGAATTACCTGGAGGGCCTGTTCACACAGATCGGTAGGCTCCACCCCTGGAATTTCTGACTCAGTGGGTCTGGGGAGAAACTTGAGGATGTTCCTTTCTAACACATTCCCAGGCGATGCTGGTCTAGCAATGCCAGAGTACAAATGCTTACGTTTTGAAATGGGACCCTTAATCTTGCTCTCCTAAAAGCCAAGTGTTTCAGTGACAAAAGGATCATTCCATTTTTTTCCAGCCTGTGTGCTTTGATACAAAGTCAATTGGGAGAATGTAAGAATTTTTCTCTAGACTCACTTTCAGGTGAGGCCTATACAGTACCGTGTGAATTATTTATTTACTACATATTTAGTAAGCACCTACTTTCTGTGGTAGGTATTGTGAGTATATGAATATGAGACATTCTGTGCCTTATCGGAAGGAGATAATACTGTGTAATCAAAAGCATGCAACTTTTGGAGTCCCAAAGTCTAGGCGAAAGCCTGTCTCTGCTACAAGGGATGCTATGTATGGCTCCCCAGACTTTGCGTTGTAAAATTCAGGGCCACTGTGTCATCTTTGCTCAGCTGGAGCTACATGTCTAAGAATTCTGTTCCTTGTAGGATTCTGGTCAGGGTGGGTCCCAAGAGAAATTTGTGCAAGATGGAAGCAGCAGCCATTAGACTCTAAGCCCCCTGTAGGGCAACATGCAGTGTAGTAGCTTGTGCATATTATCACCGATCTCATGGCTCACCTCTGAGGCACGGGCCACAGCCAGGCTGTAGCTCCAGTTCAGCTTCTCTGAGACCTAGGCCAGGTCTAAGTACAGCCACAAGGTGAAAGGCGCTGGCTCCTGCTGCACATTGCCCAACTCACTGGGGTTGGGGGCAGCAAGACACAGATATGGGTTCCAATATGTCCCTGTGCTATCCATTTTTCCTTGGGTCTTTCAGTTTGTTCTTGCTTTCCCCCACTTTATATAATATTGTCTTAGCACTTGTAGCCCTGGTCACCTACAATTACTTTCATCCCACTCTAGAGCCACCAACTTCCCATAGACTCTTTATCAGCTCTCACAATTATGTAAGACCTAATCTCTACCATAGATCCCTTATTCTACATCACTGTTAGTGGTTCTGCTTCTCTATCAAATCCTGAAAGGTAGAGGCACCATTTACATGGTGCTCTTTGGGGTTTTGCAATGTGCAACCTGTACAATTATATTTGTTAGCCTTGTTCTAATACTTATGATCTAAATGACCTTGGTGAACCCGTGGAACTTCACTCAGTTTCAATTTGCTCATATGTAAACTGGGAATAGCAATAAGTAATTCAAAGTATTATTTTGAGGATTAAGTGAGCTAGCATATGCAAAATGCCCTGGCCATTCTAACTTAATATAATAATCCCAATCCTCACTGTTATTCTCTATACCATTATTGTGTTTCAATTTCTAAATATCACTTACCTCTCTCCAAAGAGTCTTATTTATTTCTTTTTCACATGTTTATGACCTACGTTCCTCCACTAGGATATACACTGTATAAGGCAATGTGCCTTTTCTACTATGTTTACTGTTGTAGTCCCAATGCTTGGCTCCAAAACATGCTTTGATACTCAATAATATGATGGATGGCTGGAGCAGAGAAAGTGGGGGGTATACATGGATGAATGACTGAATGAATTAATGAATAAAATGCCTAGAAGAGCGGCTAGTTCATGATGAGAATTTGTAAACTAGTAATGGAAATGTGTCCACCATTAGCCACAATATCTAATAGATTGAGATATATGTCATAAAAATGGGGGCATATAATTTGAGAACACAGGGAAGTCAAATTTAGTTAAGTAATAAATCAAAACTTTATGGATAAAAAGACATTTTTAATCTTACCCATCTTAAATTATGGGTAAAATTTTAACTGGAGAAGGTTAGGTAAGAGAGTAGGAGGAAAAAAAGGAAAAAACTCAGGTGTTTAGCAAAGCATAGGATATGTTGGAATAGTAAATGGCCTTTTTGCCTAGAATATAAAGTTAGTAACAAGAAATTTGTAGAGAGTAAATAGGATAAATTTGTAGAAGGGAAATGAGGACTAAATCATGGAAGCCTTTTAATTGCTCTCTAATTACTTAAAACTTTATTTTGTTGAACAGTATTTTACTGAATGGGTGCCCCACAGAGCACTAGCACTAGCTATTCAAGGTGCTCTAGGGGGAAAAAAAAAAAGGGTGTTCCTGGTCAAGTACCATATCCTTTAACTTCCTGTTGGAGTATTACCAGTACATTAGCATATTTAGGGCTCATGTTATCTCTAGGCTTTTTAAATAGTTGGAAGGAAAGAAGGGAGGGAAGGGGGAGGGTGAAACTGCCTCAGTTCAGAAAACATATAAAGATTATTTAACAACATGAGAGTCTCTGATTAAACCTAAGTACATTATGAAAAAGCCTAATAACATGGACATGGTCCAACAAATTTTTTTCTGACTTTTTGAGGCATCATATCAAGACCAGTGTATCTCTCAGATGCCTTCTAATTCTTTACCTTTATCAATATAGTGTTAACAAAATGCAGTTTGGTATTTGCATGAGTGAGTCAGCTTTCAAAGACTATGGTCCTGTGTATATGCTGTGAATGGTAGGAGCCATTTGAGCATGCACACTAAGGCACATCTATTTAGAAACACAAATAATCAGAAAATGGAGCAAAGTAGAGGGGGTGTTGTCATCTGATGAAGAGTGCTGAGAAGAAGATGGGTATTTGGGATCTAAAATTAGTCCATATTTTTACGGTTCAAAATTTTTGTCTACATAGACACGATAAAGGTGTCTTTCCAGCAAGCACGTTTTTAAAGGAAAAAGAAAAGCAATTTTTATTTGACATTAACATTTGCTTAATGGATAGTGTCAGCTGACATGAAGAAAAGTTGGCCAGGTACAGTTAGGGTAGACTGAATTCTCTGGGGGAGGCGGAGAAAAACTGGATTATTCTGGTATGAAATTCATTTAAATATCAATAATAAAGTAATGAGATTTTCAGAGAATCGCTTAAGCAGGAAAAAATGGCATAAAGTTATTAAATCTAAAGCAGAATAAGGGTTCTTTAAAAGTTTTAGCTCTTAATGTTTTAAACAGTAATTTCATGTTTCTTTTCTGATAAAAAAGAAAAGATCCATCTTTTCTGGTTTTGCGTGAAATCTAAATATTGTTTTGCTCATTGTACGAATTTACTGCTGAAATTTTAGTGTTGTGAATCAGCTTAGCATCGCACATTAAATGGATATTGATCTAACATTAGAAATAAAAAACAATACCCATTAAATTAATCAATAAGGATTTAATTCCTGATGAACTCAGCAGCCTAAAGTGGGGTATTTGTTTGCTTTTCTCTTTTCCAAGCAAACTATTTCACGATTATAGGAAATAATCCAACATTTAAGATTATACTGGGGGAAAACAGCATTGGTGAAAGCTGCAGTTTGTAATTGCAAAGTTAATTATCTTTCCTAAACCATCAGTTGTCACTTAGAGAGACCAGATTCTTGCAGACTCTCCAGGGACAGCCTTTATTTCATTCCTAATGGCTTGGGACCCACCATTTTGCTGTCTCTGAACATTTGGTCACTGAATGCACCATTTATGGAGTATTGTTTAATTAAGGACAAATTAAGAGAACTGTGCACAGAATTTAATTTCATATACTCTGTAAATTCTTTTAAAGAGGATACTAACTATAGGCATGATAAGTTTTCATTATCCATTGCTTCTATAAGGTATTGACAATTTATTGTTTGCAACAGTTCCAAGTTTTGTTTACTCTTCAGGGGATTTTATTGGCACTGTACTTTTTGTGCTTCACAGAATCCTATGGAGGCATCTGATTCTTCATTAACCCCTTCAGTACTGAATCACCCAGCTACAGAAACCCACATACTTGAAGGGTTGCATTTGGTCTTTGTAAAGACTAGGGATTTATGGGAAGGGTTGAATGGGAACTGACATCATTAAAACATGTGCTTAATGTTCTAGATCTTGGGATATAAAATATCTCAAGTGGATAGTCATTCATTCTTTCTTTCATTTGACAAATATTTTCTGAGGGCCTGCTATGCATCAGAAAATATTCTAATGGAGAATGCACCATTTACTAGGAAGTAGAGGAGTTCTGAAATATTTTGGTTTCAAAATTTTTTAGAATAAATTATCACCAGACTCCCCACTGCTTCCTTTGAAAAGTCAAGTGCAAATAATAAGTTTGCCTACTGGCACTCTGATAGAATAATTTTGTGTTAGGTACAAAGTAAATCTTAGAGATTTTATTGTCCAGATGTCCATATGTTACTGATGATAAACTAAGTCACAGAGAGGTTCTTTTACTTGTCCAAATTCACTCAACACATTAGTATCAAGTAGCAGATACTTGGATGCTCAAATGTAAAATTATTGAAAAATATCATTATTTAAGAAATAGTTACGAATAGTCTCTAAATTAGATAGGTAAAAATATCTGTAATATTAGGACTACTGTATTTCCATGTAACAGAAGCTCACTCAAACTCTCCTAGGCCACTGGAACATTTATTATAAGGATGTAAAAGCTTCAGAACAAACTGAAACCAGGAATTTGATCATCAGGATTCTTTACAGTCTTATAGTTGTGCCCCTCTGGGCATCTGCTTCATTCTTTTCTTCCTCGGTAGATATTTCTAATTTTTTCTCCTGTCCACTTGGAAAACATGGCTGCCAATAGCTCCTAGATTTACAGGTTATATTCTAGCAACTCAGAACATACACTCTCCTTCTGTTTAATCCAAAATTCCCAGGAAGGCACTCATTGGAGAAACTTGAGACCAAGTAGCTTCCTGAATCAATCCATGATGACCAAATAGGAAAGATCTCTTGAGGACACTGCAGTTAACTTATTCTATGACAGAGGTTCAACTGTAGATCAAGTAACTAATATGGAAGTTGGTGGGGGTAGAAGGATGGTGGGGGTGGGGAGAGATATGGGGTGGGGGGGGCCTGTGTATTAATTTTGAACCTGGATGCTTTTGCTAAAATCATCTGAATTCTTATTCTAAAAACTGAAAATAATTCAAATTCCCTTCAACAATAAAACAACTAAATAAATTGTGCTGTTTTTATATAATAAAATACTATATAGCAATAGAAAAGTAATAAAATGCAGCTACACACAATAACATGTATACACTTCACAAACAAAATAATTTTGAGTGAAAAAAAACCACAAACAAAAAAAAGCATGATTCCATTTATGTAAAATTAAAAAATAGACAAAGCTAGTGCTTAGTAATTCATACTTAAGTAGTAAAAAAAAAAAGCTATATAAAGCTATAAATAAAAGCAAGAAAAACTATATTGAAAAATCAGGATTCTCTTTGGGGAAGAATGATAAAATGGTTACTGAGAGGGCCCATGAAGAGGGTTTTGGAGACTGGCCATGTTTTATGTCTTGAGCTAGAAGGAGTGACATGGGTATTCACTTTGTGAGAATTTGCTGAGCTGTATATTTATGTTCTATGTACTTTTCATATGGGAATTATGATTCACAATATAAAATTAGCCAATATTTCTAAAAGGGGGTCTTGGCCCTGCACCCTCTTCCCAATTCAGAATTATCTCCAAAGAGTAGGAGGGACAACAGAACTCCCGCAAAATTTTGCGGCTCTAAGAGTAGAGGAGGCTTAGGTCCTGCTACTACTCTAGTTGTCAGGGTGATATCAAGTCTCATCAGAACACCTTCTTATTACCGTAGATCATGGGCGTAGAGAAGGTGTGTGTGCTCTGTTTGCCTTCATGGACTGGTCTGAAAAGCCCTACAGAGGCCTCTTTTGCCACCTC
Organism: Leptonychotes weddellii; assembly: GCF_054177405.1. NCBI lineage: Eukaryota > Metazoa > Chordata > Mammalia > Carnivora > Phocidae > Leptonychotes > Leptonychotes weddellii. The sequence continues at coordinate 71,889,327 of NC_138369.1, forward strand.
TGGTCATAGGGGGTGGGCACCAAATGCTCTACACAACCCTTAGTCCCGAGGGTTCACTAGACCTACAGACCCCTCTGGAATCCCCCAAGCCAAGGACTTTTTTTTTCAGACTGAAGGGTACCCCTGCCTCCAGCTCTAAACTCTTCAGTGGATATAAGCTTTTGAAGAAAGCACCCAGGAATTATACTTGCAAGCATCCCTAGGCATCAAAGCACAGAACCTGGGACCTATTTGAATTGGGGGTAAGAAAAGAGAAAAATACAGGTAAAAGAACAGTAACAACAGAAAAATTAACATTAAAATTACAAATTTAATATCTATAAATGAGCCTTTTACATCTATTTACCATTTAAAGTAGTTAGAATTGGCTGATAGCAACAAAAGACATGATCATTGAAACAAGTAGGAAGTTACTTTTTTTTAGCTTGTAATAAATCATGGAAGAAGACAGTTGCTAACATGGGTGCAGAGCAGTTGTACATTGTCAGGGCCAAGGACTCTTAAATATATTAACTTTTTCCATGTAGTCACAATATGCCTGCTCCACGTTAACCATCACAACTTCATTCAAGGAAGCAAGAAGACGGGAGAAGTGGTGGGAGAGTGGCACCATCCCTTCTGTAAAGAAAGGAAAATTTTCCCAAGACTCTTCCAGTGGCTATCTGCTTACAAAACTCATTGTTCAAAATCAAGCTCACTCTTAAGTGAAAGAAAGGCTTGAGACATGAACATCTAATAAGGCTCATTGAATCTCTGTTGCCACAAAAGCAGAGTGAATTGGATGTGGAGTAGAAAACCAAGAGTATCAACAGCATGGGTATTGCATTTTATTATTTATAAAAGTTTCACATCAAAGGATGAAGGCATATATAACTGCAGAGTTACTAAAAAGTTGTTAAAGGCAACCCAGTCTAAACTATGTCAGAAGCAAGAGCCTACCTTATTTCTGACAAACCTTAGAAAGGCCCATGGGGAGCCATATCCCTACTCAGAACCACAGTAAATTTGTTAATATGTGTTTATTTTTTGTTTACTTTGTTCAAAGCACGTTTATATAATTTCTGTGTTTCCAAGGTAAAACTCGGATAGAGGAGGAGGAGTACATTTAAAAGCACCTCAAATTCCCTCTGGCCCCATTTCCTAGTTTCACCTTTTAATAATTTCTCATAGCTTCCAGTATATAGAATCCTGAAGTGGTAACAGAATTACAATACATGAGTATCTCTTTGCTATTATAGCAACCAATTCTTAATTATTTTTCCCCCAACTGCGTAAGTCTTTCTTTTACAGGAATAGTGCTATTTTTTTTATAAAGCCAAAATCTGGACAGCAGCCCTTCATTCACCAGAAAAAGAAATAAATATCCCCATTAAAGAAAAAAGTGTGTGTGTGTATGTGTGTGTTTGTGTGTACACATATACACACATGAAGTGGGGCCAAGATAGATTTTATAAAAGACTGGATCACCTGACACAGTGTACAGGACTAAATCCTTGCAACTTGGATTCCTACCATAACAGAAAAAATGAGTATAAACATAGTAAATCAATAGGCAGATAGACAGGTAGATAGGTAGCTAATACTCTGATATGTATCCTCAGATTTGCAGATGTGCACACTCAGACTTGCAGCCAGACAAAAGGGTTTTTTATCATCATATTTCATAAAGAATCCCCTAGCCATGAACTAACTGCTAAAATATTTAGATAAGACTGAGTGTATAAAGAAGGAGGGGAAGAAAGAGGAGGGTGTGACAGGGGAGAGAGGGAAGATGTGGAGGAGAAAGACTGAGGAGCTTAGGCATAAAATGTCATCTGAATCATAGCTAACATATTGTTCACCCAACACTAAGATGCTATAGAAAAATTATACCAAATCCAAAACCTGTCAAATGAGATTTAGCAACACAGTTCAGAAGTTATCCCCTATTGGGTAACTGTCTATAATCTTGCAACAAACCCCATAAGTGTTCACGGTAGTTATTCCATATGCTAAGGGTAGCATATCATTTCAGAGCTGTCAGTTTTAATTTCAGTTTTATTAATTTTACCATAAGCCTACAGACATATATTTCAGAAGGCATATATCACAAAGATCGTAAACCCCCACAAAGAAGCTAGTGATAGTTATAGGTTATGTCACAGGTTTGATGGGAATTAGATTCTCAAGAGAATAGTAAGAGAAGGTTTAATGTATATGTCAAAGCATGCATGGAGAAACTAGCCTCTCCACAAATTGGCAGCTAAGATATGTCCAAGTGATTAAAAATATTTTGGTGAGGTTTGTTTTTGGTTTTTTTTTTAATTAACGACACATTGTGTCACAAAACTGTAACTTTCAGCAAACCTATGAGGTTGTGATGAAAGGTTTATTTTTTAAAATAAGAAAACTATTTTTTTAATTTCTAAAAGCCCTGCATCTTACATCAATATTTCTCAGTAACTTCATAATTTTTTTGAAAACTGGAATCAAATTTTTCATGGTGTATTAGCAGGCATCTTTCAATCACTGATTGGCTGGTGTCTGTGGACTTTAAAACATGTATAAAATGAAACAGATACTGTGGTCAGTTAAAGATGGCTGCAAATTCTTTGCCATTCATCCCACTGAAAGATAGAATCTATTTCTCTCCCCCTTGAATCTGGGGTGACTTGGGGACTTGTTTTGACCAATGGAATGTGGTAGGAGTGACTCTAAATTGCATGGCTAAGTCTTAAGATATGAGCCCTAAGAGTAATCTTAAACTAGTCTCACCAGTGGACACACAATCATGAAAAAATATTAAGTCTCAAATATGACCCACTGGTATCACATAAGAGTTTAGAACCCTAGGGCTTTCACCTTTACCTCTTAGCACATTCATGCTAGGAAGCCAGCTACCATGTAAGAAGTCCAACTACTCTTAGACCACCATGTTGCAAGGAAGCCCACCTCACTTGGAAAGAGAAGCTACATGGAGGAGTGTTGCAGTGCCAGATACATAAACGAAACTTTCTTAGACCTTCCACCTCAGCCCCATCAGTAACTGAATGCAGCTAAATGAATGACTCTAGTTGATACCCTGTAGCAGAAGTACTGCTCAGAAGAGCTCTGCCCAAATTCCAAACCCACAGGATGCTGAGAAATAATACATTGTTTTTGTCTTAAACTACTGTGTCTTGAGGTGCTTTGTAGTGTGCAGTAGATAACCTACACAGATTATGTGTATGGTATGTGCGCATGTATAAGTCTATATAATACATGCACATGCATATTTGCAATTTAAAGAGAAATGATGCAAAATAAAACCCGCAATAAGAGGGTACCTTTGTATATTCATAAAAAACAAATAAGCATGTATATACTGGGAGATGGGCACAAGGTAGACAAGAAAACACAAATGAGACACTTGTCACTATGTACCCTTTAAAAATATTTTTAAACAATGTTACTGTATTTTAATTATTTAAAATTTTATTACTAAAATTTAAAAATACTTACTCAGGGGCTGCTGGGTGGCTCGGTCAGTTAAGCGTCTGCCTTCTGCTCAGGTCATGATCCCAGGGTCCTTGGTTTGAGCCCTGCATCAGGCTCCCTGCTCAGCGGGTGTCTGCTTCTCCCTCTTCCTCTGACCGCCCCCCCCAACCCCCCGCTCATGTGCTCTCTCTCTCGCTCTGCTCTCTCTCTCAAATAAATAATAAAATCTTAAAAATATATATTCAGGCAGAGAGAGAGAGACAGAGACAGAGAGATAGAGAAGGAGAACGAGGTGGAGAGGAAGAGGGTTGTGATTTGAATGCTATTTATTTTTAATAAATTGACTTGCCAGGTAGTACTCTACCAGGAATGGCAGAGCTTTGGAAATACTTCTTTCAGGGATTATATTTTGAGCAGCCCGGATGCTAGCCCTAAAAGAAGTCTTCACAGAGGCTCATCAGTGAAAATGTACCATGAAAGAGTATTAAATCTCAATTGATGTACCCTTTGGTTATTGTGACATAAGAATTTAGCCCTCTAGGGCCAGGAAAGGTAAACCTATTCATTTAGGTATAATGTTTGAACTGAACATCTTTGCTCAAAAGAAGCCTCAATTTACCTTGTAAGTAAACTCCATTTTTCAGGAAAGATTTAGTAAAGATTCCTAGAACTCATCTAAAATCTATAAACTGTTCATTTAATATTGAAATGACCCAAACAAGAAGCTTTTCTACAAAGTATATACTTTAATAAGGGCTGTGTGTGTGTTGTGTAGATGATTATAGTTATCTTTATTGACTCTGATTTTTTAGTAAATATTTGTAATGTTAACTTGAGTATCTCTTCAAAAAAAGAAAAGATGGCTTTTAACTGGCTTTTGTCAGAAATCATCTTGAACTTCTCAGTCATGAAAACTGAATGTGCTGTCTGCCCTAGGATCTTTCCTATGCCTCACAAAAAGCACAGTATCATAAAAATCAGGCATGCAGTTCAACTCATGAGCATTTTTGAATGAAATGGGCAAAATAGCTCCTCAGTAAAATAAAGCCCAGTTTATTTTAATGATTACTGTGCTAATCGTTGAAGCAAATGAAAAACCTGGTCAGAATATTCAATGAGTACTGCACTGCAAAGTGGGATGTGAATATGACTCAGGAGGGCACGTGTCTCCCTGCATAAAACTTCATTCTCAGCATGGATTCACTGATTCACACCCAGTGAAAAATGATGCCTGTATTCCCACCCAGATATTCCTGCATCTGTATTTTGTCTTAATAATTATTTAACTATTACTTCAATATTCTAACTTTTTAGGGGATTTGAAAATTAAGAAGAAAATGTTTGAAGAAAATGCACCTTCCATAATAAACTGTCAAAAGAGAGAATGCACACACACGCGTGCTGGCCAAAGTTTCAACAACCTGGTCTTCAACCGTGTGAAAAAGTTGTCATGGGGGTCATGACAAACTTGAAAGCATAAAAACTTGCACCTGAAAGCATACGATTTGCTGAAATGAACATTTTATTTGAGGAGAGAATTACCAGAGTAGATTTAGTCTCACAGTAAGTATTTTGCCAAACTTCCTTTGAGACCAAATGTACCCTGCTATCTTTTTTGATTGTGCTTGCTGTCTTATGCCTCTTCCATCTTTATGGGAAGAAATTTACCAGAGCAGGTGCTACCCCTTTAAGCCTGGACCCCAAGCTGAACACATGTAGAACAGATCTAACACCAGCTCAGAGCAAGACACCAAACCCAGCTGGACCTATAGCTAGACCCACCCAGAGCCCAGCTTCCATATCCCAGCGCCAGCTGACCTACAGACAGGTGAGAAATAAATGGTTCTGGTGTATTCTGAAGATTTGGGGAGAATGGGATAAGTGGATTTTTGAAGAGCATTTGCTAAATACTCTGTATTTACACTTTTGATTTCTGGGTCTACTTAAGCAAACAGTAGGCAGAGAGAAAGCATAAAGGGGAATTGATATAAGCATCCGACAAAAAAAATTCTGACCAGGATCATGTCAGAAGAGGGACAAATGAGTTCAGAAAAACAAGCAAAATAAATGGACAAATAGACCTAGTCCCATTATACCTCATTGATAGCTAGGATTATGATGTCGATCATAAAAATATAGTCACATATTTAATTACACTTTTTTTTAAGATTTATTTATTTATATGACAGAGAGAGACACAGTGAGAGAGGGAACACAAGCAGGGGGAGTGGGAGAGGGAGAAGCAGGCTTCCCGCTGAGCAGGGAGCCCGACACAGGGCTTGATCCCAGGACCCTGGGACCATGACCTGAGCTGAAGGCAGACGCTTAACGACTGAGCCACCCAGGTGCCCCATATTTATATTACACTTTACCAAAAAAAATCTTTCTCGTATATATTAATTTTTGTCATGTGACCCCCACAACATGCAAATGAAGAAAACGGAGAAGACATTTTTTTTTTAATCTTCATTTCGTAAATTAGACAGACAAAGCTCAGAAAGTTTAAATGGCTCATCTGTTATCACCCTGTGCAAACATCTGACTCTAAGTCTTTTGTCTCCTAGGCCTGGCCTTTTCCACAACAATGCTTTTTCATCTCACTTTTGTCAGGAAAAGAGAAAAGTAAAAATGAAGACCTTACCCCAACCTGGAATTCAATACAGCATCTTGCCTAAGAACCATAAAATGCTGTAAAACATTAGCAGTGCTTATCGAAGGACCTTGTCTGTATGCTGCTTTAGGTTCATTTGGTTTTGTCTGTGGTACAGATGTGTCATCCAGGTCAATCACTCACCCTCCTTAGTGGTTGGCCTCCTACCTAATGTTACTGACTAAAGCTGAGTCCTAGCAATAGATGAAGTCAGAAATTGGAGAAAAAGGCATGGTGTTGGCTCCTATGTAATGGATTAAGCAGAAGCAAAATGCCAACAGTAATTAAAAATATATCTTGGTCCTGGGTTGATATTTAGCATCTTGTCCATTAGCTTACTGGCTTGAAAGTTCCCAGCCTTTGTGGGCATACCATTTGAGGGTTTTGATTTGGGCATTGTGGTAAACTCCAAACATTTGTCAGCACTCACTGGGGCTATTAATAGTAAAATGTACAAAGTTATATTGTATTAGATTTTTTTTTGTTTTGGTGTATTTTTCCATGGAAGTAATAGAACCATTGCCTTTCTCATTTAAAAAAATATTCTATGCTGACATTCCATTAGCCAAACATACAATAAGTTGCTCAGTCAGTTTTAGCACTAGGTTGTTCTCTGAATAAAAGCCAAGTATTTTATTCTAAAAACAAATGTCGCCTACTATGTGCCAGGAATTATGATACAAGATTAAATAAAACAAGATTCCAAAAATATTCCTTTGACTGGTTATTTGTTAGTTTTATGGTAAGAAAATAATTAAATCTCCCTAGTCTGCTTAAATAAATCAAATCCATTTGCTTGATGATGAATTCTTTTCAAGATCACCTACTATGAGAAAATGTGCTAGAAGTTCATTCAGAGATTTTCTCCAATTAAAACTTAACTAAAACAGAAGATAAGATGTGGACAGATATAAACGAAGCTCTAGAAACAGTTTCTCTGCCCTGAGTAACCTCCTTCCCGGATCCCCCAGTAAAGTATACTGCCTTTGTTCATCTGAAGGAGGTCTTTCGATCGTGTGGTTGTTGGTGTGATCTTCACAGAACCATCCTCCTTCCTATGGTCCCCTCCGGATTCTGCTACAAAAACTGGATCTGCTGCAGATCCACACAAATATGGGCAGAGGTGCTCTCTACTCCGCTCGTGGCACTTTTTCTTGGGCTCCTCAGACAGTCTTTCAGATATCCTGAGTTTCCCAAGTTTCTCTGGATTCCTTGGCTGATAGTCCCTTATTCCATCTTCAAAGCCAGCATTGTTAACTGTTCAAGTCCTTCTCACATCAAATCACTCTGATGTTGTCTGCTTTTGTTTTTATGGGCTCTTGTGATTACATTGGCTCGTCCACATAATCCAGGATAATTTCTCTGTCTCAAGGTCTTTAACTTAATCACATCAGCAAAGTCCCTTTGCCACGGGTTGCCAGGATTAGAACATGGACATCTTTGGGAGCATGGGGCATTATTCTGCCTACTACACACAAACCACACATACACATATAGTCTAGATAAAGACTATATAAACACACTCTAATTGAAATGGTATCTGATTCAACTCCCCCGTTCCTTCAGGCTCTCAAAGACTAAGAAGTGTACAATCTTATGTTTTTCAGAATGATTGTATGTTTCAATCATCCTCTCCCCAAACAATATAACTAGGTCACTTTCTACATAAACAGAAATCACCATTTAGTAAGAAGTATGAACTCTGAAGTCATAGAGACGTATTGTGACTTTGGGTGACATTTCTGAACTTTAATTTGTTCATAAATGAATGTGGGTAATATATCTCCTTTCATAAAGTATCCAGCACAGTACTCACTGGTACTCAACAGCTATTGTTTCTCTCTCCTAGACAGCTATCGTTCCCTCACAAACCCACCAAAATTTGCTCAAAGAAGAAAACTCAGCGCTCCTGTAAGATTGCTGACCATTTTACACACGTGTGCACACACACGCACACTGATATGAAATCACAAAAATCAGAGGCATAGGCTTCACTTTGCTGAAACTACAGCCTGGGGGTTCTGAGCGAAGGTTGATAGCAAATGCTTTGAGACACATCTACTCCAAAGGGGAGACAAATGGCTATTTTGCTTTGTCCTGGAGCCCTTGAAAGTCACATCACAGACCCCTGGAGTTGTAGAACTGGGATCAGGCTTGGAGATCATCTGGTCTGGCAGCTCAAATTGTGCGTCCTTCAGAGCCTGTTCTGGTGGGGGAGGCAAGAGCTGGAGCAAGCTCGGCATTTCCCAACCTCGCCTCTGCCAAAGTTAACACAACTTGGGCTTGCTTTACAAACATAGCTTCTAGGTAAAATTTGTTTGATGAAGGGGTTCTGCCAAATTTGTATTTTTATTTTTCAAGCCATTGATGAGTTCAACCCCCACATTTTACAAAAATGAAAGTGATTTGACCTGTGTTCCTCACTTAAGCTTGCTGCCTTTCTAGGGGTCACCATTGCAAGAACAGGGATAGCTCACAGTCATTGTCAGATACAGCATCAACGGCTCTGCAATCAGCCAAGGGCATTGTGCTGAGAAACCATCAATTATCCTGAGTAGTCAATGAAAGTTTGCTGTTGTAAAGGGACTCAATTGAAGATAATCCATAAAAAATCAATTACATTATTATTTCTTAATTAGGGCACTTGACAATATAGCTTTCCTCAGCAAAGCCATCAGTGAATAAGCACATAAATACACATAAATAAATGCCGCTTCCATCCCACTGAGCTCCTCGATAAGTTCATAGTGACCTTTATCACCAAATAGTCTTCCAGACAAGAGCATTTGCATGTTTAAGAAGACTCCCAAGCTGTTTTTCTTTTTTTGGATGGAAAAATGAGTCCATCGCAAATGCTGAGATAATAATACTAATATATTTGTAGATTATTAAAATATCATTTAATATATGTGCAACACTTTCCAATTTACAAAGTGCTGTCACAGTTCATTTCCTCTCTTTGAGGCAGTGGTGAGCTCAAGTCTATACCTTGAAGTATGCCAAATATGCCCTTGCCCTGATAATTGATAAGGAGGTACCTCACCTTATGAGATTATTTTCCATGACCCTTCTCCATTCATCCCTGACCTTATCCCATTTCAAATGAATTTCTTCCCAGCTTCTGAGTTATGGCTTCATCTCTCATTTGTAGCCTTGAGAAAGTCCTCTGGACTTAGTGTTGTATTGGTTTTGTTTGTTCATTGAACCACTATTTGTTGAATGTATGAGATGCAACAGAGTTTGTGGAAACAAAGCTTCCTAATTTACAGAGTTGATACTCCAACAGACAAGTGATTATAATGCGGCATGAACACCAAAGCTCTACAGGCTTCTGGGAACATTGAGGAGAGTGCCTTCCCCATACTTAGGAGAAGGGAAGGCTTTCTAAATGAAGTACCAGCTAAGCTGAGACTGGAATAATGAATAGAAGTTAACAAAACAAGATGGAGTAAAATATTATGTTCAAAGGCCCAGGAAGAAGAGACTCTATGGCATAATTTCAGATCTAAAAGTAGATCAAAATGACTGGAGCTCAAAATGGGACTGGAGAGTTGATTAGAACTACTACTACTTTCTACTTCTTCACAGAAGTAGAAAGAGGAGAGCTGTGGGGAAAAGGTGTTCCAGGCAAAAAGTTCAGCATATGCAATCTCTGAGGAAAAAGGAAGTAGGGACTGAAAAAAACTGACTATGTTTGGTGAAGTATGAAGGCTAATGGTGAGCACTGGGGATGGGACCAGAACCAGACCCCAGAGAACCTTGTAAGACATGTTAAAGGATTTGAACTCTATTCTAACCTTGTATTTAGTCAGGTCACTCCAGAAAAACAGACCTAATAGGATTTATTTGTCTGTTTATTATAGAAATTGGTTAACACAGTAATGGAGGTCAAGCAGTCCCATAGTCTGCCATCTGCAGGCTGGAGAATGAGGAAAGCTGGGGCCATAATTCAGTAGCATCATTCAGCCTGAATTAAAAGGCCTGAGGTGGGGTGGGCAGTTGGGGTCTGGTGTATGTCCCAGAGTCCAAAGGCTCAAGAACCAGGAGCCCTAATGTCCAAGGGCAAGAGAAGGTGAATAGCTCAGGGAGGGAGAGAGAGGGAGAAGGAGAGAGAGAGTGGACATTTCCTTTGACTTTTTGTCTGTTCAGACCCTCAGTGGGTTGGATGAAGTCCACTCATATTGGTGGAGAATGGATCTTCTTTACTCAGTCTCCTGACTGATTCAAATGCTGATCTCTTCCAGAAGCACTCTCACAGACACCCCCAAAATAATGTTTCACCAGCTATCCAGGCATCCCTCAGCCCAGCCAAGTCAACACATAAAATTAACCATCACAAAAAGCAAATCTCATTTTTTGTTCTGCCCCAGGAGAATCCATTCTACACACAGTAATCAGTGTGTTCTTTTTACAATATCCATCCCTATGCCATTTCCTATTCATCTCAAAACACTCCAATCACACTTGGGATAAAATCCAAACTCCTTACCGTGGCCTAGCAGGCTCTACATGGTCTCACCCCTGTTTACTTCTTTGACCTCATCTCTGAACTGTCTCCCCTTGCTCACGTTGCCTCAGTCACATGAGCCTTGTGTTTGTTCAACTAGCGAGTTAAACCTCTTTGTGCCTCAGGGGTTTCCCACCTGCCATTCCCACTGCCTAGAATATTCTCCCCAGCTCTTAACATAGCTGGACTTAGCACAGACATTATCAGCACAAATGTCATCTTAGAGAAGCCTTCTCTCATTCTACTGTCAGGTTGCCCTTGGGTTCAACCACCTGTTACTCCCTAGCATACCATTCTGTTACATTTTCTGAAAGGCTGTATTGTTCTATTAGGAAGGGAAGGTTGGCTGACACTCCCCCTGCGTGAGGCTCAAAGGCAATGGGAATATATTTCTCATATATAAGAGTCCAAGGTGGGGGGCGCCTGGGTGGCTCAGTTGGTTAAGCGACTGCCTTCGGCTCAGGTCATGATCCTGGAGTCCTGGGATCGAGTCCCGCATCGGGCTCCCTGCTCGGCAGGGAGTCTGCTTCTCCCTCTGACCCTCCTCCCTCTCATGCTCTCTGTCTCTCATTCTCTCTGTCTCAAATAAATAAATAAAATCTTTAAAAAAAAAAA
>NC_138369.1:71900654-72016757 GCF_054177405.1 Leptonychotes weddellii
GACTGACTCCCTTGACCACACAAGCAGCTACAAGGGCTGTCCAGCCACTTCCCAGCTATGAGTGCAGCCTGCAGGGAGAAAGCAGGTTTCAGTGGATATTCATCTCTGCTCTGCAGCAAAAATGCTATTTAAAATGATTATGGTTATTTATCAATTCACTTATTGGTTATAGTATTATTATTTTATTCCCCCATCAGAAATTAAGCTGAGCTTCATGATGCTATGGATAATACTATAGCTTTATTTCTTAGAATAGGGGCCTGGGAGAGTAAATGATGAATAAATTCTTGTTTAAAATATATGTTAAAACAAAAGCAGAGCTGGAATTAGCCTTGGTCTTCATATTCAATTCTCACACTTTTTCTACCATGGTGGTGGCTCAGCTTTCGGAAAAAAAGAGAAGCCAGAGAGAGACCTGGTCCGGGCTGACTTAACAAAGTGCAAATAAGAGAATCAGTGGCTTCGGAGGTTCTACCCAGCTCTGAGATGCTGGGTGGCCATAATTTCCTCTAATGTGATAAAAAAAGCTTGCTCCTGAGAAGATAGGGGAACCTTGCATTAAATAGGACAACGACTTCTATTCAGTGGTTCGTAGGGCTAGTTATACTGCATCTCCTGGGAAAGGCAAGCAAGCAGGATAGAAATGTGCTTTGAGCCAAGGAAGGCCTTTCTGTTATTTAAGTGCAGCTAAGGTGCAATATCCTTAATTGGTAAAATGATCGTACTGATTTCCTTCATGTCGCAATAATTCCAGGCTGGTGTCTGGTATTTTGTAAGAAAAGGCTCAAAAAGCATGTGTTGAATATATATATTGGATTTAAAGTATCAGTGACAATTAGAATGCTTAAATATGTAAAAATGAAAAAGCTGACCAGAGGAGTTCCTCCGTATGCTTATAACTCACCACTTCCCCATCTTTTCACAATGTCAGTGTTACCCAGCATTTTGCCACTCTGGTTGCATGAAAAGAACAGCAGGATCTCACTAACACCCTTTGCAGGGATCGCCTTCTTCTGGAGTGTTTGTGGAAAAGGAGTATTTTGACGTGAGTGCTTCCGAGTCCCACTCCCTTGTGTCTCCTTTCCTGCTACTCCCGACTTTCAAGTACTAATAAATATCTTAATCCTCATCCCCGCAGTTACTATGCTTTCATTCTCTTGCTGTCTGCCAAGAAATGGCAACTCGCTCTTTTACTTCCCCCAAACACACCTCAGCTGCTCTGTATAGAGCGGTCCCCCCCTTTATCTGTGGGAGATACATTCCGGGACCCCCAGTGGATACCTTAAGCCAAGGTTAGTGCTGAACCCTATATAAACTATGTTTTTTCCTATACATACAGACCTATGATCAAGTTTAATTTATAAATCTAGCACAGTAAGAGATGAACAACAATAACTAATAATAAAGTAACACAATCATAACAATGTAATGTAATAAAAGTTATGTGAATGTGGTCTCTCTCTCAGAATATCTCATTGTATTGTACTCACCCTTCTGCTGCTTGTGATAAATGCCTACCTGATGAGATGATGGGAGGCCAATGACATAGCCTTAGGCTACTATTGGCCTTCAGAAGCTATGTTAGAAAGAGGACCATCTGCTTCCAGAATGCAGTGGGCCATGGGTAACTAAAATCTGTGGCAAGCAAAATGGCACATAATGGGGCCCTACAGTATGGAACTTTTACTGCCAAGATAAGACAAGGTAGCACTGAACAAGAGTCAACCTAAAGGTGAACCTTAAACCCTTAAAAATTCCACTAGCCCCAACAGAGGGGTGGTCATTTTTAAACTCACTTGCTTTCACTTTATCAGGACCCAAGATCTTTTCTATCTACTGGTAGAAGACCTTGCCAGTACTCTATCTCAACCCTCAGGTCTTACCAGTGGCACCTTCTGAAGCTTTGCTCTGGGTGCCATTGTGGGCTCTGCCCTCACCGGGTACGATTCCAAAATGCAGGAGAATCCAGTCTCTCAGGAGCAGCCATCAACCAGGGTGAAAAATTACCCCTATTTTTATGCATCTGTCTTTGCATTTATGTCTTACAAGTGAGGTATGACTGTCTTTGTTCTGGAATGTCCTTTCAAGGATACTTATATAGCTAACAGCCCTGGAAGAGAGAGAGAGTCTTTCCCTCTGGAGCAGAGGGCAGTTTGTTTACTGCTCGTTATAAGAGACTTGAGATCCCTAAGGTCAGGTTATCACTCCTATAGTGCGACCTGCTGTGTGTGCACGTGTCTTCAGGTCCTCTTCATGTCTCCCCTGTGGGAACTGGGGCACAAGGAACCAAAAGGGAAATATGCCAATGGGCTGGCTACTTCTAGGCTGGGAGTAATAAGCTGTCATTTGTCTCCAATCCAGGTGTGTCACGTTTTCTACCATCATCCATGCAACTGTGGCAGAATAATACCCGCTTGCCAAAAGGGTAAAATCTTTGACTACACAGTCCTTGAGAATAGCTAACCCCTGATTCACTTTAAGACTTAGCTGAAAGGTTATATTGTTCAAGGAAAACTGAGAGAAAGATACATTTAGAAAAGGAAAGAAAATGGGTGCCTGGGTGGCTCAGTTGGTTCAGCGACTGCCTTTGGCTCAGGTCATGATCCTGGAGTCCCGGGATCGAGTCCCGCATCGGGCTCCCTGCTCCGCAGGGAGTCTGCTTCTCCCTCTGACCCTCCCCCCTCTCATGCTTTCTCTCTCTCAAATAAATAAATAAAATCTTTAAAAGAAAAGGAAAGAAAATATTTTCAAGGAGTATGAAAGAGTCTATTTTAGTATCCAAAGATGGCCCCTATCTAGTCCTTCCCTTACCTTTCTCTAGTCTTTCCCTTATATTATACTCCTCACATCAAGAGATTGTGTTTAATTTCTATCCCCTTGAATCTGGGCTGGCCTAAGTGTGAGCAATTACATTGTGGGACTTCTAAAAAGTAAATTACTGGAAACTTTTCAGCTTCTACTTGGATCTTAGAATACTTGCTTTTGGGACAACAACCCCTTTTGTTACTCATCTACCATAATCTAAGAAAAATCTAAATCACATGCAGGGGCCGAGTAAAGGAGCACTTGTCAGTAGTCCCTACTGAGCGCTTAGCTCACACGTAAGTGAGCCACCTTGAACATCCAGCCCAGTAAAGCCCCCAGATGGTATCAGTCTCAGCCATCACTTGAATGCAACTGTATGAGAAACCTCAACTGAGAACCACCCAGCTAAGCCTGCTCAACGCACAGTACCATAGGTTAAGCAGCTTAGTTGTGGAGTAGTTTATTATGAAGTAATAGATAAATGGAGCAGAATTAGACTTCAGAAGGCCCGTGTCACCAAATAAAATACATAACAAGTATTTTAAAATACACACACACACACACCCCTACCAATGTAAGCCTATTATTCTTATCATGGTGGAAAAACAGCAACTTTCTCAGATGATCTGAGTTATCTACTCAGGAAGATTATAACACATCTTCAGACATGAGCGTAGCTGAAAGCATGGATCAAATTATTTCCTTTTTTCTTTTCTTTTTTTATAAAGCCCAGGATAATGGGAAATAGTAAAGTCTTTATTCTTTTGAGGACCTGCCTGTACCTTAACTAACCCTAACAGGGTGATCCTGTTAGCTTTAATTTGTCTCACGGTACATTTTTTTTCTTTCTGTGGAATGTGATGTGCACAGTCATAGCAGAAGTAGAACAAGGTGTCGGTTTTTTGCTTTTCCAACACACATGAGGCTTTTCTGATTGCTCTATTTGTTGTGACGTGCAGATGCATGTTGTTTAATATAAGATCATTTTCATAAGAATGTTAGTTATCCTTAGTATATTACAGGGCAATGGTTCTCAAACTTTAGCAGGAAACAGAATCATCCGAAGGGCAAGTTAAAAACCCAGATTATGGGCCCCACTGCAGATTTTCTGAGTCAGGACGTCTGGGGTGGGGCCTAAATCTGCATCTCTCTCTCTTTTTTATAGTCACATGGTTCAAATTGGGTTTTCTTTTGTTTGTTCTTTATTCTTTAACTTTTCCAGCTTTATTGAGATATAATTGACAAATAACCTTGTATAAGTTTAAGTTGTATAAATTGATGAGTTGATAACATGTATATGTTGCAATAAGGTTAGCTACTGTATTTATCATTGCACATAGTACAATTTTGTGCATGCATTGAGAAATTTTAACCTTTACTGTCTTAGAAACTTTCAAATGTATAATACAATATTGTTAGCTATAGTCACCATGCTGTACATTACATGTCTAGAAGTTATTCCTCTTCTAACTTAGACCACCTTCACACATTCCCACCTCCCCCCACCTTTAGCAACCACTAATCTAGTCTCTCTTTCTATGAGTTCAGTTTTCTTAGATTCCACATATAAGTGAGTTCCTACAGTATTTGTCTTTCTGTCTGACTTATTTCACTTAGCACAATGACCTCAAGTTTCATCTGTGTTATTACAAATGGTAGGACTTCCTTCTTTTTTATGGTTACATAATAGTCTACTGTGTGTATTTATGATATGTATATATATCCCATTTTCTTTTTCTATTCATCCATTAATGGTCACTTAGGTTGTTTCCATTTCTTGGCTATTACAAATAATGCTGCAGTACACACAGAAGTGCAGATATCTCTTTGAGATAGTGATCTCATTTCCTTCAGCTACAAACTCAGAAGTGTAATTGCTGGATAGTATGATATTCCTATTTTTAATCTCTTATTTTTGAGGACTCTCTATACTCTTTTCCACAGTTGTTGTACCAATCTACAGTCCCACCAACATTGTACCCAAATTCCTTTTTCTCTGCATGCTGACAGCACTGGTTATCTCTTGTGTTTTTGTTGATGGCCATTCTAACAGTTATGAGGTGATATCTCATTATGGTTTTGATTTGCATTTCCCTGATGATTAGTGATGTTGAAGGCCCTTTTATATACCTGTTGACCATTTGAATGCCTTTTTGGAAAAGTGTTTATTCAAGTCCTTTGTCCATTTTTAAACTGGATTATTTGTTTTTATGCTATTAAGTTGTATTGAGTTCCTTATATATCTTGTATATTAACCCTTTATTGACATGGGGCTTGCAAATATTTTCTCCCATTTCACAGGTGACCTTTCAATTTTGTGCATTATTTTTTTTGCTGTGCAGTAGCTTTTTAGTTTGATGTCATCTCACTTTTCCTTTTTTCTTGTTTGGGCTTTGGTGTCATCTCCAAAAAAATCATTGCCTAGACCCTTGCCAAAAAGCTTTTTTTCTATGTTTTCTTCTAGGAGTTCTATGGTTTCGAATCTTGCATTTAAGTCTTTAATCCATTTTTAATTTTTGTGAATGGTTTAAGACAGGGGTCTAGTTTCATTCTTTTGTATGTGAATAAGCCATTTTCCCAGCATCATTTATTGAAGAGACTACCCTTTCTTCATTAAGTGCTCTTGTCTTTCTTATCAAATATTAGTTGACCATATATGCATGGGTTTATTTCTGGTCTCTCAATTCTGTTCCATTGATCTGTGTGTCTGTTTTTATGCTAATACCATATTATTTTCATTACTACAGCTTTGTAATATAGTTTGAATCAGGAAGTGTGATACTTCCAGCTTTGTTCTTCTTTCTCAAAATTGCTTTGGCTATATCAATTGCTTTGGCTTTGTGGTTCCATATGAATTTTAGGATTGTTTTTTCTATATCTGTAAAAGATATCACTGAAATCTTGATAGGTTTTAGACTGAGTCTATAGATGGCTTTGAATAATATGAACCTTTTAACAATATTACTTCTTTCATGAACACGGGGTATCTTTCCATTTATTTGTGTCTTTCTCAGTTCCTTTTGTCAACATCTTACAGTTTTTGGTGCAGATTTTTCACCTCCTTAGTGAAATTTATTCCTCCGTATTTTATTGTTTTTCATGCTACTGTAAATTGGATTGTTTTCTTTATTTTGTCTTCACATAGTCATTGGTAGTGTGTAGAAACACAACTAATTTTTGTATGTTGACTTTGTACTCTACAACTTCAGTGAGTTCATTTGTTAGTTTTAACAGTTTTTTTGGTGGTCTTCAGGAATTTTTTATAAATATAGGAAATATCATTTATAAACAGAGACAATTTTATTTCTTTGGTTTTAATTTGGATGCCATTTATTTAATTTTCTTGCCTGACTGTTTTGGTGAGGACTTCCAGTACTATGTTGAATAGGAATGGTGAGAGTGGGTACCCTTGTTTTGTGCCTTATCTTGGAAGAAAAACTTTTAACCATTCACTATTTAAGTATTATGTTAGCTGTGGGCTTGTCAAACATTGCCTTTATTATGTTGAAGTACCTTTCTTCTATATCCAATATGTTGAGAGTTTTTGTCAGGAATGAATGTTGAATTTTGTCAAATGCTTTTTTATACTGAGATGATGATATGATTTTTATCTTTCATCTATGAATGTGATGTTTCACATTTATTGATTAATGTATGTTGAACCATCTTTGCATCCCAGGGATGAATCCCATTTGATTATGTTGTAAGATCCTTTTAATGTGCTGTTGAATTAGGATTGTTAGTATTTTGTTGAGAATTTTTGCATCAATATTTATCAAGAATGTTGGCCTGCAGTTTTTTTCTGTTTTTCTTTTCTTTTTTCTTTCTTTCTTTCTTTTTTTTTTTTTTTGTTTAATTTGGCTCACATATTAGAGTAATGCTGGTAAAATGAATTTGAGATTGTTCCCTCTAATTTTTTAGAAACATTTGCAAAGGACTAGTATTAATTCTTTTTTAAGTGGAAGAACCACCAGTGAAGAAATCACCAGTGAAGCCACCTGGCCCAGGGCTTTTTCTTTATTGAGAGGTTTTTGATTATTGATTCAACTTCCCTACTCATTTTTTTTAAAGATTTTATTTATTTATTTGACAGAGAGATAGTACAAGTAGGCAGAGAGGCAGGCAGAGGGAGAGGGAGAAGCAGACTCCCCGCTGAGCAGGGAGCCCGACGTGGGGCTCGATCCCAGGACCCCGGGATCATGACCCGAGCTGAAGGCAGCCGCTTAACCGACTGAGCCACCCAGGCGCCCCCCTACTCATTTTTTAAAAAACATTTTAGTTATTTGAGAGAGAGAGAGAGATAGCGGGAGAGAGCATGAGCTGGACGCGGGGAGAGGGAGAACTAGGCTCCCTACTCAGCAGGGACTCTGAGATCAATCTCAGGACCCTGAGACCATGACCTGAGCCGAAGGCAGACACTTAACTGACTGAGCCACCCAAGCGCCCTTCAATTTCCCTACTCATTATTGGTCTGTTGAGATTTTCTATTTCTCCAAGATTCAGTCTTGGTAGGTTTTATGCGTCTAGGAATTTATTCATATCTTCAAGGTTGTCCAATTTATTGGTATATAATTGTTCATAATAGTCTCTTATGATTCTCTATTTTTTTCTGGTATCAATTGTAATGTCTTGTCTTTCATTTATAATTTTGCTTATTTGGTTCCTCTCCTATTTTCTTGGTTAGTTTAGCTAAAGGTTTGTCAAATTTGTTTATCTTTTGAAAGAACCAACTCTTAGTTTTATTAATATTTTCTATCATTTTTCTTCTCTAGTTCATTTATTTCTGCTCTAAACTTTATTATTTCCTTCCTTCTCCTAACGTTGGGTTTAGGTTGTTCTTCTTTTTCTAGTTCCTTATGGAGTAAAGTTAAATTGTATACTTATTTTTTCTTCTTGATGTATGCATTCATTCTAAAATCTTAGCTCTTAGAACTTCTTTTGTTGCATCCCTTAGGTTTTGGTGTTTTGTGTTTCCATTATCATTTGTCTCAACACATTTTTAAATGTCCCTTTTTATTTCTTCTTGATCCATTAGTTGTTCAGGTGTGTGGTGTTTAATTATCATGTATTTGTGAATTTTCCAGCTTCCCTCCTGTTGTAAAATCTGGATTTCTAACAAGTCCCCAGTAAGGCTGCTTCTATTGTTCAAGGGCTCACACTTTGAGAAGCACTATATTATAGGGTGGTAGTTAAGAGCGGTGTTGCTGCTGATGCATACCTGGGTTTGAATGCTGGATCTGCTACTTTCTCTTCTTTTGATGTTTTGCCTCTACTTCTTCATAGTAAGATAGGGATTGTAAGAATAATCTATATTATAGAGTTACTGAGAATATCAAACAAGAAAACACATGTAAGGCTTGGAGAACAAATCCTTATTGACAAACTGTTTACTCAAACCTAGCCTTTAGAAGAGATCATCTATTAATAAAAATCAATGTGGACATGTATAAACTTATGCCATTTTCCTCTATAGGATTTTAAAAATGTCTTTCTGCTTTCTTCTTTGATCTCTCCTATTTCTTGTTCTTCCTTTCAGATTAGTATCACATAGTTAAACATATTCAAGATTAGCTCAGTAATTAGTTTGCTCTCATTGACTATTTTATTTCAAGAACAACCAAGCCCCACAGAACTGTGATTGATCATCTATTTAAAAGAAGTTACCTAATTTGCCACTTCTGTACTTTAGTATACTTCCTTATTACATATTAAAGGCTTCACCAGTCACTTTTTTCTAAAAGAACACAAGGACAAAAGGTTTTTTAAAAATAATTTTATAGGCTCAATGTTTACCTGTTATTGCCTGAAAGATGAAGTGTTGTCAAGAGGAAATGTCAGCAGTACCAAGAAATGTTTACATAGTAGAAATGACTCTTAGAATTCTTACAACTGCAGAGAATATTTTATTTTGGATGACAAGACAATCAAGTATTTTCCAAATGTTTTTACATCTTACCCTGAGTATTGCTAATGCTGATCTACTCACACAGATTATAACCATTTGCCCTCAAAATTAGGTTTCGGTTTAGTTGTATCTGTGTTACCACTTTGCAAAATTTCATTTTTCCTTAGAGGTTTTGCCCACAAAATGCCCCCATGTCAATATAGACTGCAAATGGGGTTTATTTAAGATTCAACCACAGCTTATCCTGCCAAGCCATTTACAATACCACCTTATTTAACTATTCAGATTAACCTTGTCAAAACTGCCACTTCTAACAAGTTGTGTGCTGATGAATGTTTAACAACTAGCTCTCTGAAGGAAAATTACAACAGTAATAACAACAAACCCTGATTTGTAGTGTTTGCCAATTTTCCTGGTGTAAATACTCCTACAATGGCAAATTTCAAGTTACCAATGTGATATTAGTGAATGCAAAAACAGGAAGAAATGTGGACAGTTGATTCTCATGAATAAGCTTGTATGAACTGGCACCAGCCCCCCACTCCTTCTAACACACATGCACACTTTGATGCTTTAATCATAGCAGAGTGCCTATGATTTCATAAATACAATAGCACTTGCAAGCCTCCCTGCTTTTGCTTCTGCTGTTACTTTAGCCCAAAATACCCACCCTCATGTGCATCAGGCAAACCCCTACTTAACCTCTAAGGTCCAGGAAAAATGTTACCTCTTCAGAGTTTTGCTATTTCCCTCTAAGGGAAGAATTAATTACTCCCTTCTTAAAACGCAACTTTATTGAAATATCGTCCACATGTAAAAATTGTATACATTTAAGGTGTACAACTTGGTGTTTCAGTATATGCACACATTGTGAAAAGATCAAGTTAAACGACTTATCCATTGCCTCTTCGTAGTTACCATTGTGTGTGTATATCTGTATGTAGTGAGAATACTTAATTTAAGATCTATCTTCCTTGCAAATTCCAAGTGCACAATACAGTATTAACTATCGTGACCAGGTTGTACATTAGATCTCAGAACTCACTCATCTCGTGTTACTGAAACTTTGTACCCTTATGCCAGTATCTTCTCATTTCCCTCTTGTATACTCTGACCCTGGCAATCACTACTCTACTCTCTGTTTCTATTAGTTTGACTATTTTAGATCTCACGTGTACGTTAGATCATGCAATATTTGCTTTTCTGTGTCTGGTTTAATTCCCCCCCCCTTTTTTTTTTAAAGATTTTATTTATTTATTTGAGAGAGAGAGAATGAGAGACAGAGAGCACGAGAGGGAAGAGGGCAGAGGGAGAAGCAGACCCCCTGCTGAGCAGGGAGCCCGATGTGGGACTCGATCCCGGGACTCCAGGATCATGACCTGAGCCGAAGGCAGTCGCTCAACCAACTGAGCCACCCAGGCGCCCGTAATTCCCCCTTTTTCTGTGTTCACTTAGCACTTTAGTAATACTTTAATTAAACACTATCACACTGCCTATGTGTGTATGTATTTATGTACGCCTAGCATAGTTCCTGGCACATTGTAAGCAATCAATACATTTATATTGCATTAGCCAGAAAAAAAATAAAAATATCATGCTTGGAGACAGGAATGCAAAAAAATGATGTGTCACCCAATGATTACAGGCCACTGTTAATATGGAATTTTAGAGAGAAAGATTAGAATTGAGTGAGAGAGGGTCTGAATGCAAGGGGAAGGAAATTGGACCTTATTCCTTAACCACTGTTTATGGAGGAGAGAATAACTGGCAAAAAAAAAAAAAAGGTATTACAACATAATTCCTCTGACACCAGTTTGTGGGACAGGTCAAGGGAGGGAAGAGAACCGTAATCTAGATCTAGATGCTGGAGATTAGAGATGGGATGGTGATGGGAAAATGAAAGCATCTACTGTAAAAGGCACTATGAAGAAGACACAAAAAGATTTTGTGAGTACCAATGGAGGCACTCTAAAGTGTGTAAGCCCAGGAACTAGGTGAAAAATAGTATTTGGGGGAGAGATATTAGTTTGTGAATATGGATAAGCCCTTTGTTTGCACATACGCTAAGTGTGATATGATAGAAAAACTTCCAAGTAGAAACGTTCAGTAGGCAGCTAGAGATTTTTGTAGAAATGAATTCAGAAGAGTGTTCTAGACCAGTAGTCAGAGACCCATCTATCCAGAGATAATAGATAAAGTCTTGATGGAGGGATAAATCTTGACTAAATATAATTAAAAAAAATAAGATCTAAATCTTTGAGTAAATTGACATTTAGGGGATGCGAAGAGGAAGTGCAACCAGTAAAGGGGAGATAAAGAAAAATCAGCAAGTGTCAAGGACACTGAAGTGAGAAAAGGTGTGAAGTACTCTGTGGCCAGATGTGCTGAGTACTGAAAAGAGGCCAAGTAAGGCATAAACTGAAGAAAGACTACTGCTTTTCACAACTGGGTTAAAGGATTCTTGGAGGGTTCTAATGCAATGGGACGTACAGAAATTGCATTGCTTTGAGTTAAGGACAGCAAAGAAATGGAGAGAAAAACTATAGACATATTTGATAGTGAGGTAGGAGAAGAGGAAGCAAGATGTGGGAACGTTTTTTGTTGTTGTTAAGCTGGAGGAGACTTAGGTACATTAGAAAAGAAAGATCCAGTGTTGGAGAAAAGATTGAGAAAGGAAAGAGAGATGGAAAAAGATTCTTTTTTTTTTTTAAAGATTTATTTATTTGAGAGAGAGAAAGCAGGGGGAGGGGCAAAGGAGAGAGAGAACCCCAAGCGGATTCCCTGCTGAGCACAGAGCCTGCCCCAGGGCTCGATCCCAGGACCCTGAGATCATGACCTGAGCCAAAATCAAGAGTCAGACACTTAACCAACTGAGCCACTCAGGCGCCCTGGAAAAAGATTCTTGAGAAAGCAAAAGAAAATGATAAGGCCAAAGGAACAATTGCAGGGACTAATATTAGGCTGGAGGATAATCACCTTTTCCTTTCTACGAGACCCTTGAGAAAGAAGCCAGGAGAGGAGAAAATATTTTTCAGTGCAGGAGAGGGTATAGTTATTAGGGGAAAAAAAATCCTTTTGATAATCTACCTGCATCCAAACTTAGTCTGCCTGCCAAGTCGTCACAATCATTGTTTAATGGAAAGGCTTCCCCTAAAGGGAGCAGGTGTGATTGGAACCAGTTCAAGTGTGAAGGAGCTGACGCTTCCTTTGGCAAGCTCCTGCCTTTCTTCTCACTCTTTTTTTCTACCACATCCTGCAGGTGCCCAGTGGCCCCCCACTGGGGAACTGCATCCAGTTCTGCTCCCTGGGGACATTTCTCAAAACTGTACTTATTAAAATTTTAGGTCACTGTTTTTTGCCTATCTATCAAGAAAATTTTGATAAAATGTTGGGTGTCCTAGCAGCTGAATTATTATCACTCCCGTGCCTGGTTCTTTCCTCCAAAGGATTCTCTGTAACAAAATCTTTGTCCCAAAGAAGGAGTAGAGTTTCCAGTACTGAAGTAGTCCACTTTTGGTTGCTTTCTGGGTAAAGAGGACCCTGACAAGGTTCCCTGCAAAATTATATCATCTGGTTGAAATGGACATCGCCTTGAGGGACCACCAGCCCATAGAGGGGTGGTTGAACGGGAGTAGGCATTAGAGTACAGGAATGATGATTTGGCTGACACATAACAGTTCTGACTAAATGATGACCAAATATTAATAAGAAGAAGTGTTACAAATTATTGCTAACAGTTTTTTCTCTAATACCTGTTTTATGAAAGAAAATAAGATGGGTGGGAAATTTCAGGTAAGAGCAAGGCCTGTATTAGTAGTCAGGGTTTTTCAAAGAAACAAAAGCAGTAGGATGAATAGCTAGATGATAGATAGATGATGATAGATAGATAGATAGATAGATAGATAGATAGATAGATAGATATAGATAGATAGATGATAGATAATAGATTATTTCAAGGAATTGGCTTTACATAACTGTGTTTTGGGCTGGTAGTCAGGCTGGAACTCTCTGGCAGAGCTGATGCTGCAGTCTCGGGCAGAATTTCTTCTTCAGGGAAACCTTACTTTTGCTCTGAAGACCCTTCAACTGAATGGATGAGGACCACTCATCTTATTGAGGAAAATCTCCTTTACTTAAAGTCAACTGATTGTAGCTATTAAGCATATCTACAAAGTACCTTCATAGCAATACCTAATATTTGATTGAATAACTGGGTATGGTAACTTAGCCAAGCTGACATGTAAAACCAACCATCACAGGGCTTAAGCAATGACTTGTAAGAATAAGGATGTGTTAGGGAAGGTTTTAAATGAATGGTTGTGTTGCATTATCTCCATACCTTCACACATTTGCTATAAATAAGTGATGCTTTAGGGATAGCCAGGACAAGAGGCTCGGGTTAGATCTGAGTAAAGAGAAGAGGTTAACCACTGGAGGAGAAATATGAAGGATTTGGAGGATGCAGCAAATTCAAGAAATAAAATAAAGAGTTATTTCAAAGAAAAGATTAGAGCCCAGGAATCTCCATGGAGGATTCCCATGAGTATTCATGGGATGGTTTCAAACCACTTTTATTTAAGCATCCAAGAAAGAGTGACCTCACAATAGTGGAAGATTTGGGGATAGATTTGTCACCCAGATGAGTGAAACTTAAGTTACCTAGAGAAGAATAAACTTGATGAATGAAACAATGCTCCTTCCATCTGTAATATTTGCTTCTTTTGTGTTGATTCCTTTCTTTTTTTTTAAAGATTTTATTTATTTGTTTGACAGAGAGATAGAGAGAGAGCACAAGTAAGCAGAGCATCAGGCAGAGGGAGAGGGAGAAGCAGGCTCCCTGCTGAGCAGGCAGCCCAATGTGGGGCTCGATCCCAGGACCTGGAGATCATGACCTGCGCCAAAGGCAGATGCTTAACCGACTGAGCCACCCAGGTGCCCCATGTGTTGATTCATTTCTTTGGTATATGAATTATTTCTTAAATTTAGGATGTAAAACCAGATATCGCCACATCAACAACTGATCAAAATTAGCATCAATTTTCCTATTAATTTATTAAACTATGCAGACTTGAGTAAGACATGTGGCTTATTAGGAGGAGGAGAAAGAGCTAACATTTGTTGTATGCTTACGACATGCCAAGCCACCTCACTAATTTCCTTACTCTCATTTTCTCCTCAGGAGGGCTCTTTAAGTTAGGTATAATTATCTTGATTTTGCATATAAGGAAGCAGGATTGAAGAGGTTAGAGATAATACCAATGATAAATGGAAGTGTTCAAAATGAACTTAGGTCTGAGTGTAGGGCCTCCAAAGTCCAAATTCTCAACCAATGCGCTGAGGTGCCATTCCAGAGACCGTTGTTTCTGGAAGAGTTCCCACATGTGTTCCTTGGTGTCTTGGCATGCCATCGACCGGACTTCGGGACAACCTGGGAAGATCAGGAGAAGTTGGAGCTGGAGCTGGAACTGGGGTGCTAGGCCAGGAACCCCACATCAGCTAGATCTAGCACCATCTTCATCAAGAACATGTTGCTTTCCAGTCCTCAAAATATATATATATACATATATAAAAGCATCATTTTAGATCATTCACTCCAGGCATCTCTTAGACAACCTAGTGACTGCTTTTCTTAAATTAGCAATTATGATCAAAAGGACTCAATGTGGTTTATGGTTTGGTGACTGAGATTTGCTCACAGTGCAGAGGACTCCCCCATTTAACATGAAGATCGCCTAATAAGTGGGGCCAACTTCAGGTTTAAGTAAGATAAATGTTCTCTGAATAAGTGGCCTGGGGCAAAGTGAACTAATTTTTAGACTGTTTCATCTTAGGCTGCCTATAGAAGTCTAGTCATAAATCAGAGCCTATCCTTACTGGAATTCTTTATAAAGGTAGATATAGGACATAAGCATCAGCTTCCATTATATTAGGTAGTATAATCCAAAAATCAAAACATAAAGGGTCTTCAAGTGTTATCAAATCTATTAAGTCCAAAATAGTTCATTGATGACCAATTTCCACGTGCTTAAATGGTGCAACTGCATCTTAGCTTATGTGAAAATCAATGCAAAGACATGAATCACCAGGGAGTATGCTGGAGCCTTCCAAAGACAATTTGTAATTAGCAAACCATCGATCCAAATAGACAAGACCCCGAAAGCTACAGAGACCAGGCAGGTGAAAAGCCAGAGTCCCTGTCCTTTGCAATTAATCATTACTGCTCTGCTCCCTCCCAGCACCACATAAGGGACTTCCATCCAGAATGTAATGTTGGCATTTCAGTTGATTTTGGGTGATAACTCAACTGTGGCACCAAAGAGAAATATGTATGGTATTAAAGGGAACTCATTACATAACTTGTACATGCTCCATTTTAAGGCCAACCCCATTATCATTAATATTTCCCAGTATCTTTTTTTTCCACCACACCATATTCTGGTCAATATCATATAAATCCAAAGGAAGATTATAATTCATAGAATCACAGAATCTTGGAACGAAAAGAAGAGGTCATTTCATCTAACCACTTCATATACAGAGGTGATGAGGCAACTTGTCTCAAGTACTGAGTGGAAGATACGAGCCTAGAATCATGGTTTTATTCTCATATGGTGTACTTCCCACCACGTCTTATAGACTAATAGCACAAGAGGTTTAACCTGGTGGTCTGAATCTTTTATCTTAAAGTAATTGATCTAACTTTTAATTACACCACTCTCCAAAAAGAGCTATGACCTTCTCTAAGAGAAGGCTCTAGTTAGGTCTGGAAACATGCCATGAACCTGACATGCATTTGTAGTTTGTAGACTAACAAAGAATTCCCATCTTCTTTTTTTTCCATATTCAAACTATTGTATAGATTCCACCTGAGGCCAAACTTTCTACTGTTCACTAATATCCATTTTCCCTCTTGGGAAGTTGTGCTTCATCATCTCTTTGAAGATAGGCAATGTCATGACTACTTCCTGGTCAGTTAGGGGACTTGTTGATTTCAGTCAGAAAGGACATGTGTCACATTTAGGCCAAATCATTTTATTGCTGGTGTGAGACCCTGAACCTTTCCCTTTCCCTGTCTTTCTAATCCAGACCCTATACATCAAAATAGCCTGTCCATCCTCATGGTCCCTGAGTGACTCTAATGAGCAGAGCTGACCAGTATTGGGTATGTAGTGTGAGCCACTGATCTTTTGGGGGCCATTTGCTATGGCAAAATTACCAGTCCTATCCTGACTAATACAATAGTATTTGACCAAATCAAGCTTTTCTTGATTTGTTATGGGATTTGAAACATGTAGACCCACACTCACAATTTAGCTAGACAAAGAAATATGTTGAATGATGCACACTCAGGCAAGATAAGAATCATTACTTTTTTCTTTGTGTATATACCTTGAAAGTGCAATGGAACTCATTTATTCATCTAATATAATATTATTGCATACTTTTGGAAACTAACTTGACTACAGATAATTATTTATCTGGATTATAATTACATATATAACCAGGGTTATTAACATATGATTTTGTGTATAAGTATGATATATATAATATATATATATATATATATATATACTTATATAAGTATAAGTCTTTAAAAATCAGTGTAAGTAGTGTTGAGAGTAAAACTAATTGGGGGAGGGGAAAACTGAGTGTGGAGCCAGCAATTCCACAATAGTTACCTGAGAACACTATGGGGATAATTATTATTGAGTCAGTCAAATATTCCAGCAGCCTGGTCACAGCAGGAATCAATGCATACCTCTGTTTTCAGTATCAAGGGATCATCTCAAAATCATCAACATTTGTGAAGTGTGTAAATGCAAAACGACTTGAGTTTAACCCCTCAGGGGCCTTGATAGGGTTCCCTGGGCACTTTTTTTTTTTTTCAAAATAAAATACAACTTTATTCAGATTAAAGCAACATTGTGATCTTTGTAAGAAAAAATGATCTTTCCTGAGAAGCAGAGGGGGATCTTTTTAAAACTACATTTCATTAGTATAAAATAGAAATACAAATATAGTTACACACTTTGCCTCTCTTTCTCTCTCTCTGTCTCATTCTGTCTCTCACACTCCTGTTCTCCACTCCTTATAAGGTACATCTTGCTCCACCAGACAAATCCTATCATGGGGAAACAACTCCAGGTGCCTAATGGATACGTTTATATCAGATTTCTTCATCTTTGAACCTAATAATCATTGAGCCGTTTTTGAAGCAGTGGGCCAACCAGAGTTCAAAGACCAGTGGTCAGAAATTCCAGAGGTTCCAGGACACTTCTGGGCAGAGCAGAAACTTCCCAGAAAACTAACTGAAGCCTCTAGCATGTAGAGCAGCGCACTGCAGCATGTGGTCCCCGGATCTGCAGCATGAGCACCTGTGAGTTGGTAGGAAATTCAAAGGCTCAGGC
Organism: Leptonychotes weddellii; assembly: GCF_054177405.1. Classification (NCBI taxonomy): domain Eukaryota; kingdom Metazoa; phylum Chordata; class Mammalia; order Carnivora; family Phocidae; genus Leptonychotes; species Leptonychotes weddellii. The sequence continues at coordinate 71,917,773 of NC_138369.1, forward strand.
CCCATTCCAGACCTACTAACTCAGAATTCTTAGAGAAGGGCCCAGGGCTATGTGTTTTAACAATTTCTCCAACCAAAGTTTGAGAATAATTTGTGTAGAGTTTCTAGTCAGCCTCCATGCGTTTCTGTGCATTTCTACTTTCATCTGGAACTCAGATAGCCGGCATCTTTAGGACCAGCAGATATTTGAGTGTACATTATTCAGCTCTTCTGAAGCCTCTGTCCAATTAGAACCTATTGATGGTAGTACTGATAGTGGCTTCTGTTTTGTAGGTTGAGGAAATGCCAGGCAATTGCCTTTTCTTAGATAATTCCAAGATTAACAGGCTCACGTTGCTCAGATTAGCAGCACTTCCCACCCCGCAGCCAGCTAGAGAGGGAACACGCTGTCCTCTCTGCGGGCCAAGGGGCTCGCTTCCCAGCCATCAGTTTGGGCAGGAGAGATGCTGATCAACATAAGTCACTGCCTGTTCCCAGATTGTCACCATTACCCAACCAGTGAGACATTCCATCCTGGTGCTCAAGCAATGCTCTGCTGGTTTGCCTGGCTCGAGCTGTGGATGGGCAACTGCATCACCAGTTGCAAAGGACATTCTGTTCAAAAGGGAGCAGGCAGACAGGGAAAATCCTTCCCACCTGATTTCAGAAGGAAATGTCAGTGCAGTAAAGCAGTCATTCACAGAGAGCAGGAGTGAGATGAGCAAGAACCTTCTTATACATCCCTTGAAAATCCAGCTGGACTTGGAAGTACTTAATGTGTTTCCCAGGAGAGGTCGCCATGGGGACACCTGTCCTCCTGGGGAGAAGGAGAGTGGTGGGAGAAGCTACCTTCATTTCATCTTACTCCATTTTACACTGCCTGAATTTTTGTTTTGTACAATTTGGAGCTAGCGTCAGTGTGCATAAGTTGCAGGAAGCCTTCAAAAGGAAACAGGTAAATGTAATGAATAGCTGCCCTCAGTAGCAAAAACACCTTCCACAGTGGCGATGGATTCCACTCCAAAATCTGCCACAGGCAGTGATAGCAATACAGGTGACCATAGGTTCTCCCTCTCTTAAAGAAAATAACATGAAGACATTTTTACATGATAGTTGTTTGAAAAGAATGTTGCTCGTTTTAAAGCCTCTGGCCATAAGATAAAATAGAATCCAAGTGTTCAAGTATGCAAACGTGACCCTCCTAAAATACCCAGTTTTGCCCAGTTCTGTTAAAATGGCTTAATTCTGTCCAATCCCATCAGATGAGATTCAGAATGGTTGTACTAGAAACAATAGCAAAAAATGTTTTGCTACAAAAGTAGCAATGGCAAAAGTCTGGTTCCCTCTCCAGCCTCTCAAAAAAAATTATCCAGGCTGCCCATTATAACACCTGCTGCTCACAATGAAAGCCCAAGCCAAACAACTCATGCCCTTCCATCCAAATATCCAATCTACCCGCAGAGAATTCAAGCTGTCCAGCCACACACCAGCTGCTTGCTTAGTCACTGCAGAATGCTCAACTTCCACTCTCTCATCTCTCCTCATGTTTGTTCTCTCGGTTTCCCTCCCCTCCGCCTCTTCCATGAAAAAAGAGTTGTTAACACAGTCTAAGAATCCCCCCAAGAACCCTTGAACCAAGACTTGGGGTGCTTTGAGCAAGGAACATAGAATTTTGACCTTCCTTTTCACCCTCCCCTTCTACTTCTAGTATGATTCTAAACTGACCATTTATAAAATATAAGGGAGAACCAGCAGGTTCTACCCAGTGCTTAGGGACAACCGTGATTCTTTGATTGGACAACTCATGGAATGGGATGAGCTGTGGTCCAACCTCACTAATCTACCTTTATCCTATTTCCCAATTACAAGATGAAGGAATGGCTTTGATGATCTCAAAAAACGCATTAGGAAGTTCCATTGTCTTTTTTGCCATTTGGCTTTCTCAGTGCTTAAGTCACAGAAATAGTTTTCTGCTCTGCCTTGTCTTGAGTCATGACTTGTCCTACCTTATAGATGTATTTTAAAAATAACACAGATAAACCTTAAAAAAACCAATTGTATTTTCTCATGAAAGTGTATTTTTATTTCAGAGGCTCTTTGACTTTGTTGGTGATTGATTATTGGACAGTGTGGTTCTTAACATTTTAATTTTAAATGCATTCTCTTTGTGCAATGACACACACTGGTCTGGCAAACCCAGATGCTTATAGTGCCCTCAGCATTGATCTTTATTGATATAGAATCTTTATGATTCTGTGTTATAAATAATCACTCCTAGCTAATCATGTTTGCCTGCCAACATGGTGGCTTTCTGATAGCTCTCATAATGCACCATGAGACTTCCATGTCTGTACCCTTATCTGGGAAAGCTCAACCAAAGGGAGCTGAAATGCAGTGCTAACTTTACTGGCCAAGCCAGGTAGCCCAGTGGAAGGACATCCCTTAAAATTCAACTCTTCAGAGCAGGGGGTCTTTTTGCAGTTGATACAGAGATTCTGTATGTGCTGGCAGAGGCCCCTGGACCTGAAACATCCTTATTCTAGCCTTTAGCAAGTCCGGTTCTTTTCCACCTTTCAGATCTCACCCCTCAGAGAAGCTCTCACTGACCATAGTATTTAAACCCCTTCCTCATTCCAAGCACACACTCTTTCCGTGATACTCTCTGTCATCCACTATGTAATTCTTAGCAGCAAAACAAAGCAATGATAAGTTTGTGGCAGATTTTATTACTGACCAGTTTTTTTTACCCTTCCCTGTATCCAGGGACTTCTCTGTGTAACTTTCCAGTCTCTTCCCATCTGGCCCTTGTTATTCCCCTTAACCAATAGAATGAGGCAGACATATATTCACAAATGCACATTTCAAGTCTCTGTTTGCATTAGTTTAATAGCATCCCATTGGCCAAATCAAATTACATGGCCAATCCAAAAGTCAACAGGAAGGGAGGTGGAAGGAAATGCAAAAATACCTGGCAAAAGATGTAGTCAGGGAGGCGTAAGCAACAGGTGCCAATAACTCAGTATACTGCATTGGGCAATTTCCACCGATTGCGTGTGGTCTCCTGGAACACCGTGTTGAGAAGGATTCCGAAGTTTCAAGGGAGCTCATTTCAGTTTCAACTGGACTTACTGAAAGGTGGGCCATGATTAAAATTTGCCATGCTTCTCACAGTCTCCCATATATCTGATGACATAAGCAAAAAGCTGTAGAGAAAGTTAGAATCAGATTAGGGGAATCAAGAAAGCAAATATTTGTCAACGATCCCAGAGCTTAAGAAACATCACTGGTCAGTAGCTCTGTCTAGTGTACTATACCACTTATTTGTTTTCCTTTTCACTGTTCTAAAGTCTGTGTTTGGGAGACCACTGGCTATATTTGCTATAGTGAGATGCTTATGTTTCCCTCTCTTAAGAACTGAGAATACGGGCGCCTGGGTGGCTCAGTTGGTTAAGCGGCTGCCTTCGGCTCAGGTCATGATCCCGGGGTCCTGGGATCGAGTCCCGCATCGGGCTCCCTGCTCTGCGGGGAGCCTGCTTCTCCCTCTCCCCCTCCCCCTGCTTGTGTTCCCTCTCTCGCTGTGTCTCTCTCTGTCAAATAAATAAATAAAATCTTTAAAAAAAAAAAAAAGAACTGAGAATGCTAAGGAGAATAGAAAGGTGGCAGATCAGTGTGGGGCAGGGGGGGTGGGGGATGCAAATGTTGGGCTAAAAGGAGCTTAATTTTTTGCAAGGCTAACTCTGGAATTGGTTTCAAAAAGTCCATTGTTTTTCTCCTATAACTTGGGTTCATCAAAAGATTTCTCCTGTGTGGGCTCCTTATTAAAGTTTGTTGATAATTTGCTTAAAAGCCTAAGAAAATGGCTGGCAAAGAAGTTTTGGCTTATAGCTTTATTTCTATCACACCACTATTTGAACACCCACACGAAATCTATTGTCTACTCCCCAAATTGTCTAAACCTTCAAGTACCATCAAGTTGTTTGTTTTTATTTAATGTCTGTCTCTAATAAAAATTCTGCATAATTGGAAATGCTGAGCTTCTGGTCTGGAGGAGCTACAGATTCCCTACTCACTGTAGTGGCTTTTGTATATGCTGAGGAGAGCAGCCTTTCCATATTTTTGTTTCCCGAGAAAGACAATGTATTTGACCAACTACAGATGGTCTCCGACTTAAGATGTTTCAACTTGAGACTTTCTGACTTTACAGTGGTGTAAAAGTGATACAAATTCCATAGAAACTGTACTTTGAATTTTGAACTGTGATCTTCTCCCTGGCTGGTGATATGCAGTACAATCTTCTCTCCTGATGTTGGGCAGTGGCCCCAGCCGCAACTCCCAGTGAGCCACGCCATCATGAAAGTAAACAACTGATACACTTCCAACCATTCTGTTCTCATTCTACCATTCTGTTTTTCACTCTCAGTACAGTATTCAATCAATTACCTGAGGTATTTAACACTTTATTATCAAGTAGGCTTTGTGTTAGATGATTTCCCCCAACTGTAGGCCAATGTAAGTGTTCTGAGCATGTTTAAGGTAGGCTAAACTAAATTCTGATATTCGGTAGATAAGGTGTATTAAATGTGTTTCAACGTATGATATTTTCAATGTACTCACTCATAATGGGATTATCTGGACATAACCCCATTGTAAGTTGAGGAAGACCTGTATAGTGATTATAGTTGCCATTATAGAGGAAAAGAGCAGAAGGAAAATTAAATCAAGAACAGCCCTGAAGCATAGAGTTCAGAAACCATTGACATAGTAAAGGGATGACTTCATCTCCTTTCTCCTGCACACCTATACTCCTCATTTCAGTGAATATTGTCACAGTCTGCCCAGTTTCCCTAGACACAACACAAGAGTCATTCTTAATGTTCCTTCTTCCTCAAATTTCAGGTCCAAGTAGCCTCCAAGTCAAGCCAATTCCATTTTCTCAAGAGGTTTCAGATCTGTCATGTGTCTCTCTCTGTCCATTCCCACCCTCTGAGTTGAGATCATCCCACCTTTCATCCACGTTATTGCCTAGTCTCCTAACTGGTCTCCCGGTTCCCAGTCATGCTCACCCAACTGTAATCCATTTCCAAACAGCCAAAGTGATTTTCTTTTTTTCTGTTTTTTGTTTGTTTTTTGTTTTGTTTTGTTTAGAGAAGAAGAGAGATGGGTGGGGAGGAGGGACAGAGGGAGAGAGAGAGAATCTTAAGCAGGCTTCACACCCAGCATGGAGCCCAATGTGGGGCTCGATCTTACAACCTTGAGATCATGACTTGAACCAAAATCAAGAGTTGGATACTTAACCCACTGAGCCACCCAGGTGCCCCCAGCAAAAGTGATTTTTCTAAGGAACAGTTCTGATCAAGATGCTTGCCTGAATGTTTCAACCTTGCCACCATTCTTAAAAAAAATGAAATTCTATAACTTGGCTCCCAAGATTACCTACCATGTCTCTTTTCTGGCCACTATCTCTACATGATTCAGAAAAATTTTTGGTTCTCTGAACCCACTGTGCTCTTTCCAGGATTTTGCTTAGATTATTCCCTCACCCTGAAATACTTGTCACTCACCATCACCTGGCTAATTCCTATCAAGTCATGGTGCAGGCTTCCCTGTATCCCTAATGCCCTAAGATGGGTTGGGTGACTCTGTTACATGCTTTCTTGAAGCTTCTCCTGTGGAGCTCTGGCCACACTAGATTGATAATTGCAGTCTATCTGATATGAGGGCCCTATTGTCCTATAAGCTCCAGGATGGCAGTGTCTGTGCCTGGCTTGTTTATGATTGTATTTAGCCATCTAGCAAATTGTTTAGCACATATTAGACATTCAATAAATACTTTTGATTTGAATAGAATAAATATGGAATGTCGGAGGTCCATATCAACTTACCTTGTGTCTTAAGAACTTGTCCGTAAACTGTTATTTCAACAAAGTGATAGAGCCAAAACTCTAGTACTAGGATGCCTGGACTTGAATCCCATTTATGCCATTTACTAGCGTGTGACTTTGGGCAAGTTATCCTAAACCTCCAATTCCTCATCTTCAAATAGGAATAATAATACTTACCTAAGGTAACAACCTAGGGTTGTTATACATTAGGCATCCTTATACATTGTTATAGGTTGTTATACATTAGGCACCCAGTACAATGTCTAGCTTAATGGGTGCTAAATAAATAATAGTCTTGTTACTATCAGAAATAGGATCGCCAGTGGAATTGAATACGGATAGTACAAAAAGTGTTGGGATTTAAGAGGGAGAAGGAAAGAAACTTGGGAAGCTGGATGGAATAGGAGAACACTGGAGTAACAGTGTTGGTGTAGCTTTTAATCTTGTACTAAGCTTTAATATACAACTAAGGTTCCATTTGAGTTTACTCCGTGTCCCCCTCAGGTTCAAATATGCATGTGTATTTCTGGGAAGGCCTACCAACTTCAGGTTGGACTCTTTTTGACAAAAGTGCAATTCACACAGCTTAAGCACTGAAATGAATTTATTGTTTCATGTAACTACAGTAGAGAAATAACAGTGGCTTCAAGCAGAGCTTGAGCCCATGGCTCTAAAATGTCACCAAGGGCCCAGTTATTTTCATATCTAATTCCAAAAATGACTGCCAGAGGCTCTCCATGGTACTTGGATGTGCCTTCATGTTCAGCAGAAAAGAGGAAGTCTTTATCTGAGCATTCAAGCCAAAGCCCTCACTGTTTCATTCTCATGGTTCCAGGAAATGGCGCATGACTCCAGCAGTCCCAGTGAAAGCTGATACTGGGACATTTGTGTGTCCTTTAATCAATTCACTGTGATTAGGGAGACAGGATATACCATTTGCTTAAACTAATCTGAACCCTCTAGTGAAACTGGAATTAGGGTTAATCTCCTTAAACTACGAGGCTGAAAATAAGGGAGAAAAGTTTTTTTCCAAAGACCTTAGAAGTAGTATTATCATTAAAGAGAGGGAATGGATGCTTGCCAGCAAATAATGGTGCTTGAAGGACCTTGGAAAAGACCTTGTCTTCAATGATGATAGAAATCAGGCTCTAGAGCTTCATCCCAGGACCACACACTGTAGAAGGCAAGGGTGGAGAGCAAGGAGGATATCATTTTGCAGGAGGGGTAGAGGCTCTCCCTTAAGGGATGTTACAATAACCATACCAAAGAAAATCAAGGATCTAAAAGGTCATCCAAATTGCCCTAAAAAGATGAGCTCAAATCCAAAAATTCTGACTTAAAAATAACATGGCCCTGTAGAGTTGCATAAATTGAGGACCCACTTGAAATAACCAAACTTCACAGCCTTTAGAAAACGTTTAAAACAATAAATCCCAAAGTAAATTGATAGGTTCATGTAAGCAATGTACATATAATAGATACAACTACACATAGTATCTTCCAACTGATTGCATCCATGGGATCAAAGACAATAGTGGGATCTCATGAATCCGTAAGCCTCAAAGCTGTTTTTCCATTTAAATGTGTAACTTTTTTTTTTTGTAGTGTATGAACTTCTTATATTTATTTTTAGGCACTCTGCACTGAGCTGCTTGCATCATGTCAATGTTTGCTGTGCTAACTTTACATCTAAAGGTTACTCAACACACTGAGATCTGAAAAAAACACTCATATTTTTACCTCGAAGAAACTGTACTTGGATTCTGCTATATGTTCTAATGGTGTTAAATGTCAAAAAATACTGGAAATACAAGTATTGGGAAATGGGCTGCAACTGCTGTCCTAGATGTCTTGTACAGCTAAAGGGTACGAAGATGCCAGGCGCTGCAGCTCAGGGTCGGCGGTCTGGCAGATTTTGAAGAGGAATCCAAATTGGAAGATAGGAAAATAAGTTAGTGATCGTTTATCAGTGCCTGCAATTCAGTTGGTACTAGTCCTACGCAAAAGAGGCAGGGGCAACTGAGTGAAGACCTGAACAAACAAAGTAACAAAATTTTGAATAGTAACACTGGCTCTTGGTTGAGTGTACCAAGCACTAATTTAATGCTCATGGCAACCCTGGGAAGTGGGGATATTATCTCACTTCTGGCAATGGGACAGGTGCAGTTACTGGCTGCAAGGTAACATGTGCCATTCTCAGAGATGGCACAAGTCAACTCTTACTGGCTTTCTGTTGAGGGAACTTTCAATTCTAACTCGTGGATCAGCGATGAGACCTTCTGTGTCTGTCACTGGTGAAAGAAATCCCCTTAGTCCTCTCTGCATTTCTTCCAATGCTTCAAAGCTTTGGCAAGATCCTGTTGTAACTGCTTTTTCAGTAATGCCACCAATTGCTCATAAGTCGGGAGAAAGACAAACCCACTCCTCTCTGCCTTATTTAAAGACTTTGAGAAAGCAATGGTGAGTTGGGGAACACCCACAGCTAGAAACATTTCAATCAACGCTTCATACACACACACACACACACACTCACATACACACGGGGGTTGCATACTATATCAAGGAAGGAGAGGAAGCAAGTTTGAAAATGAACTTTCAAATTCCTTCTTTATTTAGAAATCATACTGACTTGCTTTTTATGTTTCTACTTAAGATTAGGAGATGCTAGATGTAGTTCAATGTTTGGAAAGAGAAAAGAATAAAATGCTGTTTGTTTTTAATGAGACAGTAGATGTCATTAGTATATTATAATTAAAACACATTGTTACATTACAATTACCTTACGATTTAATAATAATGTAATCAGATAAATATTATCACAGAAAAAGCCGTATTTTGAATCTGGATGGCCAACTTATGACCCTATACAGGCATGAGACTTAGTGTCTGGGTGTGTTTTCCAATTTACAGTCACAAAGTTACCAGGCAATCATCTAGATTGGGGTCTGCAAACTATGGCTCACAGGCCAAATCCAGCTGGCTGTCAGCTTTTATCCTTTGATTATAACACAACCACATTCATTTGTTAGCATACCGTGTATGGATGCTTTCAGGCGACCGTGGCAGAATTGGGTAGTTGTGACAATGACTTGTATGGTCTACAAAGTGAAAACTATTTATTATCAGGCCCTTTACAGAAAAAGTTGCCAGCTTCTGACCTAGATTATGTGACAGTGTTTAATTTTCCTTTTTTATCTTCACGGGCATGCCTCGCCATAATTAGGCTGGCATATCATAATACAAAAAATGATAAAAACCATCCTATATCCATTATTTTGCTACCTTTGAAATAATCTATGAGCAGGAATACTCTGTTTCCCTTTACCCAGACCTGCTGGAGACTTGATTTAATTTAACTGACATTTGAACACCTACTGTGTTCCCAAAATAGAGATTCTTACTCTGAGATGTTAACACTGCTCATGAAGAAGGACCGAAGTGATATCTATGATTGGGGAACAAGACACGATGGAAACTCTTCCCCACTCTTTGAAAATCCAGAACTATCGGATGAGCTGATAAATAAATGTTTTCTCTCCTTTGCTACCCAGATTGATTAGGAGCAAAAACGCAGAGTATCATTTGCCATCAGTGATGATACCCAACGTGCCCTTCCAGTGCCACTGCTAAGTTTTTTTAATATTTGAATAGTACATTGTTACCTTACAACAATACCAAATAATTTTAACTCCCTTCTCGCAAAGACTCCAATTATAACCCAATTCCTCTCAGATTAAATACACTTTGATAGCAATTCCCTTATACCAAAAAATATAGCCCAAGATAATGGGCTGTGAGTATAGTTTCAATGCTAATAAGAGGCAGTTTAACAGCCTCGAGAAGTTCATTCTGACTACATTTTCATTGCAGTGATAAACAGCATATAATGCCCCTCAATTATAGCTTTAATGTAAAAAAATGAAGTTATAGGACAATTTATCCCAACTAAATTGTAATTTCATTTCTGAGATATTGCCCTTTTAATAAATAAAAACTCCACTTACCCATTCCATTGTTCTCAGGTTGGGTTTTGACAGTGAGATTGACTACGGGAAAAAAAGAATTACCGATGAAATCAGTGCCACCACTATAAGTCAAGTAGTGAGAGTTTGTTCAAGCCACCAAGCTTGAAACACTTCTCTCCCCTTTTCTCTCAGAGAGCATTAGAAAATAAAATGTTATTGATGACTGCAACTTTAAGTGGAATCATGGATTCCAGCTGACTATGAGCAATGAAGCAAAGGAATGTGTGAGGGAAGTCCTTGAGTCATATGCTGAAGTTCATTTTTTTTGGACTTTATTGGAGTATACATACATTCAGAAGAGTGCACCTCTTACAAGTGTACAGCCCTATGAATGTTCACCAACAGACAAAGGAAGCCGTCAAGCAGATCAAGTAGCAGAACATTAGCAGTACCCCAAAAGCCAATGATGACCTCTCCTCAAGGATAACCATTCTCTAGACTTCTGACCATGTCCATTAACTTTGCTAGTTTGTACTTTATATAAAGGAAATCAAACTTTTGTGACCGGCTTCAATGACTCCACATTATGTGGGCAACAGCCATCCATATTGTATATGTGTGTGTTTCATTCTATAGGATGTGTCTCAATGTTGTTTTCATGGATGAACTTTTTTAATAATTTTAATGATTATGCATTTATTTATTTCTAGTAATGCAAAAACACAACAAGAACACCAAACCTATGATTTCGAGGAAGCTTAGAACAAAACGAACTTTAAGAAGATGGTTGCAATCCTGTACATGAAATGTTCATAGCAACTTTATGGGTAAGCTCAAAATACTAAAAATAACTTGTTTTAGTCAACTCAGGCTAATCAACTACATTACCTCATCTGAAGCCGAGATGTCACATCCAAATGCCATCGTGTTGGGGGTTAGGACTTCAGCATACGAATTTGGGGAGGACATGAACATGCAGTTCAAAGCACAACTCAAATGCCCCTAGATAAGCAAATGGCTGGACCAACTCTCTCATATCCATACAGTGGGGTACAAATTAGTAATAAAAAGCAATGAAGATTGATATATGCAACAACCTGGATGGACTTAAAAGGACGTGGTGCTTAGGAAGAAATGTTAATCATAAAAGGTTACATATTGTATGATTCCAGTGATATAACATTCTCACAATGACAAAACTATAGACACGAACAGATTAGTGGATGCCAGGGGGTGAGGATGAGGGAGAGGGCAGTGGTGAGCTGGGAGTGGGTACAAATACAAAAAGTATCCACTGTCTATCTAAACTTCAAATTTAACTGAGTGCCCTTTATTTTAGCAAGAAATTTTGTCCCCATATTCTAATCCTCATACACATCTGTGTTAATTGCTTTTCTGAACACAGCTCTCGCTTCTCTGGGTCACTGGAACCCTTTCCATAGTGCCCTTTGGAACTCACTGTTGTACATCACCAAAATCTCCAACATCCTCCATCTCTTCTCATTTATCGTGTTTTTCAAACTGAGCCCCGATTCTCTCCTGGGGACACCATTTCCCCTGTACCCTTTTCTTTCCCACCCCTTGTATACCACCAGGCTGGTTGGGAGATGGGAGCCCTCATTTAATCCTCTGACCACATCAAACCCTTCTGCCTCCCACTCTCCAGCTTGAATCCCTTGTCATCAGATTACACTACAGACCACCCTTTCTTACTCTAAGCATGTATGGGCTAATGGGTCATCTTCTCTCATTCTTTGAAGGATTTAGTTTCTAGCACAGTGTCATTTACTGCAAAGCCACTTCTATCACAATCCTTAGTTATTTCAATATCTGTGCAGGTGAGAATTTCAAAATCCTGTTTTCTCATTTCTTTAAACTCTTCTCCACACTATTTCATCCATCCCCTCTTGAAGTCCTGGTGCCTTAGACCTCTTAGTTACCAAAATGTGTAACCTCTTCTTAATTCACCCCTCTCTGCTCACCATCTTCAGGCTTTCCAGCTGACATCCTCTACTACTCCAGCTCAACATGGGCCTATACAACCCATCGATCCCCGACCTTTGAAACTGCCTCTTAGCTCTTTACACCCCCACTTCATTTCTTATCCAGGGACAATTCTAAAGCCATTTGTTAGAATCGCTTCTTTGCATATGCCCTTGTCTCCTTTATGCTCTCTTTCTGGCACACTCACTTGAAAAAATGCGGCTCTAGCCAAATCCCACTCTCCCTGTATGCCCACCCGCACCCATGAAACTAAATGAAGCTGGAAACAAACACAGGACTGCTCACTTGCCTCCCTTTGATTTCCTGTTCACTCTCCACAAGAGAGTCCTTAGAGTGGCTGGACAATCATACTACCTGTCCCCAGTCCATTCACCTTCCTGCTTTCCCAGGTGACTGTTTTGTACTTTCCACTCTCTCCTCAAATACCTGACAGGTCCTCCTTTGTTCTCACTCTCATTTTACAGAGGAAGTAGAGGCGATCAGATGAGAAGCTCTACACGTTCTCACACCCACGCCCACCACCTACTTGCATCTGTGTCATCTAACTCTGCCTTCTCGCCTGTCACCGAATGAGTGTCCCCTCTGCCAGGAAAGGCCAATCCCTTCCCTTTTGTACTTGATCCTATCTGCTTTCGTCTACTTGAGAACATTACTCTAGCAATTTCCTCTCTTTCTCCTACAGCAACGACTCCTGTCCCAAATGTTTCTCATCATCTCATAAATATCGAAAGAAAAAAAAAAACCCATCTCTTAATCCACTTCTCACTCCAGCCAGCACCTTCTTTCTCCCCTTCTCTTTACAGCACATCAAGTATCTATACTCATAATCCCTAATTGTTCTCCTCACATTATCTTTGAACTCCTCTGGCCAGGTTTTACTCTCATCACTTGATGGAAACAAAGCTCTTGTCAGGGTCAAGAAGGACCTTCTCAATGCAATGGTCAAATGTCAATCTTTATTTTACTTATCTGTCAACAAAACTTGTTACATTTGATCTCTCACTACTTCTGAAAGCATTTCCTTCCCTCTGTGGCCACTTGGTTTTCTTTCTACATTACTAGCTACTTATTCTCCATCTCCTTTGGTAGGTCTTCCTCATCTATCCAACCTCAGAATCCTGGAGTGCCTCAAAGTTGAGCCTTTGGAACCCTTTTCTCATTGCCTGAGGAATCTCATCTGACTAGGTTCTGATAACAAATTTCTGTGTCCAGCCAGACTTCTCCACTGAAGTCTCAACTCATTCTTTCTGAGAACCTTCTCAGATTTTCACATGACTACCTAATAACCATCTCAAATTTAGCATGTCAAAACTTTGCTCCTGATCAGACTGCCACTCCCCCTCCAAAAATCTGTACCTCCCACAGTCTTTTGTTTGCTAAGGCACACAATCTTGGAGTCATACTCGATCCGTCTCCTTTTCCTTACCATATTTCTTCTCAATCAGCATATCTTATTGACTCTACTTTCAGAATATACCTATAATCCAGTCACTTCTTATTTTTTACTGCTACCAATCTCATCTCACTTACTGCAATGGTTTCCTAATGAGTCTTCCCACATCCATTGCTTTCCCCTACATTCTGTTCTCAATCAAGCAACTGTAGTGATACCATTAAAAGGTATCCTTGGGGGCACCTGGGTGGCTCAGTCAGCTAAACATCTGCCTTCGGCTTAGATCATAATCTCAGGGTCCTGGGATTGAGCCCCTGCGTCGGGCGGGGGGGGGTCCCTGCTCAGTGGGGAGTCTGCATCTACCTCTCCCTCTGCCCCTCTCTCTCTCAAATAAATAAAATCTTTATAAATAAATAAATAAATACATACATACATAAAAAAAGGTATCCTTGTGCATATCGATCATCATTTCAAAACCATCCGATGCTTCCAGTCTCACTCAAAGAAAACACTGAAGTCCTCACAATGGCCTAAAAACACTATAAAATCTGCCTTCCCCATTACCTCACTGACCTCATCGCCTATGAATTCCTCACCACCACCACCACCAGCTCCCTCCACTCCATCCACTTTGGCCTCCGCTTGCAGTTCTTCTAACATGCCAGCCCCAGTCGTGCCTCAGGGCTCTTGGATTAGCAGTATCTTCTGCCTGAACTTTTCTTCCCTTGGATATCCACCAACTCCCTTACCTACTGTAGATCTTTTCTCAAATGTCTCCTCGGTGAAGCCTTCTCTGACTACCTTATTTCAATGGAAAGTGAGTCCTGCCATACTTTCTACCCTCCTTACCTGGGTGCTTTAGTTTTCTACCTAGCACTTATCACTTATTACCATTTAATATGCCATGCATTTAACTCGTTTATTTTGTTTACTATTTTTATTCCCTGTCTAGAAAGGCAGGATTATTTTCTGTTCCTCCATTCGGCTATCCACTGCTGAATCTCCAGATAATATTGTTGCCAATCGATATCTATGTTATTGTATTCTTTGGAAAGTAGGAAGACAAGAGTTTCCAGAGCCCCCTGGCAGTTAGACTGGAGTCTTATGACTGATTTATGGTCAGTGGAATGTGGGCAAAAGAGCTGTAAGGCACTTCTAGGCTTGATCCATAAAACCCTGTATGAGTGATGCTCTTTTCACTTCTTGTTCAGCAAACTTGGAGGCCATTTGTTATAGAAGGTAGCACCTTCGGGAGAAGGAGCCTGGGTCTTAGGAAGACTGGCGTTGGACTGTGACACAGCAGGAAGTAAATCCTTGAATTAAGGAACTGATATTTTAGAATCATTTAAGGAATTAACATAACTCTGAATGATACAGCACTTAATAAATATTTGTGACTATTCTGAATAAATAAAAAATTATATTATTTTTAATCAAACTCTCCCTAAAAGACATAACACTGTGTTCTCTAACATAGTCAACAAAATATAATGAGCACAAGTTAATCATTAGTATCAAATATTGTTCTATGCCATACAACCAGACCTACAAAGACTTTTGCAATGTACACTGCTGTGTGCCCTTTATACTTTTCAAAAACCATTCCACTTACCATGATTACTTTTTTTTGATGTTCCTTGTTTTGCTCACTATTGCATTGACTTCTTGGGGGCTTCATTGTTGGTTCTCATATCTATTCTTAGATGTGAGAATCCCTACTTCTTCTCATTTTTGTTTTTTCCTTCTCGTTTTCCCCTCACTTTTTGTTGTATAGTCTTTGCTTTTCAGCTGATAATGGCGAGGCTTGAATGTTTTAGCTGTCACCACTGAATAAGAGCATTTTCTGGTTTGTAAACCATCTATCATACAATATATTCTTTGTGGACTCTTGGCTTGTCTCCACTCTTGTCATGAATACTCACATACTCACAATAAAAAGCCTTTTCAAATTCTTTTGAAACTTGAGTCCATCAGATATATAATCACCAAATAAAGGTAATAGAACGATACAAACAAATTTTGGGTAAAGCTTTTTTTCCCACATTTTCTGTGAATTTACTTTATCTAATATCCTTGTTTATAAGAATTACTTTTCTTTTTTCATATTTCCAAATATACTGATGGACTAAAACAATCTTTTGAAGACTAGAAGAAATGTTATCCCTTGTGGTAACACTTAAGATTATTTTCAAACACAACCTTTTTAAAACAATTTTAATCTAATCAAAGTGTAGTTATAGCCTGGAATTAAATATGCAAGAAGTGGGTTTCTTAATGGTTTATTTCAATGGGATGTGAAGTTAGAATTGTTAAGAAATGCAGAATGCTAATTAACTAGAGTTAAAAGCTGGGGATGAGATAAAATACCCTGACATGATCTCTTGATCAACCTTTCTTATTAAAAGTTCACAGGGTCCAGTTGACCTGGATGATACAGAGCTGTGAGGTCATGGGCATTTAGACGTCTGGGGGTTGTCCCATTTAGTTATTCCACCAACCAGCAGGGGGAGACACAGAATGCTCCTTGTAACCCAAGATAGAACTCCCTGTACCCTGAGCCCTCAGTCCTTTTGAGTCCGTAACAGGTAGAACAAGTTAGTCCAGTCTGACAAAGCTCACCCCTTAGTGTTTTCGTTTGCTTGAATTACAGTTGATTTTGCATTCAAGTGACTCACTAGAAGGAGGGATTTGTTTGTATTTGTTGGTTTTGCAGATACTAGATTATATCAGTTTTTTAATATAAGTAAATTTGGCCTATGGCTCCAAAACATGGATGAATCTGATTGAAATTCAGCTATTTAAAAAAAAAATTAAACTTCACTCTGTCTCCTAATCAGTACCTCTAAAACTCTTAACCCAACATTCAACTATAAAGGAGCTAACAAAAGCAACACTATTAAAGCTAATGGCAATCTATATTAAAATTTTAAAATGTCTCGACAGGTTAGAAGGTTTTGTGTCTGATCTTCCAGGAACCAGACAATTTTGATTTTATCTATCTATCTATCTATCAGTTCAGTTCAACACATACCTGGGCTAGGAAGACCAACCAAAGGAGATATATGCCAGCTCCTAAGTTAAGTACTTGGGATAAAAGAAGGTCATGGCACTTGCCCTTTGGATAGATAGACATTTAACAAATAATTACTGGACAGTGTGACCCATGCAACACAAGAGGTGTGAATGAGGTGCATCAGAGGAAGCAGCAATTCTTCTGAAGTAAGGCACTGAGGTGGGCTTCATAAAGAGAAATAATGCTTGAGCATAACTAAGAGGAAAGAGAATGGATTGGGATTAAAAAAAGGAATAGAATGTGAAAAGTTACAAAATAGAACATCCGTTTGAGCAAGTCTCCTTTGTTTGTGTTGCTGGAAGATGATGTGGGGGTGGGGCATACAAGTAAAGCTGAGGAGGAAGGCACAGGACAGAGGGTGAAGAATCCTGGACTAAAGCCCGGGAACAGGCTACAGAGGGAATCAGGAGTACAGGGCTCTCAAAATTAGATAGTTATTCAGGCTCTGCCAATCTGATGACAAGAGTGTCAGTCATCAAGGAGACTGAGAGAATATGAAAATGTAAATGAGAACCCAGCACCTTGAAGGACAAAAATCCATGTCTTGGTCTTTCAGGAAGATTGCATTCATTATACTAGCAGAAGAGTAGTAGATATGAATTACTAGGCAACACAGATTCTCAAAAATTAAATGTCATATTCAAAGATAATTTCAACTTCAAATTTATCTTGATACTCAACAACAAGTTTTCCTTCTTCAGGCTTTAATTTTGAAGATTAAATATTGGTTCACGGAAAGGCCTCAAAAGAGCACCTTGACAGGCTTATCTCTGAGTTCTTCAGATAACAACAAAGGTAAAACAACTTTGAGCGAATACCTATTTTACTAGTCCCATTTTGATTTCCTTGATTAATAATTTTTATCTAATCTTTTGCTAATTTTATAGAACGCTGGGTAGGGATGATGGGTTTGGAGAGATGAATTCCTGTTTATGTTATATAAAAAGTATGTGGGTTGTTGCTTTTTAATAAGTCATTTGAAAAAATAAAGATTGGATGTGCCAAAATCCCCACCCAAATCTCACTTAACACCCCTTTCTAAACGGAAAATAAAACCCTTAAATATTTACACAAAACCTAATTATGAGTTTGCAAGCATTTTAGGTGGTTGAAAATTCAGGGTCTGGACTGGGAAAAAGTAGAATGAGAAGCTGATATGCTGTTTCCAACAAATAAAACAGAGGTCAACAACTTCTGTCATAGTCACGGTAAAGAGTGCTTGTAGATATTTTTGGCAGGGCTTGGTTTTTGCCAGTAGACAAGGAACAAAGAAATACAAAGAGGAATGAAGGAAAGAGGAGGAAAAACAAAGAGAGAAGGAGCAAGAATAATTGTTGACTTTCTCTGAGACTCATCCAGAAAAAGCAATTTACTAGAAGTAGCATGGAGTTGTAAGAAAGGCTGGACTGTGTAAATTGTTAGGCTTGGATTCAAATTTTGGCCCCTCTCCTCCTGGCAGCATGCCGTTTGGATAGTCACTGAACCTCTCTGGATCTGTTCTGTATCAGTGCGATCACATAGGCTTGTTGAGATGGTTAAATGAGATACTGTGCTTAACGTCAGGTACAATGGCTGCACAGAGATGGTGATCAGTAAAGGTTAGTCCTATAGCTTTCGTGAACCCTATTATAGAACTATAATAACTACCCAACCTAGAGAAACCAAAATTCATGACATTTCTCCTCTTGAAACTAAAGATCCGGTCTCCAAATTTGAGTAGCCAGCACATCATCATGATGATCCCCGTCCAGAACAGAAGTAAGTTAATAATTTTAAGGACACAGACATGATATACAGGGGGGCACAGGGTATGATGGAATCAGGGAACAGGAAGACCCAAACTTGTCTGTCTGGGGAGTCAAGCAGGTGTCCAGGAAGAACTAACCCGAGGCCAAGAAATAAAGAGGAAGAAGGAATCATTTGGGCAAAATGGAGAGAAAACTCTGGGGGAGAGGAAAAAGGGGATGGTGAGCTTGCAGGGCTATAAGGACCGCAGACTAACTGGAGTATGGAATTCAGGTGACTTCAGCCTTTTACATCTAGAGAAAGGAAGGGGGTCAAACCACTCAATCTTTCTCTTCCCTTGACTCTTTTTTCCTCTATTTATCAAGTAACTTTAACAAATAAAAAAACAGTACCAATAAAACAGTCCTTCTCTTCTGAGTGGAGGAATCTTAACCCCAGGTCACATTTACTAATTCCCACCTCGTCAGAAAAGACGTAGAAATTGTCAAATGAGCCAATTCTAGAAAGTATATCATTCTACACTCTGTCCCCAAACAAAGGAAACACTGGTAGTGTCAATATGTTTAAACTATGTGGGTGAGAGTTGAGTGATTTCCTGGCTCAGAGCAAACAAAGACCACCTTCCTGCGCTTTATACTCTCATCATTTTTAACTCGCTTGCTGCAACTCATCCTGTATGTGGCAAAGGAGAAAGAGACCAGCCTGCATTTTTCTACAGACTATAGCTACTGTGAAAATGCAGAAATTGTCCACCTTCCACAGGGAGAGCTGGAGAAGCTAGCAGGGGAGAGACAAGGCGAAAAATTCCCTTTCAAAGGAACATGGTGAAGATAATAGGTAAATTTTATACCGTCAGAGTATGGACTCCTTTACATCAGGGGTTGGCAAACATTTCCGTAAAGGGCCAGATAGTAAATATTTTCAGCTTTGCGGGACACACATATAGTCTCTGCAGCAACTACTCAGTTCTGCTTTCATACCATGAAAGCAGCCACAGATGATAGGTAAATGAATGAATGTCACTGTGTCTCAATAAAACTTTATTTATAAAAACACTGGGCCAGATTTGGCCTATGGTCTGGAGTTTGCCAATCTCTGCTAACATAAGGTGATTATTATATTAACGGCATTTTACTTGAGGTATAAAAAAATTTCACACCCCAGCAGCCCATTGAGGGTTTCTGGTGCTCTTGGGTAATGTGTTGCTCACTTTGACTTCGCAGAGATCCCCAGGAAAGAGTGGAAGCATTCTGCATTAAGGGAAACCAATGGAGAGTGGGTTTTTTACTAATATAATAACATTTGCAAAATAGAGCATCAGATAGAACTACTTTTCATAATCAAATGACGGAAATTGTAATTTAAGTTTTATTTAGCCCAAATTTCGGTCTGATGAATCCCCCACTGATACCCACAATGGCCCTGAGACCATATGTCACTTACCCAATAACTTTGAAGGAACCATTGTGTCTTTTCATGTAAATCTTGCTAAGCTCATGGATCACTGACCTGCTTTAGGTGATGTGTGGCATATCAATTCATCCCCGAATACACACAACGAACTCATCCACCCTATTTCCTTCTGAGATTTTATTTCTAAAGTGACTCGCCAGCACGCACTCACCGATTTCCAACCAAGGTAGCCTGACGATTTTTTTCCCCTGTCAAGATGCCAAAAGCGTTTAGAGTGCTTTACCAACGTCCCACTTGCCAAATTTCCATTTTAACATCAAAGCCGTTGGAACCCTGAGACAAAGCACAAAGCCCTCTCAGCCAGTCAACTCCTATTGTTCTGCTTTACACGGGTTAAAAAAATAAATAAATGAATGGCGAAACAGATTGTTTTTGAAACTGATAACACAATTTGTTCTCCGGCTTCATATGTTAGATTTCCGCCTGCAGCAAATATTTACAGCAGAGTTTTAACCCTCTCAAAATCAGCTTGCTTATGTAAGGGCTGCAACTGCCTTTCATGCAGTACCCTTGACAATGTGGCTTTAAGAAAGAAAAAGTAGTGACCTCAGACACCGTCCTATGTGCGTGGTCAAGGTTTAGTTACAAGGAGACATGCAGATGGAAAACATGGTCAAAAACTTGTTGTCAATTATTTAGCATTCCCATAAACCATTAGATGGTCAAAAATATCTTTAATTGATTCCATCGCTACCTATGCTACTTATTATTTATTACTATAACAAACTTCTCCATGGGAACAGCTAATTGTACCTCCCTGGTGGCCACTTCAAGTGGAATAAGCCTTGCACAGTGCAGCCTAAGATACGCTGAAAGGTCTTCAGCTTTGGGGATTTGATTAAAACTGTATTACATGAACACATCAGCAACCATTGCCAAAACAAAACACTAATTTAAAAAATCCTTCTGCTTTACTACTTAACACGATTGAAAGGAGCTTTGTGTGCATGTGTGCATGCGTGTGTGTGTGTGTGTGTGAAAGAGAGAGACATGGGGAGTGGTAGCAGAAGGAGGGGGTCGCATATGTTGTCTCCTCTGCAGACGATCATGTTTAATGGAAATAATGTGGCATTCTGGGGCATACTAAGGCAGAAGAAAAGGGCAATCCTGCCAGCGGCATTATGGGTACGAGCAAAATCTCTGACCTCATTGTAGGACTGCAAACTATTGTACCAGAAAGCCAATGGTAGAAGAGGCGAATTTCTGGCCCAACCTCCCCTAAATACACACACACACAAAGTCACGCGTGCTTGTGCGTACACACACACACACACACATACACACACCTTTAAAGAAGCATAATTGTTAATCTGCTCTTTAGTAGAAAAGACAGATGTTATGGAAATAGTAAGCCACACTCTGCTAAGAGTGTTCTGTGGAAAGAGATTCCATAGGCAGCACTCTACACGGGAAGATTTAGACAATTAAGCAACCGTTGTGAGGCATGCAGATGAATAACACATGCTAAATTAAATCAATACCAAACACTGTGTTGGAAATAGGTTAATTGTTTATTTTAAACTTCATGGAAGAAAAAAGAAAACTAAGCAACAGTGGAATTTGTCAAGTACTCGAAGCAGGTTACTGGCCTAGATTTACCACGGCAGCCCAGAGAACAGAATGCCCTACGAAGTCCTATCAATGGGTCTTTTAAAGACATTTCTTCACTTACAATTCTCAACTCATTTTAACGAAGGTGGTGGGTGAATTGGAATTCTTAGAAATTTCAAGACCAAGACATTAAAATATTGCCCAGTAATTACAGATACTCAGGCTGAGCCTAAGACCCTAAGGGGAACGTGTGCCTCAGTTTACCACATTTATTCTTGTAGACTTAGAGAATAAGAGCAGAAGCCTTCTGCCATCTCTGAGTCTGGCCCCATGGATAAGGTAAGAGTCTCTGCAACATTATGGGAATGGCTCAAATGCAACAATTGTCTAGAGGTATCTTTGTGTCATTCCATAATATTTTAAATACTGTGATGTACCAAAGGGCCAATAGCTGATGCATTTCTTTAATGTAATGTTTATGTGTAAGGAGTAAACAAATGTGAGCTCTGATGTTAAACAAACAGACAGAGCAACAGGGTGAGAGCCTGTATATTTTGTACAACTATTTGATAACCCAAATGCTAGTTTTTGCATTTAGAAGAAACAGGGAAGAGAGGGAGGAATCTTTTCTTGAGTTTCTGAAGACTGCTACCATGCCAGAAACTTGCATATTAATCCCATTTTACAGATGAGGAAGCCAAGGCTCGAAAGGGTTAAATGACTTGTCCAAGCTCACACACTGGCCCTCGATGGAGCTGGGCTATGAGACCTGTGTCTGGCTCACTCCAGAGCTCAAGATCTTTCTGTTACCATAGCTACCTGCTGAGAACTGTCTCCAAGGATGTCCTAGGTTGTAGCTCTGAGCCTGTCTTCCATCCATACACTGTATGACCTTATGTTAGCTATAGCAGGACAGCTCTTCTCTAAAGTAATCCCAGGGTAAGTGAATATGTGTCTTACCTACTCATCTCATCACCTTGTTATCAGGATAATTGGGCCAAATTGAAGTAATGATGTTGGACTTATTAAGCACTTATGTATTAATTTTTATTTCTTTCGTATATTTTTAGATTTAAGCCCCTTCTACTCACAAACTGATTAAAATTGACTTTTACAGTAAATAGTCTCTTATCTGATATAATAGTTGGTTATTCTGAAAGAGGATCAATGAATTTAGGACATTATAAACAAAAGCTATATACCCTGATCATTTCCTTTTACCTTAAATATATAAATATACATTCATTCACTAACATTTGGATATAAGATAAAAATCTTTTCTTTGAATAAATGGCTCTACTCATAATCCACCACTGTCTGCAGTTTCAAGTTTTGGTTTCCTTAAAAAGAAGGAAGAACTTAAAGATACTTTCAAAACAATCAGAATGTGGAATTCTTTTAGATAACTGATTTTCTCCCCAAGCATTTCCACTTACTTCACTGATGCCTAATTCCACATCATTACTTTTAGCAACGTAATGTTATTGAATCTTTCCAAAGGATACAACCTTGTTTTCATAAAACTGATTCTATTTCTTTTTGCACTAATATTTCAAACTTTATGAAATATTTAATTAAAATTTGTTATAACACAACTGGGATAAACTAAGCATAGGATCAAGCACAACTGTCTCCTGGTAAACATTCTGTTCAATTGGTGGGAACATAAACTCACAGGCTCATAAGAAAGGACATCATTCAGAATTTTTTCCAGACTAAATGGAGAATAGCAATTAATGCAGCAAAATGATTAGGGAATAGTTAGTATCCATTAAAAACAATCATAAATAAAATAGAAGTATTTAGACTAAAGGAATAGTGTTATCGGGCACCTAACATGACCTGCTAGTTGGAGTTGGACGTTGAGTGCCCTGGCAGTAAAGTCAAAAAGGGAAACATGTTGCATTACTGTTAGAGTTCCACTCCATTGACCCATGATGGAAAGAGCCACCTGCAGGCTCAGTTCCACCCTGGCTCTGAGCCATCTCAAACTCAATGAGGGCTGGATTTGAAGCTACATTATTTATGTCCTCATCACCAGCAAATGGGGTAGTGGGGGCCTTGTGGAGTTATTGTTACATCATCTTTCAGATTTCTCTGTAGAGACATAAATCACGGCATTAATTTACGGCTCCCAAGTTAGATCTCCAGACACTAGGGTAATTTTATGGCTATCATTATCATGTGTCTCCATTGTTCTTGATGAAGTTAGGAAGGGGGTGGATGAGTGCAGAAGTGGAGGAACACTCATTTTCCTTACCTTTACTTGGTGACATTCTGGCTAGTTTCTACCTTCTCGCTTCTCCATCAGTGGTTCTCCTGGGTTATCACTCAACTAGGGTGTGGCCCTTGAAACAAGTATGGCAAATACACATTTTTGTCTGCAGAGATCAAATTTTCTGAGGACTCAGGAAAGTATTCATCACACGGATCCCTGAAAAATATCTTGCGTAAAAGGAGACAATGTATTCAAGCTGGATTCTGGCCAAAAAAAAAAAAAAAAATCAGAAATGTACAAAATGAATACAGAAATGAATGGCACTTCTGTTCTTTAAAAAGACTAAGGATTCTGTTAATTGTTATAAGCTTAAATATAACATTTCATTCATAGGAAATGTAAGGTTGGATCATTTTAGTCCTTTCCCAGGTTCATCCTCTCATAGCTTATGCATATTCCTTTGTCCATTTACAAGTAAATGTAGATATTTTGGGAACTGTGCAAGTTTAGAACCAGAAGGAATTCAAAGGTCATTTCATCCAACCTTATCACTGAACAATGAGAAAAACCCCTGCAATATTAAGGAACAAGGAAAGCTTCCAAATCCCCTGCTAATATTCTCTCTTGGCACCATGATCTGGAGGGGGCCAAAGACTGATAAATAGGGAGAATGGGAAGCAGATTCCCGCTGAGTCTAGAAGAAATGGTTGACAAGCAGATCTTGTTTTTGTTTACTCCTTACAAGTGTGCCTGACACATATTATGTGCCATGTAAGAATTGGCTATTATTGTTAACCTTGCACGCTCTGTTAACTGTGCCTGTTCTAACAGTGGCTGCCTGATCCCTTGGCAGGAATGTAGCATCAGAAGAGTATTTGGAATCAATACATTCCGACCAAGATATTCTGTGGGGATGTTATCCTGGACTACCAGAGATGTTTTGCTGTGACGCACAAGCATCTTTCTTTGAGAATGAGATCAAAATATCCTTCCGGAGACACTGCTCTACTCATTTCAGTCTATATATTACCCTGAATTTCTAAATTAGGAATGTGAGAAATGCTTTTAAGCTGTTTTTTTCCTTTGCATTTAATTTTTGTCCCCCCCCCCAAAACCAGCCTCCTGACATCCAGGATTCCCCATCTTAGTCAATGACAACAATGATCATCCAGTTTTGAGAGCTGGAAACTTGGAAATTATTCTGGATTGCTCATTTCACCTTCCTGTCATTTTCAATCCATCCACAAGTTCTCTTGGTTCTACCACCATCATCGATCTTGCGTCTTCCAGCTCCTCTCCATCTCTGTCCCCCGCACCCTGACAGCCACATCTCACCTAGACAATCAGAACTATCTCCTGACCATGCAAGAGGTCCCCAGTTGTCATTCTTGCCTCCCTCCAATCTATGATATTGCAGCAGCCAAAATTATAGTCTCAAAAACAAAATCAGATTATGTCTCTTTTCTGTTTAGAAAATCTCCTGGCTCTTTCCTGCCTCCAGGTCTTTATGTTCTGCTATTTTACTGAAATGATTTTTACACTCTTCACATGGATGGTTCTTTCTCATCTCTTAGATTTCAGAATAAATGTCACCTCCCCAATGGGGCCTCATTAGCCATCCTTTCTGAAATTGGTCCCCCACTCTGTTACTAACTCACTCTTGCTTGTTTCTTTCATAGTGTTTATCATTGTAATTATTTATCTGTTTGTAATTCTGTGCATTCTACTACAAAATTTAAGGAACATTAGAGAGGGGCTATGTTTATCTCATTCAACACTTTATTCCCATAGCATATAATGAGCTCTCCATAAATATTTAATGAATGAATGACTGAATAAATGAATGAGGTGGGTCAGTTGTCATAAGCACTTGGGGCTGCCTTTAAGGAGATGGAAAGAAGCGGAAATGGAAACTGAGAAACATATCATATGAAAAAAACACTGAAGGTTTTGGCTTCCTTATGTGAGAGAAGGTGACTTACTCATTTCTTGTTTCTAGTACTTAGCGCAGTGCCTGGAACAGCACACAGGTTTCAAAAACACCTGCTCTGTGAATGAATGAAGTAACGGATGATAGGAACGTGAAGCTAAAAGAAAAATGATGTAAACCTTGCCATTTGGAAGAACAGCTATGTGCAAACACATGGAAGTTGTTTTGCAATTAACAGTATTGTTGAAGATGTCATTATTCAGGCAGTGATTAAGAGTTCTTTTATTAGAACTCATTGTTTCATACATGGAGAACAGGAGTCAGGCTTCCATTCATCAATTTTTAACCTAGTTATGCAGTGTCTTCTTTCATGATTGTGAATGGTTCACTCAACTGCTTGGGATCTCAGTCCTTTCTCTTTTTTAAAAGTTTGGTCATTAACACTACAGTCTGATTAATAACTAAGCTAATACTACTGATAGCATGAATACTACTACTAAGATTATTATTAATACTAATATTAGCAAATCAATATTAAAAACTTACAATGTGGAAATGGTTTTCTGATATTATTACACTTAAATATATTTACAATTATCGTGGAAATAAGACTACAGACTCAGAAACTCAGCTTTTTTGTTTACATGGACCCTCAATCCAGGAAGAAATGAGGACGATTGACCACCAACCAAAAGCAAAGGACTATCACACCTCAGTTCTTAGCATATTAATCTGTAAAGTTTATTATG
The DNA here is from genome assembly GCF_054177405.1 of Leptonychotes weddellii. NCBI lineage: Eukaryota > Metazoa > Chordata > Mammalia > Carnivora > Phocidae > Leptonychotes > Leptonychotes weddellii. The sequence goes on from NC_138369.1 coordinate 71,943,735, forward strand.
AGTAAACCCTGCAAACCTCCCACACACAAGTATTCCAGAATTTATTTGGGGGTCCACTGGAAATGTCAAAATAAACACACATCACAAGGTTGACAACAAACATTTGAAAAGGTATTCTTGTATATTGTGAATCTTGGAACATCTCCAGAAGGTAAAAAATACATCTGGAAGGAGATTCAGGTATACATTTAAAAAGAAGGGGAACCACAGTTTTCATGAAGAAGAACAAAAAAAAGCTAATTTCAGCTTCCTGACATTTCCATTCCATCAACAAACCCTACTGATTCTACCTCCAACGTCTGTCTGTCTTGCATCACCTAGCTCCTCTCCGTCTTTTTCAGGTATTTAATCTGATCATACCCCTCTCTGAAAAGCCTTCAATGGTTCCTTCTAGAATAATATATGAACACAACCCTGTAGGGCATGTGAGAGTCTTCATGGTTGAAGGACACTAGAGCATATGAATTCCAAAGCTAGACTGTTTAGGTTTGAATCCTAGTTCTGACACTTTCCTGCTGTGTGACCTTGGGCAAATTACTTAACCTCTCTGCACTTTACATTCTTCATTTGTAACATGTGAATGATAGTAGGAAAGGACTCATAAGGTTGTTGTAAAGATTATATAAGTTAATTCACACAGAACATTTAGGATAATGCCTGGCACATTATAAACACTGTTTTATATTTTATTATGATTTATGATGGGCTAGCGAGGTATATTAGCAGATTGCTGTTGGATATTGGGTTGTCTTGATCAGGAATTAGCAGTAATCAAGCTACTTTCGTTTGAGTGGCTCTGGGCTTTATCACAAAAAATGTGACAAGGAGATAAAATGAATGAGCCCTGGGCTGATAAGGTAGAAAGAGAAATGCCGTCAGTAGAGGTAACAAGCTTCCTGGAATCAAATAGAGGAAACTTACAAGTGTATAAAACATGGGGGAGCACCACTGTAATGTGAAAGAAACCAGCTGGGCAATCTACACATTTCTGGTGCAATCTGTATTTTCTGATCGCACGGCATGATCTCAAATTGTCCTATTTCTGGTGACAGCACCAACCAGTGGTTGATTAAGTATCAATGGAGATGTTTCTTGCTGATGGTCTTGGAGATCTTGGGGCTACATAAAATGTTCAGAACAGCAACCAAAATTCCAGGAATCTTTTGGGCATTAAATGCCTATGTCGGCATCCTACTCTGAAGAAATAGGGCTGAGACGATTTGGGGTTCCCTGGGATCTGCACTCTGCCCCTACCCTTCCCAAGATAGAGCTGCCTGATGGCTGTTTCCCTCCTGTCTTAGTGTCCCCTACACTGCCTTCAGCTCCTCCAGGACTCTCCATGTGAGAACAGGGACTGGGATGATGATGACTGGGTGAACCAATCACCAGTCACGTTACATTCAAATTTATATTATTACCAGGACTGATACTGTTGGGTTTTACTCACCACATTTTCTCAGGGATTTTTATGTTTTGTACCATATATTTAGAGTCCTATTTGTTTATGAATTCTCAGGACCTGAAAACAATCCAGACTCAAAATCATAGCCATTTTCATTAAAATAATTATTACAACACAAGTTTTGGAAATATATAGAAATTGGATCATTGGTAGTATCACGATTCTAAGGATTACAATTATGACTTACATTAGAGTATTACAGAATATAGTAGTGCCATCATTTAAAGTGTGTGTGTGGTGGGGTGACTGGGTGGCTCAATCAGTTAAGTATCCCACTCTTGATTTAGGCTCAGGTCATAATCTCAGGGTCACGAGATCGAGCCCCACACGGAACCCACTTAAGGGTTTTCCCTCTCCCTCTGCTCCTGTGTGCATACTCTCTCTCTCTCTCTCAAAAAAAAAAAAAGTGTGTGTGTGTGGCAATGAAGGTTTTGAGGTGGGAAATGTTCAAAACAGTGAGAAGAACATTCTAGGCACAGGAAAATATCTAACTTCACCGTATTTTTTTTATTTTTTATTTTTATTTTTTGCTTACTTGGCTCTTTCCTATATAAGATTGTAAGCTGTTGATGGTGGGAAATCATTTCGTTTTTTTATCCCCTGAGTGTACTTTAGTGTCTCACACATAGTGAACCCTCAAAAAATACTAGTTGAAGGAACAAATTATGACAAAACAAGCATCTGTCAGAGAGGAGAAGATGACAAATAAGGAAGCTTCCTTTGCTCCCCAACTGTTTGGAGTTTGTATCTTATATCGTTTCTCCTTTTAAATTTTTTTTTTTAAAAGATTTTATTTATTTATTTGAGAGAGAGCACATGAGAAGGGGGAGGGTCAGAGGGAGAAGCAGACTCCCTGCCGAGCAGGGAGCCCGATGCGAGACTCGATCCAGGGACTCCAGGATCATGACCTGAGCCGAAGGCAGTCGCCCAACCAACTGAGCCACCCAGGCGCCCTATCGTTTCTCCTTTTAAAAAATTTAACTCAGAGCATGATATGCTCAGGATCATCAGTGCATTCCTGCCTGGGTTGGGAATTTCTGTAAAAAAGGGCCAAAAAGGGATAAACCAATATAAACCATTCTCTTGCCTGAAAACCAAGGTTAATGCTTTGCCACCCATAATGTGATCCATGCACCAGTACCACGGATATCCCTCATGAGAAATGTGCTCGTGAGAAATGCAGAATCTCAGCCCCACCCAAGACTCACAGAATCAGAATCTGCATTTGAAGGTCCCCAGGGGATTTGTGTGTGTGTTGAGTTCTGAGAAGCATTGAGTTAAAGCACATGCTAATTTAAGGAGTCCAGTGACGTGTTAAGTGCTCCGGGCGGTGTCATGGTGAGGTTTGAGAAGACTGTGATTTCAAGTGGGGGTGACAAGGAAAATAAAGGTCACGTTAACTAAAATCCGGAAGATGAGATGAGGAACTGGTTTGAAGTGGGAGTCAGGGAGAGGCAGAATGATGCCACTAAGCTTCAGGAAAGAGGAACTGCGTCACCCAAACTTTTGCCAATCAAATTAATAGCAATCAAATGCAGCTCACTTTCAATATCAGAAGTCCACAGATACAGAGAGAAACTGCAAGAGAGGGAAAAGCGAGGAAAACATTTTGGGTTGAATCTATGTAAAAGGAAAAGATATTATTAAAGGATATTGGAACTCCTGAAAGTCCAGAGAAGCAGAAACTGTTCTGGGTCCCACTGCTGTTCATACGTAGCCAGATCATTTCCCTGGGCTGGGTTCTACCCGCAAACTCTCCATATTTTTCATTCTTGCTCTTTGTGCATTTAATACCTTGCAAAAGAATCCTCTTAATATTTAAAACGCATTTTGGATATCCACACTGTGTAAAATGTGTGTAAAAAGCCTCTTAACACAATTGTTTTCAAATGACACTGTCAATGTCTTTTTTCCTCATTTTTGTAATCATTATTACTCACTGTTGCTTATAATAACTCTATATGAGCCCAGAACTGAAATCTGTTTTCTTATGGATTTTTTTAAAACCTTAATTTTCATTGCATGTCACAGTTATTCTTTTGATTTTTTATTTTGTAGTGATTTTGTCAGGTTCTTCTTGAAAAATATCACAAGCATTAATTTTTCTTAACACAGCCAGGAATCATTTACATGAACTTTGCACAAATATGCATATGATGGGGGAATAGGTTATATGGGGGGGTGGGGGACAAGGAGAGAAGTGAACACTATTTAGTATAATGCACCTTTTATCGTCAGATCTCAAAGTGCTTCGCAAATATTAATATATCACATTACTTTGCTGGGAAACAAGTCAATATGATTAAACACATTTTACAGATGAGAAAACTGAAAGCACAGATTGGTGACATGATCTGCTGAGAGCCATAACAAAGGTCACAGTGGAGGGGGGCCCAGAACTCGGTGTCCTAATACTGGTAGCACACATCACTTGTCACCAGTTACTTGGCCCTCACTTTTGTTTTGGAAAGGGAAACAAGCCTATGGTCTATTAACCCAGCATAGAGCGCTGGTACAACGTGTGTTCTTCTCCCTTGCCCTTCCCACAGTCCCAATCTCCCCCATCTCCTGCTGCCTTCACCTCTCAGAGGAGAGAGGAATAAATATGGGCTCACTGGAGATAAGGTGAAATACATATTACGGTTGATTGTGTGTGTGTACATGCAACAGAGACTGTGTGTGTGCGAGTATGTTTGAGAAGGTGTGTGTGAGACACTGTGTGTGAGTGTGTGTGTGAATACGCCTGAGAAGGTGTATGTGAGTGTGTGAGACAGTTTGTGTGAGTGTGTGTGAATATGCATGAGAAGGTGTATGTGAGTGTGTGAGACAGTGTGTGAGACAGTGTGTGTGTATGTGTGAGTGTGCATGAGAGACTGAGACAGTGTGTCACAGAGTATGAGAGAATGTGTGTGAGAGATCATGGAAAGTATGTGAGTGTGTATGGAAGTGTGTGTACGAGAGAGAGACTGTGTATGTTCATTCAATAGCTAAAAGGATAGTTGACATTTCTAAGTTTTTCAAATAAGACAGGGCACTCTTAGGATTATTGTTACCATTGTACTATAATAACATGAAGACAAAAATGCTGTTCTAATTTTTGTTAAATGCAAAGGAGAAATCCCCAACAAACTTTGAAAGTTTTAGTGCTTAAAGAAAGGCTACCAGAGTTCCAGATGAGAGGCTGGAGTTTCGTTTTGCCCTAGCTAAACCCCTCCCAGGATGACACTCACAGGTTGGTAAGAGTCAAAGCCATCTGCTTGGGCCTGCCTTCCCGCAATGTCCCCTGCAGCCTGCCACATCCTCTCCCCGCTACGCAGGCCTTTGGGGAACAAGTAGGTTTGAGATCACTTGGAAATGATGCTAAAGCCACTCATGGATGAGCGCTGGGTATCAGGCTGCCATAATGGAGAGTTTGCCTCTGCAGAGAGGGTGAGCAGCTTACCCTGAAAGCAAATTGCACAAGCTTTGTTCATCATTCTTTGGCTCCAGCTGACTTGACTGGAACTCACCCTTTTTTTTTTTTTTAATAGACTTGGTACACATAACCTTGTCCTACCCTGCCTGCTTCGTCTTACCCTGGCCATCACAGACGTTTTCACGAATGTTCTAAATCCACCTGATTTTTCATCTTCTAGTAAGTAAGCATATTCGTATTCAAGAGGGTCTCTCTTCTCAAGTCACTGAAGGACCAGCCCCCAGATTCCCTATCCTGCTGATGTCCTGAGTTCCCTTTGCCACGGCTTGACTGCACCAGCCTGGGGCTGCCCAGGGGTTTGGGTGCAACTGTGCACGGTGGCCACCCGGGGATGCGCACGCTGAGCCTTCCATTCGGCCCAACATGCTCTGTCTGCCCTGCAGTGTTAATAATAATAGCTGTCGTTCTTACTGATGATAACAATAACAACTCTCTGAACAAAGCAAGAATCTTCTTAATGATGATTATGAGAATCCCAAGAAGTCTAAACTAAAATAAAAACATAATTTCAGATTTTAATCCAAACAGTCTGCAAATTAAATGTGGGCCCAGAAGGTGGGGGAACCGAGGCATCGTCTACACAGTTGTCACAAAACCATTATTTCTCCCTCATGTTGGAAATCCGGCAGAGAGCAGATTTAAGACTGCTATTGTGACTGAAATTTGGTGACAATAAAACATTTTTACTTTATCAGAAGCAGGTTTCAGACGATTCAACGTATCAAAATGTTTAGAAAATTCCTAGTTTCCTGTCATGGCCAGGAAAACAGAAGAGGTGTTGAAGTCACTGCAGGGCAAGTAAGGTTAAGTAGAAGGTGCACTTGAAAAATTCACGTTTCTTCTTCCGTGTTTCGGACGTGACCTGTACCCTTCATGTGTACTCTTCCTTTAAAATGATCACAGAAATAACATCAATTTAATAGAGTAAATAATGTTAATTGAGGTTTGGAAAATACTTCTAGCTAATCTTTTACTTCCCAACATCTGATACTATACAAAACACAAACTGGATAATGCCAGTTAACAGCCTTAAAAAGGTCAAAATAGATACACTTTTAAAATGTTGAATTACTTTTAAGGGCATATTAAATTCCTACTTTCACCTATCCTTCCTCTTTGTTTTCCTTCTCCTGTTGTGGCAAAGGTATGAAAACAGACTAAATGGGGAAAAAAAATCAGGAAGTAAGGAGAAATTAGCTAAGTGAAGAGCTTGGATAAAGGATGAAATATAGAAATCAGTTGTGAATGCACACACACACACGATTTTACAGTATACTTTTTTGCTTCCTCAAAAAAATCCGATTCTCTAAAATGTCTCCCTATGCTGTTTTTTCTCCCTTTTCAACTTGTAAACATGCATTCTTGTCTTTCTTGCCTTTAAAGCTTTAACAGTCACTCCTAAACAGACGAGAGTCATTTAAGAAACAGGTTAAAGTGTACATTTCAGAATTCCACTTGCCAAGAGGTTCTGATTTAGTAGGCTTCGGATTGGGTACAGAAATACACATTTTTTTCACAAGTACATCTCGGGGCCTATGAGGCAGGTGGACCAGGGAACTTCAACTTTGAGAAACACATTGGCCTAAAACCAAAACAAAGACACCTCGAGTCTTCAGCAGGCCAGAAACTGACGGAAACAAACTTCAGTGGACAGTAGGGAATGAACTAATTAACAACTCCAAATATGTCACATGTGCATCTTTCTGATGACATGTGTAATTAGAAACCATGATATGGGGCGCCTGGGTGGCTCAGTTGGTTAAGTGTCTGACTCTTGATCTTGGCTCAGGTCTTGATCTCAGGGTCATGAGTTCAAGCACCGCATTGGGCTCCATGCTGGGGTGGAGCCTACTTAAACAAAACAAAACAAAACCATTGTGACCACTGACTTTCTTTTAGGAAAAGGGATACAGAGTCAACAACCCCAGGGATAAAGCCATAGACAAAAATGAGCATGCACAACGGGTGTAGGATAGAGAGTATCAATTAAAAAAAAAAAGTATCTTTCAAAGTCTGGGATTTATGAATCTTTAACAAGTTTTTACCAATTACTTCCCATCAAGTTTTATGAGATAGAATTATTTCCCATAAACATACCTGGGAAGAGCTATTTAATGCCAAAGAACAGTTTTCCTCAGTCCATGTAAGGCCTTTCTCTTAGAAACAGGAAATGGCTTTCTCTTGCAAAGATGAATGCTGTTCACAGGATTCACGTTTTGCCTCAATTCAAAACTCATACTAAATTTGGCAAACTGTGATACCCACGGAAGGGAAAGAAATTTATATTATAGTCGGTAGTGCTGAATGTCTTTCTGAAATAATTTGAGCAATGCACACTCATATTACTCTTTAAAGACTCTTTAATGAGGCATTTCCCAAGAAATTTTGATGATAATCTGTGGAGGACTGGTTGGTAATATTTACGTACTTGTGAGGGACCACAAAGTTACATTCATGTGAATGAGTTACTTCCTGTTAAATAAATGACTCTTCTTTCACATGTGTAATAATACTTAGACTTCACTTTTTTTCCCTCTGCTCTCCCAAAGAAGTTTCTTTCTCTCCTGTCATTTGTTGTTGTTGTGGTGAAGTTATTTTTCTTGACGAGTTCCACCTACTCACTGTTAACCTGAAGGTCTTTTCCACTGTAGACACGCTGTGAATGCGCAGAAAGGAAGCTTGTTATCGCAAGATCAGCAACTCAAATTACAGCGTGATCAGAAGTGACATCACTGTGTGGTTTCATTAATGATATTAGAGGAGAACAAACTAATTTCAGTCATTCTTTTAGTGTCGCAAAACTATGCATCTTGCCCCCTTCGTTCCCATTTTTCCATCCCTCCCTGAATTGTAGCAGGGATTTCTTCTCAGGACCTCTTTTTCTTCTTTATTCCCAGTCCATTGTGAGTGTGCGTATCTCCTCATACAGCTTGTGTAGAACAGAGCAGAGACAAAACAAAACAAAGCACATTAACACTATTGACCTGATAACTTTCTTTTCCCAGAATAAGATCTGAAGAGAATTCAAGAAAACCACAGATACTAGAACTGATGAAGTCTACTTCCTGTGAATTTGTGTGGCTTGCTCATCAAGTCATATCCCCTTTTTAATTCTTATTCTTTATTCTGTAGTCACAGTATTTCTGCAATTGTCTATGGACCCCGCTCACCACAAACCATGATTATCATATGTGAGAACCTTGGCCCAGTTCTAGTCCTATAGCAACAAAGACTTGGACCCTGGACTGCCTTTTCACCTATGCTCCCATTTGGGCTCTCAGTGGTAATGAAACTGGTTGGTTTGAAACAAATGTGATCAGGGGGGAAATCTGCCTTTGCTTGAGTTAGTCAAACTCTCTGCTTTACTTTTCCAGTAATGAAATTCTGTGCGCGTGTTTGTGTTTCAGTGGATGGGAGGCTAAAGGGGGGTGGGGGTGGGGAACTGATATGTGGGGCAAATAAGGGTTCTGTATTCTCATATTATAGTAGAGGGGTTTGGAACGCTGAGAGGGGAGTCTGAGTGCTAAGCTGTCTTCTGGCTTCTGGGTTTGTTTAGGGATCCTGTAAGAGATCAGACGGGAGCCAGAAATAATGCCATCAAACCAACAGACATAGCCAAGTCATTTAGCTTCTCTTGGCTTCAGTTTTCTTAAGTCTAAACCATAGTTTCTCAACCTTGTCCCTATTGACTTTTTGGCACAGATAATTCTTGTCATAGGGGACTATACTGTACCCTGTAGGATGTTTAACAGCATCCCTGGCCTCTACCCACTAGATGCCTGTAGTACCCCCAGTTGTGACAGTCTCCAGACACTGCCAAGTATCCCTTGAGGAAGGGGGAGAAGGCAAAATTGTCCTCCATGGAGAACCAATGGCCTAAAATAAAGCAGGTAAAATTTACCATAGCTTTCTATTTTAAGATTCCACAAGTATAACATTCCGTGACTCTAGATCCATAGCTGATTTGTTGATGCAAAAGACTATTCTTTTCAACTCTAATGGCAAAATAACTTATAGCATTAACCCAAATTGAGATTTAGTCCCAAATATTTGTCAGGAGCTTATCTTATGGCATAATGATAGTGGGCAGCATTTGTTGACCACTTACTATGTTAAGTGCTTTCAGTGAGATCTCTCACTTGTGGGGGAAAGTTGAAGGAAGTATACTTATTAGCTCCAACTTAGAGAGAAGGCAAACTAAGGTGTACGGACATTGAACAACGTGACCCAGGTCTCACTGCTAGTAAATGGGGGACCAGAAACTCAGATCTATCTGTCCTAAAATTGTTGAATTTTGCCATTATTTTATATGGCTTTCTGTGGTATTTTGCCGGGCATTATTTAAGCTTTTAATATCAACAGGTTGACTCCTTATCTCATGGTACCTATAAGGAGGTATAATCATTATCCCCTTTTTTTTATATGTGGGGAAAGAAAAAGGTCACAAAGAGGTTACATAATTTGCCCAAGGTCACACAGCTAGTAGGTGGCAAAGCTGAGATTTCAATTCAATCGGTGATCCCAGCCATGACTCTCTTTTGCCTTTCAACATAAAAAGCTGCAGTACTAGACCTTGACATCCTATGAGTCAATGCAAGTGAGTACTTTTTTGGTGTTCAATATTTAGTGAGACTTTATAAATGGTGGGAGATGTCATCAATCTCTTTTCTGTAAAGGAGTTGGTGTTATGGAATAAGAATAACAATAATAAGAATAATAATAAATTACAGTTGCTATCATAAAAAAGATTTTTTATGCATTGTTACATAGAAGAAGAGATTTGACCTGCACTCCTCCCACTCAACCAAAGGGTGAGACATTCGAGAACACCCTCAGTGGCAATGCTATCCAAAGTCTGACCAATAGCTATCCAGTTACTCTCTCATGCCTTATTGAGCACTCCCTATGTCCTCCACATACAAGCTGGGGAAACAGTCACAGATAACATATGATTCCTGAAAAGTTCAAATATAAGTATTAAGAGAAGTCCACACTAATGACATGTAGAGAGGGATAGAAGAATCACAGATAAGAGAGCCAATTTTCCTAATTTGGAAAAAGCCCAGCCAGGACAATCTCCCAAAAGAAGGAGACCCTTGAGTGATTGTAAAAGGTCATCAGACATCCCAGTTGGAGAGACAAGTAATGTGGTGTGAGTTAAGGTAGGAATTTCAGAGAAAGAAATGTTATCAATTATGGCTGGAGAAAGAAGACTGCAGAAAATGAGAAGGCCAGAAAAAATAGACTAGGGTATGAAAGAGCCTTGAATTCCATCCTAGGATGACTGGGGGTTTTTTTGGTTTTTTTTTTTGGTTTTTGGTTTTTTCTTTTCAGTAGGTGACATGGACTCATCAAAGAGTTTCAAGCAAAAGAGTGGCAGAATCTAAAACTTGTGTTTGGAAAGTACTGCTGTTCACCTAGGTAAAAAATGAATGGAGTTGATATGTATCCAAGCATCCAGACATCTAAGCATCCAAGCACCTTGCCATTGGGCAGCCAAATTTTTCTTCCTGGAGTTTACAGTTTGTCAGACAAACATGATGAACTAATACAAAGCCAAGTGCCAATTTGGCCCCAATTTTTCTGCCACTGCTCTACCTTGGGGCTAATTAAACTATCCTACAGGAGTCCTCCTGGGACACATTTCCTTGAGCAATAGGGTCTAGGGAATGCAGTTACAGCTTAACCTTCTTTTCCCACAAAAGAAGTCTCCTGAGTTTAAATGGTCTAAAAACTCATGGTGGGGGTGGAAGTAAAAGCAGACAGTGCCAACAGTATTAATATTTTATGCCTACAAGGCAGCTTTGTAGCCAGGGTTCTCAAAGCTTTAACAAACATGCATTTTTAAAATCTCTCTCGCTATGTGGTGAAAACACGGGAAATTAGAGGTAATGATTGAACTTGCTGTGGTCTCAGTCTTAAAACAGAACCTGGAATTGGACCCCTCTCTCTGTCTTGTGCTGCTCCCTAGACCCAATATGAATCCACGCTGGGTAGAGTTGGACCCTTGACTAGAGAAGTTGAATATTTTGAAAAGGTGTTCTAAATGGTTAGGTCCTTATGGCAACATAGGTAAGTAGCTGTGTTGGGAAAGTATTCGCACTTCCAAGGACAAAAAGGAATCCACACGGTCCACACAAATAAATGAGGCCAGTGTAAAAATGGCAGCCATCACATGAGCAGAAGTGCTGCACAGGTTCCCCATCTGGGTTTCCTTCCCACCTCGCAATGACCATCAGGCAGGGGGGGAAAGTGACATAGATACGCATTTACTTCTTAAAGGAAACATGATCATGTCAGAAGTCAATGAAAAAGACATATAGTGCCTGAGAGTTTCCAATGTAGGCAGACTTAATACAATCTCTTCCACTGATAACGCAAGTAGATTTTCTCAATGTCAACTGCAAGAACTCTACCAAATTCTTCCCCGGACCATAACTCCCGGTAGAGCTAGTATGCTGCTCCACCCATAACTATGGCTTGCTTATTTATATGTGGCTTTTTTTCCTGGACAACATCCTTATGAAGAGGGGCCCTGTAATTACATAGCTTGAAGCAGGCAGTTCAGTCACAACTTGACCCTCTACTCCATTTGATTGGACCCTAACTTGTATTACATTACTCTTGTGGTCCTAGGAATTTAAGCAACGTGCAGCTTCCTTCTCAGAACTGTGTCTTGTCTCTCCAAGGTCCTCCAGAATCCTCCTAATTTTTCTCTGACTTAACATGCTATCTACTAAGTATGCTACTATTATCAATCATTTTCGGATCAACAGATCCAATACGTTACACCAGGAAAGAGGAACTTAGAAAGGAGAAGGCACAATCTTGCTCCCAGCTGCCACTGTTTAGAAGTCAGTGGGTAGAATTGCTCTACCTGGGACTTCAGTTCACTGAAGCCGTTCCCCACAGGTTCCATGGTCCTCAGCCAAGCAAGTAGTCCTCTTTCCTACCCCTCTTCTTTCCCTGGGAATGACAGGGTAGAGAATGGGGAAACCAGGAAAAAAGCTTTAGTTCCTGCTAGGATAACAAACACCTCTTCATAGCTGGAACATCAATTCCATTCTGTGTTGTGGGATGTTTATATCAATAAGACATTTGGATAAACTACAGTTATCATTTCAAGAGGTAATGAAACCCACGGAGCTCTGTGAGTAACCAGATGAGTAATTTTTAAACAAAACAATCACGTCAGTTTTCTGGGCCTAGATTTTCTCACTTGAGAAATGAAGGGGTTAGACTAGAAAATGAGCTTTAAGACAAAGAATCATGATTCCAGCCATCCATAATGCTCTACTGGCTTTAACATATTGGGGTCATTGGGTTCCTTTGAGAATCTAACAAAAACTATGGGGAAAAAAAGTTAATGCTTCAGAAATTTTGGAAATAATCCAGGGGATTCATAGACGTTTTCTGCTCACCTGACCCCAATCCATTTCCGTACTCCAGACACCCCTCCCCTATTGCTCTGTAAGAAGGGGAAATTTTTTAAAGAGCCCCACAATGGGCATGTAACAGGTACTCAGAAATGCTCCTTGAGGGAGTGAATTAATTAAGTCTATCCCATGATTTATATGTTTTCTATCTTCACAAATGCAGTCTTATGTCACACCATCATCCCTCAAAATAAATTATTTATTAAATATCCCCTTGCATTTATTATTATCTACAAACTAAATGGCATTATTAAATTCTAAGGACTGGTGCATACCCCATAGAAGCTAGAGAATACTAAGTATAGAGAAGTGAGAATGATCCAGAAACCCATCAGTCACTCCACTAATCACCAGGGTTTTTTGAGCTACTTGGGCTGGCGTGTATTCACTCTTCAAGTTCCGTATTTATTCAGAGAGGATGGTCTCCCCAAAGAGAGAGGGGCATTTTTAAATTCAAGTATATTCTACATAGTGGACAGGAAAGACAACATCTCAAGAACCCCAAATGAAATCTCTACTCAAGTTTGGTTCATATTTCCAGAAGGCTTTATAATGATATCTAACTCATTCAAATTAATTGGTCCTTTGCAGGAGATGATGACATCTTATTTATTTTCCTATTTTTTATTGTTTTTACTACTTATTGTTTTTATTACCTTGAATAATCTTAATGGAATCCAGTATCATTTGAGAAAAAAAAGTGTAAACCTCCTAAAATATTCAGCACAAGTAATAAGGAATCAGAGGTTTTGCCCATGGATTAGAAATTGGCTGTCACTGTAGCATCTGATTGTAGATATGATCCTGTTTATAGCAGGTGGTTTGGGTGGAAATTTCCACTTTTTTTTTTAAGCTGTACCAATAATACCAGCTAAATGCTACCTTGATTTCTCATTACCAAACCTTGGCTTTTGACTCATCTCAGAATAATCTGGCATAATTTGTGTATTATATGGCTGCACTCCAAATTCTGTCTGCCTGGTGTAGTATGGTAAGCTAATCCAAAACATCTGTCCTGCACTTTGCATTCAAAATCCCTAAAAGAGGATATAGGCTAATGGAAAATAGATCTTCCTTTTGTGCTTTAGCTATTCAAAACTAGGTCCTTAAACAAACATTCAGAAACAAATTTGTCTTCTATAAATGGATTCCAAGCACATGTTGAAATAAATAAGTGTGCATAGCTCTTCTCCAGGACCCACAAGCCTGGAAACAGTCTAGTCAGCCAATCCATCTTCCAGATTCACTAAAAATTCTCGTTATTCAGAAGGTATTGGTAGTGGTTGGCTTGAATTTTGGACCCTCATGAGCCCACCCCCTGGTATTCATGCCCTTGTGCTCCTCACACATTAAGTCTATGCTTGGACATGTGACTTGCTTTGGCCAATGGGACCTTAGCAAACTCGAAGCAAGCAGAGGTTTGAAAAGTGCTTATGTACTGACTCTTATCGTCTTGGAATATCCCACCTTGGAAGCCCATTGCTGTTCTGAAAGTAGCTTGGTCTGACTACTGATTGCTATGAAGCCATGTAGAGAGAGGCCCTGGCAGAGGAGAGCTTGTCTTGAAAGTCCCAGCCCCCAGCACAGCTCCCCCAGCTGAAAGTAGCCAACTGAGTGACCTCAGCTATACTATGCAGAATAGAAAACTGCCCAGCTGAGCACGGTCAACCCACAGAATCAGGAGTAATAATAAATAATAATAAATCATTGTTGTTTTAAACCTCAAGATAAAGATATAAAGATTTATAATGTTATATAGTTTTAATCCCACATTTCAGTTAATACAAAATGGACATATATTTATATCATGCATATGTGTATATATATTACAAGATATATCTATATATCTATATTATAAGATATAATTGTGATATGAATGGTAGCTCTTGTCATTGTTTTTATTATTCACAAAGACTTCAAACTTTAATGCCCATAGTAGACAGGAAAGACAAATTGTCAAGTGTAAATAAATTGTGCCTGAATTAACATCTCTTTTTCAAAAGTATTTTTCACCATACTTGTACTCAAAATAAATAAAAGCATTGACTAAGACTTATAAAATTCTTTTTTTAAGAAGATTTTATTTTTAAGTAATTTTTGCACCCAACATGGGGCTCAGACTTACAACCCTGAGATGACTTATAAAATTCTGAAGTATTAAGAGATAAATGTTTATTAATTGGCTGTGCTGAAGGCTAAAGACATTAAGTATACAAATACATGTAAAATTGAACTATAAACTGAGGCATATGAAAACTTGTTTTTCCTCTTAAAGGACTGTAGGCCTAAACTACTTCTTCTTTTGGTCTCCACAAAACCAATTAATTTAGTTGATAAATCTTGTACTTTTTTCTACTTTTGTTCAAACTTAATTAGAAACTAACCAATTATTAAATTCTACCTAGTATTGTTTCAGTAATAATTACCACTTATTTTGTGATTATTAAGTGTTAGGAATTCTGCTCATACCTTTGCATAGATTAACTGATCATCACAACCTGCAAAGTGGATAGAGTATTCTTCCTACATTTGGAGGAGAAACATAAAGATCAGAAGGAAATTTTCCAAAGTCATAAAGCATATATGTGACAGAGCCACTTCCAAGTGGTTGGTTTAGAAGCCTCTGTTCCTATAATTCTTTAAGCCAGGGGCCAGAAAACTTTTTCTGTAAAGGGCTAGAGAATAGTAAATATTTTTAGTTTTGCAGTTCATACAACTCAATGCTGCTATTATAGTGCAAAAGCAGTCAAAGGCAACAAATAAATGAATGGGGTATGCCTGTGTTCCAATAAAATTTTATTTATAAAAACAGGTGGTGGGCTATATTTAGCTTGCACCTATAGTTTTTTTTTTTTATTTCTTTGAGAGAGAGAGTGAGCGAGAGAGAGAGCATGAGCTGGGAGCAGGGGGAGGGGAGGGGAAGGAAGAAGCAGAGGGAGAGGGAAAAAAGCAGCCTAATGCGGGCTTGATGCCTGGCTCAATCCCTGGACTCTGGAATCATGACCTGAGCTGAAGGCAGACACTTAACCGACTGAGCCACCCAGTCACCCCACACTTATAGTTTTAAGACTTACAACCCATTGTCCCCACAGCTTCCCAAACCAATAATGATCAAATGTGAGCTCAAATCAGAATCACTTGGAGGGCTTGTTAAAACAGATTGCTGGGCTCTCCCCCAGAAGTTCTGGTTCAGTAGGTCTGGGATATGTCCAAGAATTTGCATTTTTGTCAGGTTCCAAGATGATACGATGTTACTGGGACAGGGCACATACTTTGAGAACCACTGCTGTAAGTATACAGGACTTCAGTTGCTGACTCTAAAGTAGATCACCATCCTGAAGATCTAAATCTGTCTTGCTACATTTTTAGTGAACTCAAGCACCCTGAGATGGTAATTTTAATGAAACTGTTGTCTTTGTTTCCTCTCTCTCTGTTTTATTGTGGGTCCATGAGGAGGTGTATGCATGAGGAGCTGGAGGGAGGAGCGATAAGGAGAGTTATAGTGAATGTTGAACATAGATTGACAGCGCCTGTCTCCACCACTTACTCTATTCCTTTGAGCCTGTCCCTTCTCCATCTTTCGAAGATGAAACACTTGTGACAAGTTTTAATCTTGTCCTAGACAAGACTCAGACATATGCATACATAACCATATATTTGTGTATGATATTTGATGTGAACTTTGAAGGTTATGGACTTAGGATAACATAACCTTACAGAATGACCAACTGAGCTTTCTACAGGGGTGACAAGATGCAGTAAGTTATGTTGGAGTGAACCAAGAAACAGAAGAAATAGTGATTTTTTCCGAGTGCTTTACTGAGTGTAAATGAGGAAAAAAAAGAACATTCACTATACATGATCTCAGAGCCCAGTGGTGGCCTTCCACGGAATTAGCATTCATCATTTCTACATTTTTCACAATGATGCTATAGTTTAGAAGATTTCATCACAGGGTAGTTAAAAGCAAAGACTCCTGGGCCATAACACCCATGTGAATTCCAGGTCTTTACTTACTATATCTGTGAGCTTGGGCATGATTTTACCCTCTCTTCTCTTCCTCCATAAAACAGGATGTTGATTGCACTTCCTTTAAAGGTTATACGAGGGCTAAACAAGTTATTATGTGGACAGAGACTGATCACATGGTAAATACTTATTAAGATGGTGCATACTGTTGAATATGTTTTATAATTGAGGAGACTGAGTGTGAGAGAGATGGACTGTTGCATTCAGGGCGATTTTACATGTGTCCTAATCACCAAAACAAGCTTTGAACCTGGCTGCGGCTGATTCCAAAGCTTTGGCGCCCGAGGGAATGGAAACATAAGCCAAATAAAAGGAGCATCCAATCCCTTTTAACAGGACAACAGGCTTAGGAACACACACCAAACGATAATCCCAGTATCCAGAAACACAGAGAACTGTGCAGGTATGTAAGTTCAGAGAAGAATGGGCTTCTGTGAGGGTGGGCAAGAAGGAAGAGTTGGGGTAGAGACGTGTCTATGTGAAGTGAGGAGAGGATATTGTGGTAAAAGCGAGAGATGACTGCCTTGGATATAAGCAAGGTTGTTGGAAGCAAGAGAATATTCCTGTGGCGAAATTAAGGCCACAGACTTAGGATGACTTCCTCCCAAACACACACACACACACACATACACACATCCCACAAATATAAAGAAACAAAATCCCTAAATTAAAAAAAAAAAAACTACAAACAAATCATTTGTTCAAACATTGAATAGAAAATATTATCAAAATAATTTTCTATTCATCAATAATGATAAATGGGAAAAAAATCATTATTCCTTCATCATTGCTCCTCCCAGACTCCAGTTATTTAGCTAAGTAGGGCAAAGGGGAGGGAGTGCCTGAGGTAGCTGGGAAAATATTAAAGAAAAAATTTTTGTGAAAATAATTTTACAAGCCCTTCTGTTTTTCAACAAGGGGCATATCTGTCCCCAGAGCCTTGCAGCTGTGCCTTGCACAGAGCGAGCTATTAGGTTTACAGCTCCCAGAAAATAGCCTCACACAGCTCTGATTGCACGGGGCCCTCTGAGGTCTTGCTGCAGGTTTGGTTTGGTTTCACAGTGATTTTATATTTCCTGTTCAAGCTTTTATTAGTTTTATATAGATACATAAGCATGAGGGGTCAAGGGGGAGAGAGAAACACAAGACAATGGAATGGAATGGAATTTTTAAGCTGTAATAGGAGTTTAAGGGAATAAGATGTTGCTCAAATCGTGGGAGGTTGGTGCTGGAGTCTGGACATTCAGGCCCAGATCGAAGCAAGATCCAGTGCCAATAATCCATGCAGAAAGGACCCGTTGCATCTCCCAACTTGTGCTCCTTTCCCCTACTTCTAGGTATGAGGACTATTTTGCCAAAGCTGTTTCATTGCTGTAAATGTTAGGAACAGGAAAAAAAAAATACACATATGGACCAAGGTCATTGTAAACCTATTTCAGCTGGTGATTAAGAGCGTGGGTTCAGGAGCCAGAGTGCCTAAGTGTGAGTCCATGCTCTCCACATGTAGCCGTGGGATCTGGGACACCAGTGTCCTCGTCCCTCATCTGTGAAGTGAGGACAACAGTAGAACTTAACCCATATTATGGTTGTATGTGTATATAAAGTCTCATTTAATAATAAATGAGAATCAAGGGAAAAACTATGATAAATGAAAATTTTGATACACACACACACACACATATATTAAGAAAAGTACCAGGCATACAGTAAATGAGATATATAATAAAGTATATAATAAAATACTTAAAACACTGCCATAGTCTCAATAAATATTATCTCTCAGTCTTATGTTTGTTATTATTATTAGTTTTGTTTTAATGAAATATTGATTTTTATAACTAATTTGCTTCCTGTCAGTTTTCTTAAGTGCTGTCATATATGCTTCTGGTCCATTGCACTTGGATCATGGTTGAACCATACAGGTAAGCTACAGAGAATGAAAGCCAGTGGGTGTACATTTATCTGTGGTAAAGAACTCAATAGATTTAAACATGAAGAAGTGCAGTGTAGACCCTTGCTTCTCAAGTGTCCATATGCTTGGAAGGAATTACCCGGGCATCTTGTGAAAATTCAGATTCTGCCTTAGTAGGTCTTTGGTGGGGCCAACTCTTTGCATTGCTGCTGGTCTATAGACCAGACTCTGAGTCACAAGGAAATCTAGGCATGAGCACTTATCTGGGAGGCAGACAACCCAGGCACATGCCTATCTCATTGTTGAATTCAAGTATTTTTTTTAAGATTTATTTATTTTGAGAGAGAGAGAGATTGAGAGTACATACATGAGAGTTGGGGAGAGGGGCAGAGGGAAAGAATCTCAAGCAGACTCCCTGCTGAGCAGGGATTCCCAACTCAGGGCTTAATCTCATGATCTGAGATCATGACCTGAGCCGAAATCAAGAGTTGGACACTCAACTGACTGAGCCACCCAGGAGGCCCTCAAGTGGTATTTTATAAAAATTCACTCATTTTCTTCCCCCTGTCAGCTTGCCATGTGAGCATTGGGAAGATGTGTAAGAACTGCAGGACTTGTATTGAGGAATATAAGGGTGACTGAGACATAACATTCCTGCTCTCATGTAATGGTGCAGAATGAGACACGTGCCCACAAATGAATGCCGTCCAAGATAGCAAGGGGAAAATGCCAGTGTTCAGAGGAGGGAGGGCCATTCCCTCAACCTGAAGAAATCAGGCCAAGTAACACATTTAACATTGCTTTGCCACAATTTGTCCCTCTGCAAAATGGAACTAAATTTCTTGCCACCTGGCTCTTAAGACTATATGAAGGGCATTATGAGCCCATTATGATAAAAGTGTTTTGGCAAGCAATACCTAGGTAATTGTTATTAATATCAGCAATAAAATCAATATTCTGGTTATGAATAGGTAGGTAATGCGTTTGGGGTGATTCTACTTATTACTCTGTATAATTCTTAGCATCAGAAGGTCACTTAATGTAACAGAAACAGAAGGGCTCCCTTGGCTGACTTCATAACCATGTAGAGCATTTCTCTTTGACATTGGGGCAAGAGGACCACATGTGGCTCTGCTTTCAGCTCATCAGCAGCACGGTAGAGTTGCAGAAGAGAAAGCTCCATCTCTGTCTCTCAGTGCATGATCCTGGGTTATTAACCCGAAGGAGCTAAGGGGTAAGAAAGGGGAATCTTCTGGAGATGCATGGTCAAGTCTTTGGAGAAGAGCAAGCATCTGAAACAGAATTATCAATCTTATGCCATGCTTCCCATTATGGCAACAGATAGGAATCCCACCCATCATTTTGTCCACTTTCAGATTTTTAGAAGGTTCCTTTTTCTATTCTAAGCAGATTTTTAAGTTTCTGGCCACCCTAGATCCAGAGCTTGCTGTGGGACTGCCTCAGTAGGGACGGTATCACAGCTCAGCTTCTGCCTAAGCACAGTCCCACCTTCGTCCCCCCTTTTTTCCCCACAAGTGTTGCCCTTGGGGGCATTCCCAGATAAACAACCTACTTGCTAATCTCCATCTTTGCGTCCACTTCTCAGGAAACACAACTTGAGATGTCTCTCACCACACCACCCTTCAACCCGGTGGCCCATCTAAACAAAATAAACCATTCTCAGTCCCTTGAGCAGGCCACGTCCTCTCACCTCTCTGTCCTTTTGTGCGTATTCTGTATCTGTCACAGGAAGAATACCTCGCACACAACAAATGTGCACTAAACGGTTGCTGTTGTTGTTGCTTTTGAATGAATATACGTCATTGGGTCCAGAAGACATCCTCCCGGCCCTTCTTCCACCATCCTTCCTTTCCTGAGTAACTCATCCTCATCTTTTTCAGATAATTCAGCCTGCCGGTCGTCTCTTCTGCAAAGTATTTTCTTGCCCTTTCTTAGAATTGCTCACATTCCCTTTACTCGGTCAGAGATTTTTGTTGAACTGTGTTATAGTTGTTTACTTGCCTATTTCCTTCCACCCTCACACAAACCTAGATTTTTTAGCATCTTGAAATCATGGCGCATTTTTTTTTTTTTTACTGCTGTTTACCCAGCAAATAGTAGATGCTCAATAAGTATTTGAAAATAAAACTCAGATCAGTGATCTCCTAACATGTGTGTGCCTTAGAATCACCTGGAGAAATGTTAGAACTATAGATTCTCATGCTTGGCTTTGAACCCAGTGAAAAAACTCCAGGGGTTAGGGCCTATTTCTGCATTTGGGAACTAAGTCCTCAGCTTGGCTATTTACTATTTCTACCGAGAAGGGATGCATTGAGTTATACCTTCACTTTCTTGTTAAAGTTAACAAAACTTTATTAACAAAACAAAACTGAGATGTTAACCTCATCTATTTTTATTCAAGGCTAAGCTCTTAGTCAAGGGATACACCAACCGATGATGCTTTTTCTCATATGGGAAAAGATACTGTGCTTTACAAAGACCCAGTTTGGTGACTGAGCCTGAGAGTTGCAGAAACAGGTTGCCTGGGTTGACTACTGGTCCTGTCATTCTCTGGCTGTACAACCTCAGACAAATTACACCCTCTCTGCGCCACCCCCCCCATCCTCACCTGCAAAATGGAAACAATAATAGTCCTTATATCATGAAGTGATTGAGGGTCAGGTGAGTGAATGCATGGGAAACGCTTAGAACTGAACTTGACACGTAGGAAAATCTTAATTAATGTTAGTTATTTCTATTACTATTATGACTATTATTTTTTTATTATTATTTTAGGAAATTACCTTCCAGAAACAGTAGTTATAAGGGAGTTATTGTATAACTGTCAACGTTTACAAGTTAGGCAGGGGAATGAATAATAAAATTCACGGTTTGAGACTTTAATCCCGAGACCTACATTATCTTCCCATAGTTAGTTGCTTTTCCATGATCTCCCGGTTCCTGGTGCCTGAAGAGTTTTCTCGCATTTTGTTTTTCTGTCAGGGCTTTCCAAGGGTAAATAAATGTGCTCTACAGTTCACAGTTCTACAAGAGACTTGGGTGAAGGATGTTTTTTATATCTCAGAGGTTTGAAATTGCACAATCCTTCAGGTATAGCATTTCAACTGAGAGTGGCCTGTTTTCTGAAAGCCAGCCTTCCATACAGACAGTAGTATATCAATTTGTCCCCAGCTTGGAGATCCTGGCAGAAAACTGAGAATTATATACCTGTAATTTGGTTTTCTCATTACAGGGACCTTGACTGTCTGGGTGCTGTTGAGTAAGGTCATTGACACTTAACAGAGAGCAGAGGGACTGGGGAACTTGATGCCAAAACTCAGCAGCCCCTCCTCTCCCCTCCGCCCCCACATCCCTCCCTGGCAGGAAATTACACCCAAACCACAGAAAACATTGCAAATGCTTGCATCCAAAGAGTTATAATTAAGTTGATCAGCTTAAATAAAAAGGCTGTGACCTGTTTTTTTACTTTGTGTAAATAAGTAAGGTGAAATAATCCATTTTACTTGTCCCCAAAGTGTTCATCCACCTGAAGGCAAGTGAAAGGTTAGATTTCACAGGATTGATCTAGGCTAACCTTGAACAAAAGTTTGCACATAAAAACTCTCAAAAATATTACTATGAAAATCTGTGAACTTTTTTCTCATAAAAAAATTATTTCTCAAAGCCCCCAATCCCAGATAAAGATAATGTAGATGTTTGACCTATAAAAGGTCAGTACTAAGGAAAATATTTGAAAATCTGTCTCGCAGAAGATAAACTT
Source organism: Leptonychotes weddellii (assembly GCF_054177405.1). NCBI lineage: Eukaryota > Metazoa > Chordata > Mammalia > Carnivora > Phocidae > Leptonychotes > Leptonychotes weddellii. Next base: position 71,965,830 of record NC_138369.1, read on the forward strand.
CTTTTGGATCACTCCGTAGGGTAGAACTATATAGAATGGATAGAAATATATGAAGAGAGAGAGTTAGGGTGAATATGAGTTTATGGTGTAAAATGTCATTGTATCCTATGTGCTTATTGAAAGGGTACAATATTTGCTTAGGGATATGCCCCGACAAAGGCTTGAGGAAGAAGGTGAGCATCATAGAGAATTATGTGAGGGCAGAATATTCTTCTACGTGTGGTGACCTCTCCTTTGTCCCCTCAGATTTTCAATAAAATAATTAAATCAGTACAAATCTAATTTCTAGAGGATCTTTCAAAGGGACTGATGGAGAGCCTGGATGTTGCCTCCAAGACAATGTAGGATTGAAGAGAGGACTCACGTGTGACAGTTGGAATGTCAATGGACAGACGCATGAGGAAGTAAGTTGTCAGGCATTTGCAAAAACCATGAAGAGGGCTCTGGACTTTCAGAGAAGCTCATGATGAGTCGGCTTGAATCCCTGAGGGACCGAAAACCCTGGCTGTCAGCTTAGTTGCATGAGAGAAAGAACATTTCCACAGTGCTCTGACAGCCCATATAGTAATTCCCTCAGAGGTAGTAAGCCCTACTATGTTTTCTCACAGAGCTGCACTCTGGTCCCCTTGGGGACAAATGAATGAAGAGACCAAGACAACCCAAGGGGCAAAATGTGAAGATGCAGTCCTGCTTAGCATGCTAAGTGAACCCTCTAAGGAGCCTCAGACTCCACCTTGGAGGAAGACGATATCAGAGAAGGTTTCTCAGAAGAGGCAACAGTGGGGTGGGGCAGGGGGTAAATCTGAACAAACAGTGCGTTCAAAATACCAGATTGGTACCGAGGGAACAGCAAGCCCTTGAGCATGGCTAACTCACATGTTTCGGCCTGAAACAAGCCTAGGAATGTAGCCAGGGGCCACATCACAAAGAGTTTCTGATGCCAGTCAGTCCAGAGCCTTTGGATTTTATCTTAAGGACAATGGGAAGCCACTGAAAACTATGAAGCAGGGGAGTAGTGTGATTATATTTGGGGACAGGACAAAATATATCAAGAGTCTCTAGGCAACTATTTGTTTTGCGTAGTTTAGACATTTACTTGTCCAAACATCCTCCTCCTAGTCTGAGAACTCACGTTTTCTCCAAGACCCACCTCCCCTCTGAAATCATATTTGATAACACCAATCCCCTTCTCCGATCCCTGTAGCATTTGTTTTTTGCTCCTGTTATCACTTCCCTCCTTGCACGGTTTTCCTCCCAATGTAAGCATTCTTCAAGTGTCATTTTGTATCCAAGTCTTTGTAAATCATTCAGGATAGAAATTCACATGCCTACCGGAGACAGACAGATATGGTAAATGAGTAAAGCAAACCAGGTATCATAAACATTTGTTTCCATGATAAACATATAGTGATACAGTTGACCCTTGAACAAGGCAGAGGTTAGGGGCGCCGACCCCATCACAGTGGACAATCCACGTATAACTTTCGACTCTCCCCAAACTTAACTACTCATAGCCAACTGTTGATCAGAAGCCTTATTGATAACAGTCAATTAACATGTATTTTGTATATTATGTGTATTATATACTATATTCTCACCACAAAGTCAGCTAGAGAAAAGAAAATGTTATTAAGAAAACCATGAAGAAGAGGAAATACATTTACAGTACTGTGCTGTACTTATAAAAAAAATTGTGTGTAAAAGGACATATACACTTTAAAACCATGTTGTTCAAAGGCCGACTATATTCTTTACTTCCATAAAAAAGAGGTAAAAACAACAACAACAACAACAACAACAACATACAAAAGCACAGGGAAGTGCTAATAGAGATGTCTGATGAGCCACAGCCTAGGGGAGCAGTAAGGAGTGGTGAAGTCTCTGGCCAAGTAGACAGCCCATTCACTTTGGTAAGAAAAGCAACTACTGCTTGATCCCAAGTCATTGTTAATATGAAGAAATGGAGGTCCAGTGTATGAGATCTTTCGGTTAAAAGAAAAAAAAAAAAAAAAACCTTGGAAATTCAGATTTTATTTTTAAACAAAACTTTTTGAATTTTATTTTTTTCCTTGGGTAGGAGATTCATCTTAACATGCATGCATTTTAAAACAGTAACAGGGTCTCAAACTGTTCCGAGCAGACATTAGACAAGCACAGAAGGTTGAAAATTCCTATTTAAAAAATGGAAATTGCAGTAAGAAATGGAGAAGTCACACACATATGGTGGGGTGGTAGTTTATCGTGCTCCCTCAAAAGTTAAATCTAAACTTCATTCACATTTTTTTATTATGATATTCTGATCTGATGCTTGGTTGTGCTAAGCCTCACTGGGCCTCCCCACAAAGATTGTTGGTTCTCACCTTCTAACAAAATGGCTCTGAGCAAAGGGAGGAGGCCCCTCTGGAAGTTTCCCCCCCCAGCCTCCAAAGGATCTCAGCACAACGCCTTGAGGGCCAGCTAAGCTTCCTCTTCCATTTGGAGGTACACTTCCTACGTGGCACATCTCAGAGGAAGACTAGGACCACATCACTGCCGCCTGCAGATGGCTGGTAGATGTGGGGGGCAGCCATTCGAATGTGTTTTCCCTTTGGTTCCTGTGCTCAGGCTGGATCTCTCCTCTCCACATTTCTGCCAGAAAGAGATGAGGTCTCAGGGCTTCACAGGAGCCACAGGTCTATGGAAATCAGATTTGTAAATGAAATACCCTGATATTTAAAAGTTGACTCCAAAGCTTTCCAAACACTGTAGTCCAATACCAGCATATCAGTGGTGCAGATATATGACACAGACCTCCACATGACAACTTGTGTCACACGTATCTATCCTTCCATGAGGTCTAGAAACTTGCTTAATAAATATAATTTGAAGACAAAGCACTCTCACTCCTGTGATTTTTTAGCACTTTGGTCTTTGTCATTCACTTGGCTCTTACTTTGGGTTGCCTTTTATTGCTATTGAGCTTTCATGTTTACTTCTAACCCCTCAAATAGATGGGACCTCCTGGACAGGAGCAACCATTCCTTGAGCGTCTTTCTGTCTCCAGTCCCTAACATGGTAGTTTTTCCTTTGTAGAGGCACCGTAACAACCACATAAACTAAAATGTATTAATTGTGTACTGCAGACATTACAGATAGTGATTTATTCATATTATTTCATCTGTTTCTTAAAAAAGTATTACAAAATATCTATGGGAGTTTTGATTCTTATTTAGAGATGAAATCCAAAGGTAGGACAGGTGAAACCTGCCTAGAAAGTGGGGCTCAGGAAACGCTATTCTACGGCTGAAAACACTTGGTGATGGTGGCCGTGAGGTGGACAGCATCAGGGATTGTGATTCGACAGTGTTAATCCTTGGATAGTTAATTCATTTCCAATCTCTTTCAACATAATAATGGCAGAGCAAAAAAAGAAACTGGAGTGATCCTTTGACCTTACGAAGACCATTGTCAGGTGGTTATTTAAACCATCCTTAAAGAATGGTTTGTAAGCTATGGACTCACAAAGATGTGTCCTGATTTCCTCCATATTTGATTTAAATTATATGATTTGGTTTAAAGTATGTCCTCAAATATTTTTAAAATACTAATTTTTTAAAAACCTGCACATTCATATTCGATTTGAATGTAATGGCTTAAATTATATCAAGTATTTTTAAAACACTAATAAAAAAAAAAACCCTGCATATTCAAATGGAAATTCAACCTACTAGATGTCTCCAATGTGCTAACTAGTAGTCTCCCTGATTAAGCATATAATAAATACATGTTATATATTTGAACATAAAGTACATTTATACTAATAAAATGCCACTTTTCTCTGCTTTACATTTTGGAGTTCTGTGTCAGATTTCGTTTGCATAATGCATTCTGCTCTGTGAGAAAGTTGGAAAGCCTCTTCTCTAATATATATAGCTTCTTACTAAGTCAGTCCCTGCTCTCCTGCCTAATTACACATGCCTGAATAGTCAGTAGGGGCCGATTAGCATTGTATTATATTTATGGAACCTAAGACACAATCAATTGTAAGGTGTACTATTATTTTATATATAAAGAAAGAAAAACACTCCCATTGAAAATCTAGCATGCAATCAATTCTGATATCTTAGATTTTTAAAAAATTAAGTTCTCAAATCAATAGAATATAGTAATTCAGAACTTGAACTCTGAAATCAGATTACCTGGATTTGAAATCTAGGCATCCAACATACTCTGATCTTTAGCAAATCACTAAACCTCTATCTTCCCCTGCAAAACGGGACTATTATTACAATCTAACTCTGAGGGCTATTGTGAAGGTTAAGTAAGAGAAAGAATGTAAGGCCAGGGATTTGGGGTCTAATAGGACCTTGATAAATGTTTGCTATTGTCAGTAGGGGCCCGAAGAAAGCCCTTGATTTTATGACCCGATCGTATAGGGTTTCTCCTGTTAGGTGCCGGGCAGAGTCCAGCAATCTACTCTTCTCCTTTTAATCTCCTTTTCAGAAGCTCTTTACTCTTAGTCAGAAGAGTGAACACACATCTGACTGAATGGGCTTTTATCCCTAAAGGAGAAGGTTTGCCTGTTGATATAAAGCTCTGTTCAGATGCCAATTTAATCTCTTCTGATGGAGAGGTTTTAGAAGCTTTTAGCCCTCCTTGGTGACCTCCATATTTCACAAATAGATTTCTCCTGCTCTTGTGTCCTACAACCCCAGAGTACTTTGGAAGGATGGAGTAGGCTTTCCTTCTGAAGTGTTGGTCTTGAGTGCCGTGGTGGGAAGGTTTATTTCAATAAATGATGAAAGAGTTGAAATTTTGGAGCTAACTTTAGCTATAGATCTTTTGTTTAAAGTGAAAAAATAAAGGTTCTTGGACTATTTGAACTGTATATACTAATCATTTCATATGAAATTTTTATGTGGATAAATAGGAAAGTGGCAACTCTATTCTTAACATCCTCTCAAATGCCAAACATGCCTTTCCAACTGCCTAGTAGTTACCACCAACCCATCATATCTCAAAGCAGATCTATGGACTTCTCCAAAAGCAAGTAAGTCAGTGTGGGCTAGGCAATGCTGCCGTAACAAATAGAACCTCGTGTCACCAACCAGCAGAGGGCAGATGGCTCTCATCAGCATCTCGTGAAAAGAGTATCTGAGCTCCCTCCCTTGCGTGGCCACACCATCACGCACACCGTCCAAGGTTGTTTCTGGAAGAGACTGAGAGGTCACTTCAGATGTTTGTGGGACCAGGACTTTCAGTGGCTTATCTCACTTCCACCCACATTCCATTAACCAGAACTCAGTCACAAGGCCCACCAAGCTTGTTGATTCTACCTCAGTGGCATCTGAACCGTTTCCTTTTTGTCCACCCTCACTGACACTGGCCTTTTTTAGATAATTTTCATCTTTCATCTGTACCACGAAAGTAACTCCTTAAGAATCTATTTACCTCCTCTCTCTTTTCTCCTGTCCCTGAACATATATCCCTCATCCTACTGCCTACATTAACTTTCACAGACCTGATCTCATTCCCCTGATTGAAAACAACTTATTTGCCTGGACGATAAGGACTATGCTCCTTGCATGATTAGCAGGTACTGTCAGTTGCTAGTGTACCTGTCCAGGCTTACCTCCTATAGACTTCCTTATGTGTAACTCTATCCAGCATACCTGGATTTCTTGTTTTCCTGGAGATTTCCTTATTCTATGCCCGGTCTCACACCAGTCAATATTTTTGTCTTTTGCAGGCCTACCTCTTATTCAAGACCCTATTGGGTGTTTCCCTCCTTCTGTTAAGCCTTTCTTGAGTCACCCAGTCAGAATGAAACGATCGTTCAAAGAGCTCCTAAAGCATATTTGAAAGAACTCTTATTTCACACTTATTCATTCTTCCGGGTGTTTAACATTAACAATGTAAGGATTTGTCTTCTTGACTCGACTGCTTGCACCTTAAAGATTTGCTGTAGACATGAATCCCCTTCTGTCTACAACAACAACCTCAATGTGTTGAATACAGTATGCTGAATACATGTTCAGTAGTTTAATTTTTAAAACTCTTAGTAACTACTAGAACTAAAAGATACCACAAAATTTGAAATGTTAAGTTTGTTCAATGTGTTTTTCGCTTTAACACAACACAAATGCCCTGAAAGCAGAGATTTGTTGTGTTAATACTGAAGTAATCTTTAATTTCCTTAATTTATAAAATTATGTTCAAGATGGAAAACAATGAAGGGCATTGTCATTTCTACAAGATACAGTTTGGTTCTTTACAGTCTGAAAGCTCTACTGACTGAGGATATCTGGGGTTTTAGGTAAAGAAACATTCCAATAGGCAACTAGCATTCACCGATTTAATCCCGAACGACCATCTATCTGCCTCTGCTCTGCTTAACACATTTTCCCTACTCGGTGTCTTACCAAATACTCTGGTTTTCAAACCTATTGTTTACTTCTGGCTCCATTTCTCTTACCCATTCTCCCTAACTCATGACCTTTTTGAGTCCTTAACTAGATACTTTCTTGGATGGGTCTGCTGACTAAAAGGCTTTATTTCCTCACTGAATTCATTTACATTTGGATGAAAATCCAGTTTTTGAAGTACAATGAGGAAACAATAAAGGAATAAAGGTGTATCTGATAAGATCCTTTGGACCACAACCAGCAGCGAGCTCTAACTCAAACTGATATAAACAATATGACAAGTTATTCACTCTCATAATAAAAGTCTAGAAGTAGGATGAACTCCATATATGCTTTTTAGCAATTCTCTTGGCTCAGTCCTTCTCTGCGTTTGCTTCATCCTTGGCCCTGCAGGAAAATAGCTGTGGTAATTCCGGCATCACACTAGATACAACAACATTAAGAGAAAGACGGACACTGTTTGTTCTTGTGTTTTCTTTTTGGAGCAAGAAAACCTTTCACAGAAGTTGCCCAGAAGACCTTAGTCATGTTTCATTGGCAGGAATAAGTCACATGCTATTTTTAAGCCAATTACTGTCAAGGGGAATGGGATTACCCAGCTGGTTAAAACTAATAATTTAGGATTGAGTGAATTGTGAGGGGTCAACCACAATAATTACCACAAAGGAGAAGGCAGGGAAGAAAGAAGGCAGGAAGGAAAAACAAACTAGAATTAGCCTTTTCATTTGGCAAACCCAGCCTTTATAAATCGTTACTGTATTTCAAAGATCTCTCTAAATTTCAGAGAATTTCAATTGGGAAAATGAACTTTTTGGCCCTTCAGGAGAGGAATGAGATCTTGGAGGTGCATCCTGCCTTTAATGCTCGCATCTATAAGGCATCTATGTCACATTTACTCACAGGTCATTGACCAGAACTAGTCATATGGCCCAACTAACCACGGCAAGTAGATGGCAAGGAATTCAAAACTACCACATGCCTCAAAGGCAGGAAGCTAGAAAAATTTAATGACCACCATACTCCACCAAATATGCAGCCCATTCAAACAACCCCCAAATCATAGAGGCTTGTCACAACAGAGGTTAATTTCTCATTCCTACTGCATGCCCATCATGAGTTGGAAGTAGGGTTTTCCTTTTGGAGTCACTCAGTGACCCTAAGGAGTGACCCTGAGGTGTCATCCTAATGCATGTTTTCACCACGATCATAGCAAAAGAAAGAGAATGTGGTACGCTATGTACTAGCTTTTAAAGTTTCTGTCTGGAAATGACACTTGTCATCCCACCCACATTTCATTGGCAAAGAAAGTCATATGGCCACGCCTAATGCCTAAAGAGGAAGGGGGAACTGCAATTCTTTCCTGTGCCCAGAAGCAGAAAACTAAACTCTCTGGTACACTGCACTTATGAATAACCTGTTTATTTCTCCTTCCCCAGCATGTCATCTTGGGTTTTCCCATAGCTTCTCTCGTTGTTATCAGGTAATAAATAGTCTCTGTCTTGTGGTAGCAAGTAGTTCATTCTAGTGTAATATCAGAACTCCAAGCTCCATTTGATTTAAAATCTCACCACATACTTGGCTTGGGGTTTGGAGGACTTCAGCGGGTATTTGTGTATGAGAGATAGAGTCTTGATCACTTTTCTCTTCTTGGATATACTTCTACTCCCACCCATTCTTTGAACAAATAGTTATTAGGTACCTATTCTATCAGATACTGTTCTGGATGCTGGAGATATGGCAATGAACAAAACAGACAAAGTTTCCTATCTCCAAGGAGTTTATATTTTAGTAGATAAATACTAAACTAATTGGATAAGTTCTAGAGTAAAAAACTATAGCAGAAAAGGGGATAAGAAATGTCAAGGAAGTGCTATTTAGATAGGGGTGTCCAGAGACCATGACATTTAAGTAAGAATAAAGGTAAATGAGCAAACGGAGGAAGAGTTTCTAAGTCAAAGATGAATAAATGCAAAAACTCTGGAGTGGGATATGACCTGGCTCATCTGAAAAAGAGTTAGGAGGACAGTTTTGTTAGAGCAGAGTGATGGTGGGTGGGGGAGAGTGGATAGATGTGAGGCCAGAGTGCAAAGAGAGGCCAAGATCACATAGGGCCTTGAGGGTCACTGTGGGACACTGGAAGGCTCAGAGTAGAGAAATGACATGATATGGTATGGGTTTTATCAAGATCATTTAGCTGCTGTGATTGGAATGGATGGGGAAAGGAGCAAGGCCAGGAAAAGAGAGACCAATCAGGAGACTACTACAGAAATCCAGGTGAGAGGTCTTGGTGGCATGGAAGTTGTGAATCCTTTTATTTTTCAAGCCTCTCAGGGCCACGGCCAATGGTGAGGGAGGTGATACAATTAAGGGGTTGAGGGCAGAAAAAGTTTTACCCAACTGCAACAGTTGGAATCTCATGGAATACCCTCTGGATGTGAGGGAGGCCAAGAATTGAGTCTCTCTCTCCTAAGGCATCTTTGTGGGTTTTTAGGGGTTTCCTGTTGCTGATCTCACATCTGCATTTTCCTTGATAGAGTCAAGGCCCCGCCAGCTAGCTGGTCACATACAACCCTCTCCACCAGCTTGTGGTCTCTGGCTGTTCATCTCTTGGTTTGGCCTACTCTGCTCCTCTACAATTTTCTCTTGGGAAAAGTAAGTAGGCAGGCCAGCTCCCATTTACAATGCCTAAATTTCCCAATGGGAGACTCACTTATCAATTGTTCTGCACAACCCAGGAAGCTCTGGCCATTTCTGATGTCTACTGTGCCATCCAAGGGCAACAAGCCAACCACAGCCTCTCATTTTTATAATGAGCTCAGAATACTGGTTCCTGTGTCCTTCAGTCTTTACAGGAGATGTTAGGACAGCAAGCCATTCCTTGAAGCTCTGAGGTAAGAGGAAAGCATGTCTCTCCTCTCTCCTATTGCAAGGGGAAAGAGAAACATAGCACACTGACAATGCCCTTAAAAAAGATTCTTCCTACCAGCCTCTTCAAATTACAGTTTATTTCTTGCCTCCCCTTACACAGAATGGGACAGAGTGTTGGGTAAATTCTGGAAGAACAAGTTTCCCATTCTTAGCTGGTCCTGCAGAAATATTCCACCACCTAGTTTCATGAGCTAAGCCATTCATCACCTGCTTGCAGAGATTCCAGATCTCCAGAAAAGTTGGATTTAATATCCTCTTACTTTGCAAGCATGGGGCTGGGCCTTGGATGAGGCATGTCAGCCTCTTAGGGCACACAATTTAAGAAGGCTTCGCTCTCAGGGATGCGCAAGTACAGGGTTGGCACTCCATGATCTGATTATGAGCCTCCTTAAATTTTATGTCGCACATGCCTCATTTGCCTCTCCTACTCCCAACCTTGACGAGCAAACAGAAGCCAACCAGAGTTAATTTAAGCAGAAAAGGTGTTTGTTAAAGACATTTTTGGGTGGCTCACAGAATCAAAAAGAATGCTGGGGTAATAGGTTTGGAGGCTCTATGGTGAGGAACAAGGCTCCAGGTATGCCACAGGTGCAGTGACAACATCCCACACTGTTCCGCTGGAGACACACCCAAGTGTGCACTGCCCACCACACTGGGTCTGGACAGCAGACCAGTTCCGCTGGAACCACGGTCTCTGTTGTTTCTGGAAATGGATTTAACTACTGCTGCTGCTGCTGCCACTGTCACCGTGGATTCTGAAGAGTGCCCTGCTTTGTCACTTCACTAGCTTTAAGTCAGAGTCTGGGCAAGTGATCTGAATGACACAGTGTAGGTCATGTGTCCAAGATGCAAGGCACTCTGAGAAAGTGTGTTATCAGCCATTTTTAACCTCCATACTGGAGGTAGGCTTAGATTCCTCAGGTGGGAGGTTCTTCAGATACGAAGGGAATTTAGATCCTGGGTAGCCAAAAATTAATGCCAAGTGACGATCAATCAACCAATAAATAAATACTGTGAAATAAGCGGAAGTTGCAGAAAGTTCTCTGAAAGAAGCAAAAATGGGGGTTAATAGAGAAAAAAAAGAAAAAGGGGTGATCTACTTGCCATACAGTGATCAGTGAGGGACTTAAGCTAGACTTCAAGAAGGAAGGATCTGGCTCCGGCAAGGCTGGTTACAGGTGGAAGACAGAACCAACACAAAGACCTCTAGGATTAGAAGAAGCTAGGTGTGCTCCTGTAACTACTAATAGCTAGAGCATAAATGAAAGGACTTTTAGGTAGGGGAATGAAGTGATCTAATTTCCATTTTTTAAGAAAATCACTTTTGCTGCTGTCTGGGGAAGGAGTTGGTATGGGAAGAGTCAGACCAGAGATACGAGTTGGGTGGATGTTGAGGTACATGCTGAGGGGAAGAAGGTGACCCAAATAAGGTGGTGACAGCAGTGCTGGAGATAAAAATCTGGATGTCTTGCAGATATTTGGAGACAAAATCAATTACTTGAATATGGGAAATTAGGAAAAAAGAAGAATCCTGGATCAGCAGTAGGTTTCTGGATAGAGTAATTGAATGGATAGTTGCAGCTTTTACTAAAATGGAGAAGTGGAAAGCAGACGTGGTGGTAAAAGTTCAAGAGTTCTGTTGGGGACACGTTCAGTAGGTAATACCAGTATGTCATCAAACTGGAAAGGCTTCAACTCAAGCTGTAAAAGTACCTCAGGAGTGGCAACAAACCAATTTGCAAACATTTTAAGTAAAATCGGTATTAAACATTCCATGACGCCTGGAGTCCAGAAACATTATGCTGGCTTTTGTCTTCGGGGTTTTTTTTTTTTTATTTTATTTTTAAAAATAACAAAATGTTTTAAACATACAGAGAAGTAGAGGAATAAAAACTTATAAGACACCTGTATATCCACCATCCAGATTTAACAAATGTTAACATTTTACTATATTTGCTTTAGATCTTTTTAAAAATAAACAGCACTGTACACACACAGCTCTACTCCCTCATCCTGTTCCTCTTAACCGTATGATACCATTTATATAAAATTCTAAAACATTCAAAACAATTCTATGTATTTTTAAGGACCACTGCATATGTAGTAAAATTATAAAAACAAGAATGTGAGGACACGCCAACAGCAGAACATATTTTTTGTTTTTCCAATTTAGATTAAATGTAGTTCAGTCCCCAGACATCAGGGGTTCCAAGAAATCACATCTCAGTCATTTTGGAGACTGGCTTTCCCCCTCACTTGAAATCTTACAAGAAGTCTGCTATGGCAACTCAGGAACATTGGAGAGAACCGCTAGCTTTCAGTTCACTGGGGTCACACCTAAGATGCTCATTGTCTGAATCTACACAGACCTCTGGAAAGCCGGAAGGCTGAATCTTCACAGCATCCACTCCCTTATGTCAAATGTGCCTCTAGGACCTGATTCACAGCTCCCAGCATCACCAATACTTAGTGTTCAGTCTCAGCATCCATGCAACCCCTGCCCCAGAGGTCCCAGAACCTTGGTACAATTGTCTAGGCACAAAGCAAAAGACCTACAACCCCGCCCCTGACCCCGATTTAATTCTTCCCAGAATTAAACCTCCCTCCCGCTCCTTCAATATCCCAGCCCTCCAACTTCGGGGCAATATAGTTCTCAACCACCAGCTTAACACACTAAAGGCTTTTTAATTCCCCCCTCCAATAGTAAGGAAAACTGGCATTCAGGATAATAAGCTCTGTCAACCCTCAAAGAAAAACACAGAAGTGTCTTTCCTTCTTCTGCAATGAGCCCATAGCCAAGGCAGTAAGACACCATTCATTTCTCAGACAGGTTATCTTGTCCTACTTAATAGTCTCCCTCTTCTGCCCATTGACCACATTCTTTTAAGGAGCTCTCTTGGGCTGTTCCTGACAGTCACTTCCAGAAGGTTCTCTCCTAACACCATGTTTTGTCCTCCTCAGGAATAGTGAACAAACACCAGGCCCCTGGCATCTCACTATTTTTACCACTCACTACTCTTACTTCCACAACACAGTCTCTTCCTTGCATTTTTGATCTCTAAATAATTCCAGTCATTTTCTATTCTCCTCAGAAAGCACTCCTCTTTTGTTCTTCCTTCTCCTGCCTTGGGTTTTGTTGGTGAACCAAAATACTCCCTGATGAATAAAAGGGGGTTTCTACCAATATGCCAGTATTAAGAAAGGAAAATAAAATATATTTTGAAGTATGAAAACTTTTGCCCATCCATCCCTCACAAAAAGAAACACAAAACAAATAAACAAATGCTCTCATCTATTCAAACCAGTGACAGAATTGAAAAATCTATCTCCAAATCTCTGCCAGAGCAGAGTCACCTATATCCTCATATACTTCCTAACTAAACCTGCTTTTCTCAGGTAACAGCCAAGCAAAAGAATATTCAGTCTCTGACTGAATTTCAGTGTTAAAATATATCCATTTTGAGAAAAAAAGAAGTTCCTACTTAATTCATTGAAAAGCTGTATTGCAGGATCTTGAATAGACTGGGGACCTACCCACCACTTATAGCATTATTTCTCGGACACAATGGGTTTCCAGTTCCCCAGTTTGTGGTGAGTCCACAAACACAAAGTCAAATAATAAAAACAAAAATTCATACTGCTGGTATGGAAATATTTACCTTTTCTGGAAATATTTCACTTAAACATAACTGTTTTATTTCAATTATCAGATAATTATCTAAATGACTTTCTTCATAACTCTTTTATTTACAGGGCAAATATTAATTAAGCACATATTTAGGGCTCTCAAAAGTGAGTAAACATATAGGCGAAATGACAGTTTTTTTAATAGACTACTCCTTTTTGTTTTCATGTCCAAAGTTGATAAATAATAAAAGTAGAATATTTAGTTACTCTTAGACCAAGTTCATAAAAAGAAGTTCATAACTACTAAGATTCTCACATTTTTTAAAGCTTTTAAAAAATAATTTAAATTCATTTTTTTGTTTCTCTCATGCCTAGAATATGTACAGAACACAATAGGCATGAAATAAATATTTGAGAATGGAAAATTATCTGACTAAAATACTTTTAGATATAGCCTTGCCTAAGGGGAAGAAAAGATCATTCACAATCTCTTTGAATCCCTACATTTTATTTTCTCAGCAGCATGGTGGTATTCCACGTTCCCTTTTTCCCACACTCTCCCAACCCCAAATCCCTAAAAGGCTGAATGCAGGAAGGCAGGACTGGACAAATCAAATGTCTCATTAAGAATGCCTGAAGAAATATGCCTAAAGATGAAATTATAGCTCTTAGACCAGCACTCAAAACCCTGGAAGAAAAGAAAAGAGAGAAGGAGGGGGTAGGGGCAAAATTATGCAATTTGACCGTGGTTACTTATCCAGCAAATGTTTCTGAAAGCTACTAACTACTAATTGTGGTAAAGGTTTTTAAGCCGGGAAATGGTGAGTCTCTCTCTCTCTTTTCCTGACGCTCTGTAATTCATACGCAGTTTGAGGATGGCACTATGTCTTAAATATAATAATATTTTAGAGAAATCTGAACACTGGAAGTTAACAGGTATGCCAATTTGGGGCCATAAAAGAGATACAACTCCAGAGATTTCGAATAATTTAATAAGGAGTAACCATTTTTCTAAAGTTCTGTGGTATTTTTTCATCAGCCTAAAAAGCTCTACCATGTGGCCTAATTTAAGGCTGCAGGCAGGAGAAATTACTGACTTTATTATGCCTGCCTGGTGCTCTCCAGTAAAAGCGTTGGGCACCAGGCGTTCTCATTCTGGAAGGCTCTGTAGAAAGCTTTTGCCCTGACAGATCTCCACTGGTTTCTTGTAAAAAGCAACAGAGAGAAGGAGGTTATGTTCCATTGTGTGCCAGGTTTATAGGTTCCCATCCCTCTCTTTGCCTTAGAAAAGGCCCACAGCAGGGCCCAGTCACACCCAAGTCATAATGGCCCTTGGGCCACTGAATGCCATTCAGAGTTTGCTGAAGAGAGATTAATGTTTATTATTATTGCCATTAATGCTATTACGGTTATTGTTGTTATTATCCGTTGCTTATTGGAAATGAGCTTTCTGTGGTCTTTTCAAACATTCCACTGCTTTCCCTGCAGTGTGTTAGAATAGCCAGTCCCTTATCTACAAGGGAACAAAGGCTAAAAGTGAAGCCATTGCTTCTCCCTGAACTTCTTTTGGTGCAACTGGACTTGTTGTGTTTTTATTTGCTAATATAGATAAGAAAAAAGAAAAGAATGGTGCATTAGCTACAGTGTAGCTGGCTTCTCTGGGAGGATAAGCCGCCAAATCCCAGTGGCTTAATGCAATACAAGTTTATTTTACTCATCCAAACTCTAAGCTAGGTATTACTAATGGGCAGACAACGTTCTTTTAAGCACGAACCAAGGAACTGGGTGTGGGGGGTGGCCTCACTTTGAGGCTAAGGAGTTCACATTGGTAGATAACTCCATTCTAGCCAGATGAATGGGGGAAGACCACACATGGGAGGTCTCAAAGTAGCACACCCTACTTCTGCTCACATTCTACTAGTCATACTTAACTTCAAGGAGTCTGGGAAATGGAGTCTGGTGAGTAGTAAAGACAGGATTGGAACCTGAGCAACCCTACTTTGGAGACCTGTTCATCAAGTGTCAGGATTTGGGTCAAAGCACATGGGGATTCCTTTATATATGGAATCTAAAAATATTGAACTCATAGAAACAGAGAGTGGTTGCCACAGGTTAGGAAGATGGGAAGATACTGGTCAAAAGGTACAAACGTTCAAAAAATAAAAAAATAAAATGTAAAAAAATATTTTTTAAAAAGGTACAAACTTTCTGCTGTAAAATGAACAAGTTCTGGGAACATAATGTACACCATGGAGATTATAGCTGACAACATTGTATCATATATTTGAAAGTTGCTATGAGAGTAGAGCTTTAATGTTCTCACCATAACAGCAACAAAATAGTTTTTACATGAGGTAAAGGATGTGTCAACTAACCTTATTGTGGTAAACATTTTATGATATATATGTGTAGCATATCATCACATTGTACACCTTAGATTTACACAATGTTCTATGTCAATAAAGCTGGGGGGGGGAAGTACGTGGGGGTTCTAGGTAACCTTCCCTTAGAAGGTGACATTTGTGGATAGAAAGCACAGTGGGAGCAAATCTAACAGCTTTCTGAAAGTTGGACATACTTGTGGTTATTGTTTCAGAAAAGTCAGCATGAGCTCTTCTAAAGGTAAGTTCCTCTTGAAGCAACTTTTACATTTTTAGGAGTGAATGGTACAGTGCTAGACACTGAACAGTCTCTTAAATGCCAATATCTTTTATCTGGGGCCACTGAATTTCGAAAGAGAAGAAAGCTCCAATATCCTTTCTGGAGGGAGACATCTGGCTGCATGGGTTCCGCTTGCTCTAGTGGGAGGTAGGGAGGTCAACATTTCCAAATACAGATTTTCATTCAATTTCTTCCAGGTTTTAGCCTCCAAATGCACCATATTGATGCATCTGAGCTTGTAGTGCACATTATTTTTCCTCTTTTCTGTATTCCTCTTTGTAAAAACTCTAACCTGTGCCTTCCCCCAGTTCATTTTGTCAACTCCCACACCTCCAATGCTTTGCATCTCCAAAATTTGATTGAAATTTCTCCATTGATGATGCCTCCTTCCACTGTTTGTTGTTGAGGATTTAGACAATAGTCTTGATTTCTTGAGAGGTTTTTTAAAAATGCAGATACCTTGGCTTATTAGTTGAAAATCCAAATAAAGTAAATCTGGGTTGGAACGTAAGTCTATCTTATATTATGAAAAAAATTAAAGTAAGCAAATAGAAAGAATATAATAAATCCTCATGTAGCCATCACCTGGATTTAATAATTATCCAGACTTGAGATATTTTTTCCTTGCTGAAGTATATTAAGGTGAGCCCAGACACTGCATCATTTTGTCCCTGTATAGTGCAGTATGCATCACTAAAAACAAAGACATTTTCTTATATAACCATAGTATAATCAAATTAACCATATTTATCTGGAACCATCTAATGTTCAAGTCCACAATCTAATTTTCATGATTGTTTTAAAGTTTATCTATAATTAGTATGTTTTTCAAAACATGAAGAAAGAAAGAAAACTGTTTTTTTTTGATAAAGCAAGTGTAAGATGGATACCAAATCTGATGAAGATTGCCCAATAAAAGAGAATTTTTAGATTAATTTCACTTACCAATGTCAACTGACAAAAATTGTCATGCAAACAACAACCATAAGAAAACTGAAGTGACTATACTAATAATCAGACAAAACAGATTTTAATACAAAAAAGTTATTATAAATAAAGAAGGACAATTTGTAGTAATAAAAGTCTATTTATCACAAAGATATAACATATTATAACATATAGGCACCTAAAAATAGAGCCCCAAAATGCATGAAGCAAAAACTGACAGTATTGAAAGGAAAACTAGACAACTCAACAGTAATAGCTGGAGGCTTCAATACTTTCGATAATGCATCAAATAGGTGGAAAATCAAAAAGAAAATAGGAGAGTTGAACAACTGTAAACCAAATACCTAACAGACATCTATAGAACACTCCATTCAATAATAGCAAAATTTACATTCTTCTCAAGCACACATGGAACATTCTACAGGATAGGCTGTAACACAGGCCTCAAGAAATTTAAAATGATTGCAGTCATTCAAGTATGTTTCCCAACCACAATGAATTCAATAACAGAAAGAAATCTGAGAAATTCACAAATATGTGGAAATTGAAACACACACTCCTAAAAAACATGGGTCAGGAAAGAAATCATAGGAAAATTAGAAAATACTTTGAAATGAATGAAAATCAAGATGCAATTCCCAAAACTTATGGAATGCAGCTACGCACCACATAGAGAAAAACTGATAGCTGAAAACACTACATGAAAAAAGAGGAAAGATTCAACTCAATAACATAATCTTCCACTTTAAGACACCCCCCCCAAAACAATGCAAGTGAAACCTAAAGCAGCCAGAAGAAAGAAAATGATAAAGATTAGAGTGGAAATTAATGAGATAGAAAATACAAAAACAATAGAGTAAATCAATGAAACAAAAAATTGTGTTTTTTGGAAAAAATCAACAAAATTAATAAACCTTTAGCTAAATGGTCTAAAAGAGAAAGAGAGATGATTAAAATAACTAAAAGTGGGAATGAAAGAGCGCCATCACTACTGACCTTAGAGAAATAAAAAGTATCATAAAGGTATACTATAAACAACAGTATGCTAACAAATTAGATAATCTAGATGAAATGGACAAATTCCTTAGAAGACAGAAACTACTGAAATTGATTCAAGAAGAAATAGAAAATCTGAACAGATCAATAACAAGTAAAGAGATACAATTACCAATAAAAATCTTCCCACAAAGAAAAGCACAGGCCCAGCTTGCTTCATTGGTGAATTGTACCAAATGTTTAAAGAAAAACTTGATAATAGCATTGCATTAATGGTTTTTTTTTTTTGTAAATTTGATAGTAGCAGTAAGATTATGTGAGATAATATTCTTAGATAATCTTGCTTTTGGAAAAATACAATGAAGTATTTAAGGGTAAAGGAGTATGATGTAATTCCCTAAAATGGTTCAGGAAAAAAATTTTATGTATGTGTATATGTGGTTGGGTATGTGTGCATTTAGATAACTGTGTGTGTGTGTGTGTATGTGTGTGGGTGTGCATGTGTGTATGTGTTGTGTAAAGAGACACAGAGAAAGAGAGAGAGAGACAGAGAGAATGATACATTAAATGTGTCAAATCTTAACAATCAAAGAAGCTGAATTAAGAGTATAAAAAATTTTACGGGTTTTCTTACATTTTACTTAAAATAATACAAAATAAGTTTAAAGTTATTTCCTAATAAAAGTTAAAAAATAACAATACATTATGACTAAGTCAGAATCATTCCAGGAATACAAGGACTGTTGACTATTAGGAAATCTATAAGGTAATGTATCACATTGATAGAACTAAGAGGAGAAATTATATGATGATCTTCATAGATGTGAAAAGACATTGGAGAAAATTCAACGATCTTGATAAAACACACTAAAATAAGAATCAATGATATTTCTTTGACACAACAAAGGAGCCATACAGGGCTACCAGCCCTTCCTAAAAATAAACTTCTAAAAACTTTCTACAGTTGAAACGGTATAGTAAATATTGTTGCATGAGTAGATGGAGAGACCAACAAAGAAAAAGGCACAAATGATTATGGGAATGAAGTGTTTTATAAAAATGGCAACATAAATCGGTGCAGGAAAGATGGAATTTTTAATAAACAGTGTTGGGTTAACTGGATAGTCACTTTGGGAAAAAAAGCAAATATGAAGTTAGATATATACCTCATACAAACATCATGGATACATTTAGACTACAGGTGCTAACAGTAAACATTGAAACTATCACTACTGGAAGAGAATTTTGTAATTTGGGCATGGGGAGATTCTTTCTAACTATGACTCAAAATCTAAAAGCAGCTAAAAATAGGTAAATATTATTACATTAAAAAAGTAAAGGCAAACCCAGCAAATATAAAAAACAAAAACTATTGGAAAATTTATATCACAGAAGATCAGTATTTCTAATACACAAAGGACTACTAAAATCTGAGGGACAGAATTAACACACCAAGAGATGAGGGAAAGCCAGGAACAGACAGCTCACTGATTAACACATAAAAATACTTTCCTTAACACATGAAAAAATACTCAATCTTACACCTAATCAGCGAAATAAAAATAAAACAACATGAAGTTCTCTTTCTTACCTACTGGATTGGTAAAAATCACAGTTTGACAAATACTCTGCTGACAAAACTGTATAGAAATAAACAGTTTCTTACCTTACTGATGGAAATGTAAAATGGTAAAAGGCTAATGGAGGAAACTTTGTTAATAACTAGAAAAATAACATGCATTATCTTTCCAACCTTATACTTCACTTTTAAAAATCTATCCATAAGTTAAGCTGCCATAAAAAAACCTATTTATGACAAAGTCATTCCTTGAAGAAATTTTTATCATCAAAAGATTATGAACAATCCAGATGTCCTTCTTTAGGACACATCCAAGTAATGGAGTAGTAGGCAGTCATAAAAAAGAAAAATTATTACATATGGAGATGGAGAGATCTTCGACACATTTTTAGGTTAAAAAAAGGTACAAAACAGTAAATATGCTACCTTTTATGTAAGAAAAAGCAATATATCAATATATGAAAATATAGTAAATTGAAGGAGAATTGACATCTTTATCATGCTCAAGGAAGATAAAGTGTGACTTTTAGTTAAACCTGGAGGAATGAACACATGTGTTTGTTTTAGGGTTTTCTAGAGAAATATATATGTAATTTTATATATAATATTAATAAATATTATATTATAGGGGCACCTGGGTGGCTCAGTTGGTTAAGCGACTGCCTTCGGCTCAGGTCATGATCCTGGAGTCCCGGGATCGAGTCCCGCATCGGGCTCCCTGCTCGGCAGGGAGTCTGCTTCTCCCTCTGACCTTCCTCCCTCTCATGCTCCCTGTCTCTCAATCTCCCTCTCAAATAAATAAATAAAATCTTTAAAAAAAAATATTATATTATATATTTATGTATTTATTTATAATTTATAATTTTAATTTATTCTAACTATATTATTCTATTATAATTATTTATATATTATATATTAATAAGTATAAATAAAAATATATATAGAGAGAGATTGACTGATGTTAAGAAACTGACTCACATGACAGTGGAGGTTGTCAAGTCCAAAATCTACAGGGTAGGCTGGCAGACTGGATCCCCAGGGAAGAACTGATGTCTCAGTTCAAGTCCACAGGCAGTTTGCTGGCTGAATTCCTTGTTCTTTGGAGGAGGTCAGTCTGTTTTCTTCAGGCCTTCAACTGATTGGATGAAGCCATGCACATTATGGAAGGTAATTTTTATTCAGAGTCTACTGATTTAAACATTAATCCCACCTAAAAATATTTGCAAAAACATCCAGGTGTGTTTGACAAAATATCTGGGTACCATGGCCTAGCCAAGTTGACATATAAAATTAACCATCACAGTGTTTATCTCCGCTCCTTCCAGATACCAAGTAAAATGCTGGTAAAGGAGGAAATAAATAACCACGTGTAGTGGGTGCAGAACAGTGTGAGATGCTAAGAGGATATGTTACAAGGTAATGACCTCTCTGGGAATCAAGAAAAGCAGCCAAAAAAAAAAAAATTGTAGTGGGGGAATAGGATGATAAGGATTCATTAACCAAATGGAAGGAGCAAAGGAGTTCAATAAAGAGCAGCTTCTACTTTCTCTCCCCAGCCTATGGTACAGGAATAGGACAAAAATTTAGGGAAATGGCATCGATGTAACAGCTTTGTTTTGTTTTGTTTATTTGTTCATTTTTAAGAACAATGATGAATCCTCTTACTCAGTTCCCACGATAACCTAAAAATCTTCTGCTGGGCCTATGTGCAAAGAATTAACCATCTGGTCTTCAGCAGACCAGCAGAAAACAAACATGGACACTCAGTCATTTCCCAATGACTGCCTTTCTTGCCAACCCCATACATATCTTTGATATGGTTCTTTCTTTGCTTGCCTGAGACAGCCCTTTGAGTTTCTGCTCCACTGTCATTCTCCCCATCTACTAGAGTCACTGACACCCTCTCTTCCACCAACACAGCCTTACTCATTATTTAATCGGCTCACTTATTTGACCTATGATAGTTCCATATAAAAGTTGAGACCCTTTGCAGCATCCCAAACTCTTGTTCTCCCTGCTCTCCCTTAAATAGGGCTGGATGGTTCTAAAAATGGCGACAAGAGCATGGTGTGCTCCTCACAGATGACAAACTTGAACAAGTTACAGAATCTTAAATGACTCCTCAGAAAATTCTGCAGTATAATCTGAGAGATAAGAGGTATAACATTCTAGTTCTTACTAACTGTAAGATTATTGGAGGTATTACGACAGTATCGCCTAGTCATCTCTGCATCAGTGATTATTCTGAATTGTGTCTTCTAGTACATACTTTAGTTGATAAAACAGACATAAATTTCTCATTAATTTAGGGATGTGTGACTCCTTTCTCCCAGCAATGAGCTCACCTGGGCATCTAGGAGTAAATACTAATGTCAACCAAAAAACCTAATCACCTTAAATGGCATTTAACTGTTATGAATGGAAAGTAATTGTTACTGTAAATGTTTCGGGAATCTATTGGAAATGCTTTAATTTTTTGAAGGTTTTTAAAAATTTTTTTCATGAAAGATTGAGAGAATGCACAAGCAAGGAGAATAGCAGAGGGAGAGGGAGAAGTAAGCTCCCCGTTGAGAAGGGAGCCTGACATGGGGTTTCATCCCAGGACTCTGGGATCATGACCTGAGTGGAAGGCAGATGTCTTCTTGACCGACTGAGCCAACTGGGCACCTCTCAGAAATGCTTTAATATTTGGATAAGAATATTCTTAGCTGCCATTACATCACTTTGTCTCTATCACACCTTAATGACTACAGTTCCTATATCATATAGGTATTATTTTTGTTTGTTAGATTTTAGTCTAGCAATAAAAATCCATCACCAATACTATAACATGAATGTTTTATTTATCATCTTTGAGTTTTAGTATCAGAGCAGTGAAAACTACTCAGTAGCATTATAACAATTTTTAACTACTAGTTTGTTAGTTTTGTTTGTGTTTTTAAGGCACACTAATAAAGTTGACTTTCAACATGCTGTACACATTTTTACTTAACGTTTACCTTAAATGATCGATATAAAGCAGAATATTAGTGAATATGACAATGTTCTGAGGATAAGTAGGATTTTTCTTTCTTTTCTCTTTCTTTTTCTCTTATCTTTGTCATCATGAGATCCAGGATCTGTAGCAGAGAGTTACATAGAATATGTAATCCTAAAATTTGGGGACCACAGTCTTATATAGCATGTCTAGACACCCAGCATTATCTTTAGTTTGGGCAAATCTTACCTGGAAAGGAGTCACTGAAGGCTTTAGAGATTAATTGATCCAGTCCTCTCAAGTACATTACAAGAAATGCAAACCCACTGCCTTGCCACTGCTTGGAGTTTTGAAGGATCTGAGTTGTCAAAGCACTCTGCCTGCTTTGGAATCCACCACCTCTTTCAGTGCAGCCTTGAGCCTTGACCTGTTCCCTTGTCTTCTGGCTTCCAGTTGAGTTTGACCAATAGGAGGCCCCACTGGGAGATTGGAGTCCCTTGGTTCCATCCTTGTTGGGTCACCACAGTTTTGTTGCATCTTCTTTGAATAGCCATATTTCTTCTCATGTAGACCTTTATTGTAGCTACAGATAACTCTCTCTGGGTTCCCTTAATCATTTCCTTCACTTGCCCGTTAGGATTTAAGGTGGCAATGGCTCCCCAGTATTGTTAGCCCTTGGGTAGTCTACCCTTCATTAGTTTCCTTTAACCCCGTCCATACTGCAGTGAAGAGTTCCTTTATTAAATGCTTCTCAATTACCCTGCTTGAGTGTGCTATTTCTTGCTTTCCTAGAAACACTCCTGTTTCTGTCACTCAGAGATTGAGGACTTAGACTTCGGTCCAATCCTGGGAAGGCCAGGAGGTCCAGGGTAGTGGTTCACTGTCATAATCCATTACACAATGTCTGCCTCCCACCAGCTCTCTGGGCTTTGTAGTACGAATTATTTACTTTTCATGTTATCGTTTTAGAAATAATATATTCCTAGAAGTGCTGAAGCCGTGGCTGGCTGTAGCTCATGATTGTGAACAGATCACCACAAGCCTCCTGAGTTTTATTTATGAACTTATATTTCATGCTTGCAACTTTCTCTTATGTTTTTTGGCCCAAAGAAGCATCCCACTCACCAATCCCTTGCTTTTTCTCTGCTTTTATGTTTCACCACCTTGTCAGCCCCTCACTGAAAGAAAAAAACATGCTTGTCAAGGTAATGTTGAGATCCAACAATGAAGAGATTTTAGGCAGCAAATTAATATTCACTGCCCATACTCAGCTCAATTTCTTATAATAATTTAGCACCACATATGGTAGTTATGAATAAGCATCGATAAGAGAAGTTTCCTAATCTTTTCCACATGATCCAGAAGAGAACGATTTTTAAAACTTGAGTGAGCCAATAAATATTAATAGTTCCAAAAATGGGTCCAAAACTCTAACCAATAGAAATTTGGAGTTGGGGATTTGCTTTGTCACAAAGTTGCAAAGAAGTAATTGTTAATATCATTACTTTGGTGCCATTGTTGGTCTCTGGACATCCAAAGGGTTCTTGGCGCTGAATGAAATGTCTAGAAAGACGAAATAGATGATTACAAAGAACTTTCATTCTAAAAAGCCACAAATGAAATTAAAAGGAGAAAAGAAGGGGGGAAAATCATCTTTTCGCTGTTTATTTTCTCATTTTTAAAAATCTTTTCTTATTATGAAAAGCAGAGGTGGCAGGCAGAGAGCAAATAACTGACATGTGCACACACGAATCCAGAATGTCTACAATTCCTCAGCATTGCCTGAGATTTGCCTCTATCTAAAACAATATCCCCAAACATGAGGAAAACAGATAATATCCTGCTCGAAAATGCAATTGAATCAGATAACTTGAAATCCCAACCGAGAAGTTCATTTGAGAAATTTTGCAATAGCAATAATCACCAGCAGTCAGAAAGATTCCTTTAAGTCTTTGGCTAACTGGGGTCCAAAAAGTAGCAAGAAAAACAACATAGTGCTATTGTTTTTTCTTATTCCAATCTTTGAAATTTCTTTTTTCAAAATTCACAAGGACCCAGAACTTATTTTTATCTATGAATTTAATGAAGAGGGAACCCTTGAAAATATAGCTTACAAATTTGTGTGCCATGGAGTTAAATGCCTAAGGATTCTGGGTTCGCATGAGGATGTTAATTTTAGTTATACAAAGAAATATGGGCACAAGGGAAAGAGAGAATAAAGCATCATGATATGG
Source organism: Leptonychotes weddellii (assembly GCF_054177405.1). Lineage (NCBI taxonomy): Eukaryota > Metazoa > Chordata > Mammalia > Carnivora > Phocidae > Leptonychotes > Leptonychotes weddellii. The sequence goes on from NC_138369.1 coordinate 71,990,184, forward strand.
AACAATTTATATTGTTTGGGAACCGTGCATTTATGTATAAACTAGAATGTCGAATTACGTACCAGTTAGAGTAAAGAAGAATGACTAATAATGTTTAGTAAACAATAAGAAAGACCTATCACATGGTGGAGGGAAACCCCTCCTACTTTTTCTAATTTTTAAAAATAAGCCAGGAAGAAGGAATATTGTATCACAAGGACAATTAACATAGCAGAAAGAGAATTGGATTTTGGTCCTAGATTTATCATGAACTAGTTGAAGGACCCTCCCTGAGGCCTCATTTTCTTCAGCCCTAGAATTTGGAAGAAGAGCAGTGAGGGGGTGGACCAGATGATCTTTAAGATTGCTTACTGTGCCAGAATCAAATGTATTCTAAATGTATCGTAAGTAAGTTCCATTTCACACATACACACACACAAGAGATAAAAATGCCAGTTGTTATCTTTTTCCTAAGGCTTTGGTTTTGTTTCAGACCTTATTTTGGAAAGGGAAAAAAATCACAGATGAATCACTGCAAATTATGATACCAGTCATGGATCTTATCAAAATTGGCGACTCATCCATTTTCAGCAGTTTTGCTAGCCATGGGAAAAATGCAATTTCTTTCTCTCCTTTCTCCAAAGGCCAAAGGAACATGATTGCATCTTTTCTCCAATCTATAAAAAAAGACTCTGACCATTCTTTATTGTTGTGTGCATTTTCATACTTAATCCATAGGAATAAAATTGTTCGAGTCTACGTTGAAATCAGTCTTTTCAAAAGATTAATGTTCATGTTAGGATTTTCTAGTAGAGTAATAATATAACAATTATAATAATAAGTATTTACTCTAATTTGTTATTTATTATTACTTATTTAATGCCCAGTTTAATTTTGGGTCATAAAAATGCCAATTTTATGTAATTATAAAAGCATTGAATTTTGAGTTAAGAACATAGATATTTGTGCTCATCTTTGCTACTGACAGCTGTGTGACCTTAAACTTGTCATTTACACATTGAGTCTTAATTTCCTCACCAGTAAAATAAGAACACTAGTAAAGTCTGTCACATATAATTCCCAAGTTTATTGTAAAAATTAAATAATATAATTATGTAAAACCATTTAAAATTGCTGAGCATGATGCAACTCATATTTATACTAATCATTATTTCCTTATTTATTTAGTTCTCAAATGATTCTGCTCTCCAAGGAGTATTGAAATTCTATACGTATTCTGAGATGGGATTTACCATAACTCTAGAATTTTTATGTATTTTTTGGGTTTTTGATTGTTCAGTTCAAAACTCAAACACATCTAGCTAACCCAGGACTAGTATTGACAGAAAGTGTGAAGAAATAGTCTCACCGCTCAGTTAGCATGCGGATAGCTACAATGTACAACACATCTAGATGTCCATGACTTGCTTAAGTGCACAATATGGTCTAGCTTCTGAAAGATACGAAATCTGGTTGTCCTGCTAGTCTCCTGTGTCCCTGCAAGTGAGAAAACTTGCTTGTTGAAAGTAGTATAACTCTGATGGTGATAATTTAAAGAGAGAGCAGATTTTCAAATATCACCTTTATTAACCCAGCGCCATCCAAAACTTAAATCTTTTCCGCTCAGCAAAGTGACGATTTTTCACGTTTCCCTGGGCCTCCACAACGAAGGGAGTTCTTGCTTATCGAGTTCACTGCCAGGAAATAAAGTTGAGAGTAATGATTGCCATAGATCTATGGAGAGATTAAGAGTTTGCAAAGATGGTGGAATATGCAATAAGGTGGCAGTTCCATATGCAGAAGCATAGTGAGAAAGTTTCTTTTAGCTTTCTCAAAGAAAGTCACAGTAACCTGGAAATTTAATAAAGTTCCTTGAATATAAACAGTCTGGGGAATTATTGGTTTTGAATTACTGGCAACAGTGAAGAGGGTTAAATACAGTTTCAGAATGAAAATTAGTTTTATTTTGTCAGGAAGTGAGTGAGCAAAAAGGTGCAAGGCAAGAAAGAGAAAGAGAAAAGATCACTGGGGCCGATACGAAAAAGTGCAATCTAAATTCAGAGATGACAGAGCAGGTGAAGATTTCCAGTGTGACCACCGCAGTGTCACCTATAGCTGAGGATACCAGAGAGGGAGAGAGAGAAGAGAGAGAGAGCATGAGAGAGCACCACAATGCAAATGTGAAGCAAATTTATAGTTGAGTATTTTACTACGTGAGTTCTGAATGAGATCTGGTCTTTTCTCTCTCCCACCTTCTTTAATGCTCTCATTAGAAATAGCAGGAAGAAGGAAGATCTCTAAAATTCATGGTTCCTTCTTTCCTGCAGCAAACATTGTCATAGTACCATTTTAATGCAAATGAGTCACTCCAGACTGCCTTGCTTGCAGTGTTGAAGTTTGGTCCTCAAACCACATACTCCAACATAACTTTTCTTGATGTTGTTTTGGTTAAACACATGTCCACTTTCAAACCAGGTTCACATTTTCCCTCAGGCTCATTAAAGGAAGTCACCGGAGGAAGGCTTTACATTTTCTCACTCCTTGCAGCCAGATATCCTGTCCCACAATTAGGTTTTACAAACTCATAAGGGTGGGATGACCTAAAGGGTCATTTCAACTTACCCATTATGGAGCTGGAATCAAAAACCCAAACTCAAAATCCGATGTCATTAATAATGGCATTACCTAAGTCACTTAACTCTCTGAGTTCTTTGAACTTCATATCACTCCCTCACCTACAAATAGGGACAAGCCTGTAATTTCAAGGGTTGTTTTGGGAAGTAAGTGAGATGCTGTAATTAAATTTCAGAAAAGACACTACACTAAATGTCAACTTCACCCCTACCTACTTACTACTCCTTAACCCATTTATGGGAAGAACTACATCTAAAAACCATTGAGTTAAACAAAATCATTCTGTGTTTTAAAAAATCACCTAAAGACAGAAGTCCCACACATTCATGGTAAGTTTGAATAAAGGCAAGGATTAGGAGGTAAATAAGCCTGTTTTGAATCCCATCTCCATACTTGTAAGTTCTGTGAACTTTGATTCTCAAATCTCTCTGAGCCTCAGTCTTCTCTTCACATCCACTGATATTTCCTTGAGTATTAGGGGAGATCATTTACCTAAAATGGATTGTTTCATTCATGCAACAAAATATTTTTTGAACAGCTACTGTCTTAGGCACTTGGGAATATATCGGTGAATAGGACACACATCTATGTCCCATGTAGGTTTTAATTGTGGTGGGATAAGATAGACATGAAATAAGAAGTAGAATAATGTATATGGTATGCTAAAAGTTACAAGTGCTATAGAAGAAATAAGAAGTAATGGAGATTGGGGGTTTGGCAGGAAGTTTTGTGCAGTGAAGGGAGGGGAAATCATGTTATTGGTTAAATATGATGATCAGGGTAGGGCTCACTGAGAAGGTAAAATTTGAGCAAAAACTCAAAGAAGGTCAGTAAGTCTGTCAACTGGTAATGTGACGAGAGCATTCTAAGCAGCAAGAACAGCTAAAGCAAAAGCCCTAACCACTGCGAGGACAATATGATAGGAAAGAAGTAACAGGGAGAACAGTGGAAGAGAGACAAGAAGGGCAATAGGGACCAGATCACATAGGGGCTTAAAGGCCATTGTGAGGACTTTGACATTCAAAGAAATGGAGACCCTTTGGGTTTTGAGCAAAGCAATGACATGATGTACTAAATGCTTTAAAAGGATCTTTGAGCTGCTGTGTTGAGATTTCTCAACTGCAGGGACATGAGTTAATAGCCGAACAACCAGTTAAGAGAATATGGGAGAGGAATAAAGCAAGTGATAATGGAATGGCGAGTTGCAAAAGTCTAGATTTAAGTTGAAGGAAAGCCCACAAGATTTTCTGATGAACTGAATATTAAGAGTGAGAGAGAGGAGTTGAGCAAGATCTCTAGATTTTCATGCTAGGCAACTGGAAAAACAGAATTGCCATCAGCTGAGATGGGCAAGACTATGAGCTGAGCAAGTTTCAAGGCAGAGACAGAAGGAATTCAATCTAGGCATAATGAGCTTTAGATGCCTACTGCACACCCAAGTAAAGCTGTCCAAGGGACAGTTGGATCTATGAATCTAGAGCTCCAAGAAGAGGTCTGGGTTGGCTATTTCAATTCAGGAGTCATCAACACTTAGAGATATCTAAAGCCATGAGACTAGGTGAGATCAACAGGCAAGTGAATGAAGCCAGAGAGGGACAGGGAGCTAAGGACCAGGAAAACAGACCAGTGACCAGTGAGGTGAGGGAAAAAGATGGGAACGCATCTGGAAGCCAAGTCAAAGGAAGCACATTTAAAAAAAGGGAGCAATCAATGATTACAAATGTAACCAACAGGTCATGTAAGATGAGGAGTGATTTGGCTACATAAACATCACTGCGACCTTGACAAGAGCAGTTTTGGTGGAGTGGTGCCAGTGGTGGGGGAAACCTAACTGTGCCAAGTTTGAGAGATAATAGGAGAAAATTTTGAGAGAGAATAGATGTTTTTTCCAGGAGTTTTGCTGTAAAGGGGAGAAAAGAAATGGAGTGGTAGCTGCTGTAAGAAGTGGAGTTAAAGAGAGACTTTCGATGTGGAAGAAATTATAGTATGATTGAGTGTTGATGTGATGCATGTCAAGCTCTTGGAACAAGGCTTGGTAGCTAATATTATCCATACTCCCCAAGGACCCATTTTTGCACTTGGTAATCTTGGCTGTCAAAAAAATCTTTGTGTGTTGATACTTCCCAATATATAAGTACCTGCATATATGAGCGACAAGGTTGGCCTATGCCTGAAAGGGATGGGGAAGCTCAGCTTCAAAGAAAAGTCTTTTTCTGGGTCGTGGAAGCTCCTTTTCACTACATTGCAGACAATCACACTATTTCAAGGAAAAATACCAAGGAGAATTACCATGTTGGCCTCCAACCCCACTTTGGAGCTGTTGCACCTGCACCAAGAGACACATACTCTCCCTGAAATACCTCATTCTCTTCTTCAGTGCATTTTCCCAGAGAAACGTCATGATGATGCTTATATCCTTAGCTTAATACTCCCCACACTCTTCAAATATATTTAATTCACCCTACAGTTGAAATACTATGGAAAGGAGAAGAGGAGCAAAACTAGAGGAAATACTAAAACTAGCAGAAAAGGAATGTGACTAAGTAAGTGAGAAGAAGAGTCTTATGTGAGTGGCAATCAGTGATTCACCCACATGGGAAGGAATAAAACAACTCCATTGCAATGGCTGAAGTTGATGTAGGATTAGGTGGATGTGAAAAGCATCTGTTGGTTTTGTCTACCCATTGCCCAATCTCCATTTTCTGGTAGTAGCCCCTTGATATTCCCTTGGAAACCATGGCTACTCTATTGCCTACAGGCTTAGTAGAATGTAGATCTAGTTGTGCCCTCTTCTTGGTGAGCTATAGCCAAAAAATTCTAGGGGGACTAATCACCTCTTACTCTTGATGGAAGTGGCACCAGGAGGGGACAGGATTGCTATTGCCTTCTTGTCATGGGAATTTCCTTAAGAGATGGCCTTTTGGGACCTGCTTCCCAGATTCAGGCCTCATCCTCAGTGGGTGTGCTCTACCATGACTGTACCAGTTGTTCACACAGTTACCTATTCCATTTGGCCTCTATCCATGCTATACCTGTTGTTAAGTTTTTTGAGTATGATTTCTAAATTGCCTGGTCCCTGCCCATACCAAGGCTCAGTTCTTTAGCTCTTTCTTTTTTTTTTTTTTCAAGATTTTATTTATTTATTTGACAGAGAGAGAGTTAGCGAGAGCAGGAACACAAGCAAGGGGAGTGAGAGAGGGAGAAGGAGGCTTCCTGTTGAGCAGGGAGCCCAATCTGGGGCTCGATCCCAGGACCCCGGGATCATGACCTGAGCCGAAGGCAGACACTTAATGACTGAGCCACCCAGGCACCCCCAACTCTTTCTTTATATCTGTGAGTTACCTATCTTAAAGATCATTTCCTCTTCCTTCTTTTTTCCTTTTGGATTAAACATAGGTACTTGCCCGTGTATTTGCAACCAAAGAATGCTAGAGAAAGACTGGACTGTTTTGGAAATCCAATTGTTACTGTTGACCTTCATAATGACTTTTTTAAAAAACACACCTATTAGGGCACCTGGGTGGCTCAGTTGGTTAAGCATCTGCCTTCAGCTCTGGTCACGAATTCAGAGTCCTGGGATTGGGTCCCGCATTGGGCTCCCTGCTCAGCGAGGAGTCTGCTTCTCCCTCTGCCCCTCCCCCTGCTTGTACACTCTCTCTTTCTCACAAAAATAAATAAAATCTTTTTAAAAATAACAAAATAAAACACACTTATTTGTAGGTTGGGATCTGCCCTCATGTGCAACTTCAGGTTTTTCCATTATTTTTCTTGATATAATCTCTCCCTACTGGTTAACAATTGGAATGACTTGTGAATCAAGGGCTGTTCCTCTTGCTCACCAAGTCCTCAACGACATGTCAACAGATGACTGCTTAAAATTCTTTTCCTTTATTTGCTCTTGGAACCAACAATAATTATAAAAAAAAATGGCACTGAAACGTATAATATAAATAGAGAAGGATTCTTGAATTTTTTTTTGTATATTCTAGACTGCCATGTGGGGGAAAAAATCCTTGTCTATTAAAAAATCTTTTTAATATATAAAATGGAAATTAGTTATCTAGATGCCACTCTAAGAGCCTTTTGCTCTTGGCTATGAAACCTTCATTTGAAAGCCTTTTCTTTAGAATTCTCTGCCACAGTTTTATGGGATGCTCAATGTAAACAAATGCCTCATATAAACTTCATTTTTATAGGTAGCTAATATACTAATATCCTGCAGGGATAATTTAAGCTCCCAGGTGTCCAGGTTTTAACTAGGCTACAAAGAAAATTTAGCCAAGGACAATAGGACAAACTACCTAAGCTAGAAATGTCATGGCTCTTTCATAAGGCACCAGGATTTCAGGCAACTTCAAAATAAGGTCTCACACAGAACAATCTGGCTAGGGAAAAGACTCCATTAACTGAGGTGATTCAAATTTATAGATTATGCTGGGGCAATTTAGAAGCAGGGAATCCTTGTATATATTACTTATATACATAGTTCCACATTGAAACTTGGAGCAGTAAAATGTCTCATAATGTGATGGCATCAAAATACCAACTCTTCTTACCAGGGTTACTGAGAATTCAGAACAGGATCCATGCTATGAGAGTATATAATGCAAAATTAGACCAAAATACTTCACACACACACACACACACACACACACACACATTATATTTCTGCATGTAGTGAAGTTCCTATTGAGAAGAAATGTAAACCTTTGCAGGAGAAGCCACCAGCCAAGCTTTATATCCAGAAATTGTCTGGAAGCAGATCTTTAGCTTTTCCTTAAATACAAAAGTGGTCTTTGTTAGTAATTCAGACATAAGGCTGAGAGTCACCCCTTGCCCTGGTGTAGCGGGTCCTTTTATAGCTCAGAACTGGAAAGGAGGTAGGTACACTGGCATTAGGGCAAAGAGCTTTCTGGAAGAAAATAGTCCCTTTTCTCTAAGGGTTAGATATTGTAAGAAGTTCTGTAAATGATGAGCTCAGCAACTGAGGGCTGACAAAACAAAGGTGATAGAAATAGGAAGTTGGACTGAGGGCTGATATAACGCCTGGGGTTAGGTGGCTCATGGGATTGTGTGCAGCATCTTTCCACAACTGGAGATTCCTTAGGCACAGAAGTGATGCTGTGGGGCAATGATCCAGTATGTTAAAGCCTATCATGCAAGCATGCGGTGGGAAGCGGGCAAGTGAGAAGTTTGCAACTATAGACCACATGGCTGCAACAGAAGTAACACACATCTCTTAGAAGGGAGGCCAGACCGACGTCCAGAAGTCCTCTCCAGTGCTCCCCAAGGTGCCGTTTGGAAATAAGGTGAACTCTTCCAAGAGTGTAAGTCCCAGGAAGCCTTGACAATTTGGGCATGCAGCTGGACTTAAGAGCAATTGCTGGATTTTCTCCTAACCTGGCATGATAGCTAATTTTATGCATTGACTTGTCTAGGCTATGGTGCCCAGCTGTTTGGTCAAATACCAGTCTAGATGTTTTTATCAAGGTATTTTGTAGATGGGATAAACATTTACAATAAGTTAACTTTAAGATTACCCTCAATAATATGGGTGGGCCCATATCTAATCTAATTAGTTGAAAGCCGGGAGAGCAAAAATTGAGGTTTCCTGGAGAAGGAATTCTGGCTCAAGACTGCAATATGGAAATCCTGCCCGGGTTTCAGCATGCCAAGCTGTCCTGTGGATTTTGGGCTTGCCAGTCCCTGTAATAGCATGAGCCAGTTCCTTAAAATCAATCTCTCTCTTTCTATCTCTCTCTCTATATATTTTATGTATATGCATGCACACATATGTATGTGTGTGTATATATAATATATATATATATACTATTTTCTTTCGGTTCTGGAGTTTATTTTCTTTCGGTTCTGGAGTTCTCAGTTTCCTCACTAGACTCACTATATATATATATAGTTAACCCTGACTGATACACCTGAGCAGGTGAGTACTTGAATGATTGTTTGGAAAAATGCAAAATATATGACTGCGTTTGTACCCCCAGCTGGTGAGAGAGTCCATTTTGATTACATACATACACAGTTGATAAATATAGACATATTGTTCTATCACTATGTTGCTTAAACATTCACATGCAGTTAAAATGATTTACAAAGAGCTGCACGTTTTACCAATATAAGACTCAATCCTTCTTTGTAAGTAACATCCCTCATCTCTCTCTTTTAAGGTACATTTTCTTGTAAATTATCTTTCTAGCACTATTTTCTACTTGAAACGAAACCGTAAGAAAGGGGAATCCCAGGCAGGCTCTTCTTGTACCATATATTTAAATAACCCCAGAACTTTGGCAAAATTCCTAAATTCTCTTCAAGTTTCAGAGACAGGTAGGGAGGTACCCAAAAAAGACTTGGGCAGAGTGAGTCTGGCCCACAAACTGAGAACTCTAGAACCCAACAAGAAGACAGAAGCTATTCACCTGTAGAGAGGGCAAAAACAAAATTCAAAACTGAAGAGACCAGAGACCTTAAATCAAATGCATTCATTCCTTAAAAATTTATTCAGCGTGTACTACACACAAGAGTGTATGCTTGGTGTCCAGGGGGTGTGTGGGAGGGATGGTACACAGCTTATCTCCTCAAGGGCTGTGAAGTATGTATTGTGGTCCCAATTTGTACATTAGAAAACTAAATATGAGAAAGTTAAAAAATGTGGTGGTTCTAGAGTGTATCTACAAAACAAGTATAAAAATAACTGTAACACAAGATAGAAACTATAGGTCTCATCCATGTGGGAGGGAGGCAGCTGAGGAGAATGCCTTTAGGGGAGCAATAATAATGTGCTCTGAAATCCCAAGATGCCATGATGCCTGCAAATAGAACATTGATATCCTAAAATCAGGGCCAGATTAAGATCTTTAGAGGCCCTAATCCCCAAGGAGATTATGGTGGTGCCCCCCTCCTGCCATCACCACTATATATAATTCAAAACAAAACAGTACTTAAATGTTTAAGAAATTAAAGAAATCCAGCTAGGTTCTGATTGTTTTACCAGGATGATTACTTTATTGCTTTTCTTGAATTAATACATCCTTTCAAAAACAGTTTGGGGGAGGTGCTCTTCTTTTGCTTGTTCACTAAATTTGTACACCAGGATGCATAAAGTTTTATTGGCACATAGCCACACCCATTCATTGAGGTGTCATCTATGACTGCTTTCCCACCACAATGGCGGAATTACGTGGTTGCAGCTGAGACCAATGGCCCAGAGACAGAATACCTCAGCACAGGTAGAAGTACAAAAAAAATGTGCAAATGGTATGTGCTTACCTGGGAAAGTAGGCTGACCATCTCATAAGAAGCATCACAGAATGGCAGATAGTTAGGTAGGTAGTTATTAGTTTCTTAGTTAGTTGGTTTCCCTTTAGGGGTACAACTTCCTGGTTCAGTCTCCCTCCTGGGAGCAGATCACCCAAGGTTAGAATGAAAATTGACTGAAGATCCTGAAATTGATGTGTATATAACGTCTGTCACATTTACCAAAACACTGATCCTATGACTGTCCCATCCCCACTTCAACCTTATAGAGGCAATCATTGCCAAATCGATGATCAGAAGAAGGTTGCTTGATGATCAGAGAACCAGGGGAACGGGCTGAAGTGAATGGTAATGGCAGCAGATGGAGAGAACCTAAAACAACTGTCTCATACAGACAGGGCTAGCCTTGTCAATGAGGCCAGAATTCCAGAGCCCATGGACTCTTGCAGTGCGTGGATAGGCACAGTTAGGGTTCACCCCTGTAATCTTCCTTTTACTGTGTTGCCAGCCTCCCTTCTTAGCACACATTCATTCTTTAGAAATCTGAATCTATTCACTAAGGTTGCAGTCAAGTTTTGAAAACCCAAGTGTCCAGTCTGTTCTATCTCTTTAGGTCAAGATTTGTTCTCATCTATTGCTTTTCTTTCTTAATTTTCAAGGGGCATCTCTCTGCAGTCTTCAAGTTCAACTTGGAGGAGTTGATGACTTTTTTTTTTTTTTTTGCTTTTCATTCACCCAAGTTGAGAGTGGATTCAGCTATTCTTATTGTCATGCACCTCACCATGTGAATAATCGCTTCCTTGGGAACTCATTTGATGCCACACCACAAGCATGTGTTCACCTATTCAGGAATGTAGACAAAGAGCTCATTTAGAAGCCCTAAAACCTTATCAGATCCTGATTTATACAGGTAACCACGTCAATAAACACATCAAAATCCTGCGGGGTAGTGACAGTCGCTAAATAAACCTGAATGTGTCTTTCCTGACTGACTCCGATTTGGAATGGACAGCTCTCTTTCTTACACTTTGGGATTGTACCCCTCCACTGGTGGCGCAGCTGTTGGCCCTGCTGACCACGTCTCGTCTACTTTGTACACCATAGCACCCCTGGATTATTGGCAGTTTCGGTCATTTCCTTGTCTCTTGGCCAATAACTTAATGTAACATTGAACTGATCATTGAGCCATTGCAGACTTTTTTTATTATGTTGACACGGGGCAGTTTAGGGTAATGGTTGCTCTTTGAAGGCGTTTGCCAGGCAAAAAGGTCAACCTTTTCAACGTTATGAAAGATGGAAGAAAGAAAGAGAAATAACAGTTTTAAAGCCAGTCATTGTGTTATGTACTTTCCACACGAAGTATCTATTTTAAACCTCAAAGCACACACCTATTTTGGAGATGAAAATTGAAACCTCAGCTAAGTTAAGTAACTTGTCTAAGTTCTCACAGCTAGTAAGTGGTGAATCCAGGAATACGAGTCCAAGTCCCCCTTATTGGTGGTCTGATCTTTTGCTTGTGTGATCCCGTGTTACCTCTTTCCAACACTAGTCAGCTTGTAGGATCAGTGGCTCTTCAAGCTACTGGTGCATTATTATGAAAAGCATCTGGTGCAGAGCTTGTTTTGGGTTTTAGATTTCATAAGCTCACCATCACATCCATAGCTGTGCCTAATGTTTTCTGGAATAGGGTGGAGACCAACAACATAAATAAATTGACATTTCCATGATTTTCCCACAATCTTAACTCCCTAACAGTCACCAAGGAACAGCAGCTACAGTCAATATTCATTCAAATAATGCAGCAGATATTTATCTAGTACCTACTAGGGGCTAGCCATTTGTGCTGAGCTTTATTAAAAAAAAAAATTCTTGCCACAGATTGATCAAATCACTGAACACACTAGCTGCACAATGGCCATGAAGCCCAATATAGAGATGGACAAATAGGAGTTTTGAAGAATTTGAAAAAAGAAACTGTTTTTATCACAGATTTTTTTAAAATGTGTACTAATAGCTGAAAAGCACTGGAGTATGATTAAAACTCTGTGAACCGCAAGTTCTGCCCTCTACTGAGAGCAACGGACACCAAACCGGCCCGGCAGAGAAATCCTGTTTGGTACTGAAGGCTCATGCTGCCTGATTGCAAACACCGAACCATTTCCAGTCAAAAGAGTCAAGCAGCCCCTGGCTGATGTCACTGATGACATCTCAGCTGCCCTTCTTGGAAGCTTTCTTTCTGTCTCCCGACTGGCCTCAGGGGTGTGGCGGCTCATACCACCTACAACATAGCAGAATATGAAACAATTCAGATATGAAGTGAGAGTATTGACTAGTAAGAAACTAGAACATGATTTGCTCTCTGGACCTCAATGTCTTCTGTACAATGGGAACGGTACCCCAGTCTCAGAAGAGCGTGATAACATACATGAAATAAGGTTGGCATAATGTTCATTCGTTTAACAGAAACATAATCAGACACTTACGATAAACCAAATGCTCTGACAGGTACTGGAGCGACAAGAATAAGCAAAACAGATACTGTCCATGCTTTCACGGGGCTTTACGTGTGAGGGGGCAGACATTCAACGAATCGTCACGGAATGAGCTAAGCCATTAACATTTGTCAAATGTTATAAAGGATGCTATAAAGTGCAGCGTGCTATGGGAATATATAACAACTCCCTGTGGCAGGTTGTTTAACAGTCCCCCAAAAGATGCCCAGGTCCTAATCTCCTGAACCTGTGTGAATATGTTACCTTATGTGGCCAAAGGGACTTCGAAGATGTGATTAAGTTCAGAGTCTTGAGAGGGAGAGTGTATCCTAAATTATCCAGTGGGCCCACTGTCACTGCAAGGGTTTTGAAAAGTGGAAGAAGACAGAGGGATATTTGATTATAGAAGAGGAGGCTGGAACGATATGATGTGGGGAGGACTCAATCTGCCATTAACTGCTTTCAAGACGGGGGTAGGGGCACAAGCTAAGACATACAGGTGGCTTCCAGAAGCAGAAAAAGGCAAGAAAGCACTCCCTAAGGGTGCCTGGGTGGCTCAGTCCGTTAAGCATCTCCCTTTCGGCTCAGGGTCAGGATTCCAGGATCCTGGGATCGAGCCCCACATCGGGCTCCCTGATGAGCAGGGAGCCTGCTTCTCCCTCTGCCCCTGCCTGCCACTGCCCCCTGCTTGTGGTCTCTCTCTCTGACAAATAAATAAAGTCTTTAAAAAAAAAAAAGAAAAGAAAACACTCCCTAGAGCCTGCAGAAAGGAAAGACTATTGACCCCTTGATTTTAACCCAGTGAGACCTGTGTCAGACTTTGGACCTACAGAACAGCAAGATAATAAATTTATGTTATTTTAAGACACAAATTTCTGGCCATTTGTTAAAGCAGCCATAGAAAACTGATACAGTCCTACACTTAATGGTGTAGGAGGGTGGTAGGTAATCAATGGAGGCCTCTTTGAGGAATTGAGCTGAGACTTGACAGTTGCCTCGGACTTAGATAGAGTTCTGGCCCATTAATGCCTGTCCCTCTGTCCTCCTGTCACACTCCTCAGCATGGCGCTGATGCCCATGGCCTCTTCTGGTGGTAGCTGTGTTCTCCTGAGATGGCTGGTTCAGGATCCGTGAGGCCAACTAGCTCTGATTAGGACTTCTTCCCACCATCCATCCACAGCACATTCTCTCTATCAACAAGGACTTATTGAACACCTACTATGTGCCAGTTCTGTTCTAGGTACTGGGTATACAGAAAACAAAAGGAGAGATTCAATGTTCTTCTATAACTGGGGTTCATCTTTATGCAAAAGATGAACTCTATTTGGTCATAATTTCTTTGAAAAGCAGAACCACACACGAAATAAATTGATGTGACCTTAAAAAGTGCTATAGTCTTAAAAAAAAAAAATGCCAAGAAACAATGAGCTGGGCCCAACAGAGACCTCATGAAAAACATTCTAGATAGCCAGAGGAATCAGTCAACTTTGCTGTGTCCTGTTTCTTGCCACAGTGTTTAAGTGAGGGTTACTGCAGAAAGACAGAGCATTCCAACTCCGGTTCTAGGATTGCCAATGCTACACACACAACTGGTCCCTGGATTTAAGAACAGACTAGGGTCCTCCTCAAATCCTAGTGGTAAGGCTTAAGAACAGACTTTATTTTAGGGGCACTTGGGTGGCTCAGTCGGTTAAGCATCCGACTCTTGGTTTGGGCTCAGGTCATGATCTCAGGGTCCTGAGATCGAGCCCCACATCTGCTTGTCCCCCTCCCTCCGCTCCACCCCCCACCTCTCTCTCTCTCTCTAAAATTAAAAAAAAATTAATTTATTTTAAATCTCGAAAGTGAGAAACTCATAGACACTAAAGAGATAACAAAAATGAGTGGCACCACATTTGACATAAATATTGTTCGTGCAGTGCACAAGCATCTACAACACTTTTTAAAACTTGTATCCGAAAAATTCGTTGTAATTTCCAGCGCCTAATGATTTTGGGGGGGAGGGGTTGTTTTGATTTTCATTTGTGTTATTTTCAAATCATAAATGTAATACCCGTCTAGCATAGGTATATGTCCTCCAAATGCCTGCCCCAAATTTAAGAAAGCATCCTAGCTCACTCCAGAAAGCTGAAGAAAACCTGAGATCCCGGTGGAATGTGTCCTCATCAGACCTTTTAAGGCACATGGCAACGGTGCATAATAAACGAGAATTCTGAAGTAGCTTCAACTGCCTATTGGTTTGAGAAGGTGACCTGCCAGTCCCTGGATATTTGGGTGGGAGACATTAATCAAGCATTCCTTTGTCAGTGTTAGTTAAATATAGTTAAATGATCCTATCTGCCTGGGCTGTTTAGACCTGTCAGAAGTAATCTGCCCCTTCTTGAGGATTGCCAAACAGGTTTTCATCCCAAGTGACTCAGTCATTTATTCCTGTTTAAATACAAATCTTACTTACCTCTGTAAGTCCTGGTCACCCTTAAAAACTCCACATGGGCTTAACATGCCCCACTGTATAAAGTGATGAGAATTGTTACAGATTTTTCTCACTTTTTTCTGAATACTACAAAGAAGGTAGCCAAATTCCCCAGAGAGTTGGGGAGAGTAGAAAGTAAATCTAGGACAAACCACAGAGACAGTATATAGGGATTGCTTTGGAAGAAAGCACTTGCCTGACTTTTGAGCCTTGCTCACCCAGAACCTACAACAGGAAAGGAGGCATTATCCAAGCAAGGCTAAAATAATAGGTCAGAAAGCACAGACGAAAATGTTCTGATTTGGACCACATGACGAAGATTTATAACAGAAATGACAATAATGAAATCCCCTTTCACATGGATAAGTATTTTTAACATTGGAACAAAGAATTGGGAGCTGTTCCCTTCATTGTCACAGAAGCGCTGTTTTTTGTTGTTGTTGTTTTTTGTTTTTTGTTTATAAAGACACCAGATTGGTCTGACTCTGTTTCCTCCTCTTTGGTGCCAGGATTTTTGCCCAATGGGACCGTGCAGCAAGAAGTAACATGACAGTTCCAGCAGCAGGAATCACCAGCTTTCTACCCAGAATTGGCTTCTGGATGTAAGAGCCTTAGAAAAGCTCATAAGCTTCCACCCCACAGTTTTCTCTTCTAGGAATTTCTCCTAACAGATTGTGTGGCCATACAAAGAAAGCTTCACGTGCAAAGATGTTCATCCTGGTTTTGTTTATAATTGAAAGAAAAATGAAATATAAATAAAAGAACACACCCACATATTCAACAAAAAGGGGTTGGTTAAATTAATTTTGGTGCATCCACAGAACGGGAATATTCTGTAGTCATCAATAATTGTTTAGAAGACCTAAGAACAAACAAATCGGTTTTTACTCATTCACACTTTTCTGTACTTCTTCCTTACTTTTTTTTTTTTTTTTTTACAAAGATCATGATTTGCCTTGGTTCTTGGTTAGTAGGCAGAAGACCCTGGAAGCTGGCTGTGAGGGGACGACTACGTAACACAATGAACAACACTGAACAAGGCCTTTCATTTTTAAAATGGTTACACCCAAGACTCAGTATTCATGATTACCCAACCAACTCTTCGTCACCCAATCAAATATCTTTTCTATCTAGCTACTTTTAAGAACTGCCAACTGGTATTGCCCGTGTTATTATTCTCCCTGTTCCCTGTTGGTAAAAGCTGATTGCCAGTTTGTGTGATCCTCTTGTGGGGAAAAAAAAAGTTCTCCTTAACCATTTCGTTAACCAAGTCCTTTAACTTCATGGGTCAACTGTACTGGGAGAGGCCCTCTCATGAGTTGGTGCTTATTTAAAAGGAAAATTTGCATTTATTTACTCATAAAAGTGCCATTGAGCTGAGAATCTTATTTTGGTTTAAACACACTTTTCTTCTTTCAGTAGTGGTTGTCATGCCTTCCTTAGATGGATTATAAGCTTGTCTTTGAACTTCTCATATTGCCTAGACCAAAATTTTAAGTTGGCATGTTTCAACAAATCCTGCTGGACAAATAAATGAAGACCCTATATCAGTGAATTCCCACCTTTTTTTTTTTTGCCTCAAAAAGCATTGTTTGAATTAAATCTTATTTGCACCCCAATATTTTAAATAAGTCAGAGAGGAGCTGGTCTAATTAAAGTGGAAGTGGGAAAGGATGAAAGCTGAGAGTGACCACTAACTAATCGTGCAAACTAGGACATTCTTGGGAAGGAAAGGAGACGCTATTAATGATCACATTGGGACAACACATTTTACAAATTATTCCTTTCTGCTTTGGGAAGATCACAAGTTCAAATTTGCCCAGAAGCAGTAAAGGAAATGATTGGGAATTGGCTGCACAAATTGGAAAGGACAATATGGGGTGGGGGTGGGGGGCGGAAAACACTCTAACTGAAGTCCAGAGCCAAACAATAAACCGGACAAAAAAATATATCTGCAAAACACAGACGGTGGGCTAATTTGGTCAATTTAGAAAGTGCTTGAACAAAACAATGAGGAAAAGATGAACCTCCCCCAAACGAGCAAAAGATAGCTGCGTAGGCAGCCAAGAGGGGGAAATATAGAAATGGCAATGCCCAGTAAAAATATTTTTTTAAATGCTTGTCTCTATATATGCTACCTAAATTGAATTTAAATAAAAAATGAAAAAAAATAAAATTATCTCACTCATAATTAAAGAAATGCAAATGAAAACAAAAAGCCATTTTTCACCTAGCAGACAAGCAAATGTCAAGGCGTAAGGATAGCTGATACTAGTTAGACTACAGGGAAGGAACCATTCTTAACACTGATGAAAAATGTACTAACAGGCCAGAACTTTCTAGATAGCCACAAGGCAATAGCTATCAAAAGGAAAACACATATTGTTTCTGACCTGATGGTTAAACACAGCTAGAAATCGACTCAATGTTTGCTAAAGCAAATATATATACAAGTGACACGGTCTGTCATAGCAAAAAGAAACCTGGAAATAACCAAAATGTCTCTCAATTAGGGAGGGATTCAACATATTACAGAATGGGATGTCCGTATGGTAGGGCTGGGTAGCCAATACAATAAACACTGTGGTATTTTATATGTTCTGATATGGAAAAGCCTTAAAAACATATCATTAAGGCAAAAAAAAAAAAAAGCAGGGTCAGAACACTGTGTATATTATATTTTTATTCTGCACATTGTTAAGAGGCTACTTACAGGAATTATGGACATACAGGTTTCTAAGATCACACCAGACACCATGCCCACTTGTCTTTGTTGGAAGGATCGGGTAGAAGAGTAGCAGCAGGGGTTGTTTTTAAAACTCTCTGCTTTATACCTTTTTGCTTTGTTTGAATTTTCTAAATATGTTCATGTGCTCCTATTATAAATTTTTAAAATGTCAACAGAGGTTATTTTTGTGGTTGGATTATTGTAATAAATATTATAAAAGGTGGGGAAAGCTATGTGTGAGGAAAACAAAATGGAAAGCCCACGTCAAGAGAAGTTCCAAGCTTACAAAATCACATCACCTCCATTAACTATGAAATAGTTTGAAGCATAGTCTCTTTCTTTTCAAGATATTTAGCATTTGAGCCATTCCCTCACCCAAATGTTTATTACAATATTGAAGTCAGAAAGGATGCCATTCCTCTCCCTCTAGTAAGATAATGAGAGAAATACATATAAGGGGTTGTGGGAGCAGAGAACACACCCATGATGGATGTCAATACATTCAAAAAAGAACCTAGAATATCCAACCCACTCCCATCTTCACTTCTGGCCCTCAGTAAATGAGAGAGGCCACTGTTTCTATGGAGCCTTCCCTAGTATCTTCCTCTTATAGCATAAAGCCTACCATTTTGCATGAGACTGAAATATCAATGCTTTGACCTGCCACAGCCTTCAGAAAAGGTGCATGGTGGGGCTAGGTTGCAGTTAGAACTAGGAAGAAGAGACCGGATCCACTTACACAGTGAGACTCTTCTAGAAACCTACCAGAAGAGGAATGTCCTCACAAAAGCCAGTGGAGACCACCAGTAGGCCTCATTATACTTTGTTCTCATTAAGGTATCGAATGTGGGAATGAGGGAAGGAGACGCCAAAAGCACTGAAGAGGAACAACTGAAGGGGCTGCTCTTCATTATTTATATGTCCAGTTCTCTTTCCTCCAGCTTAGTTGATAAGTGATTTATGATGTAGGGGTTTTGCTATCCTTCTGTTTAATTTTCCAAACTAACTTTTTTTTGGAAGCAAAATACTTGTAATTATGATTTCTTCCTACGAAGTCTCATTCTTACCCAATATTTTTTTTAAGATTTATTTGTTTATTTGAGAGAGAGAGCACAAGCCAGGGGGGAGGGCAGAGGGAGAGGGAGAGGGAGAGAATCTCAAGCAGACTCCCTGCTGAGCATGGAGCCTGACACAGGCTCAATCTCAGGACCCTGAGATCATGACCTGAGGTGAAATCAAGAGTCAGATGCTCAACCGACTGAGCCACCCAGGTGCCCTTTACCCAATATTTCTTAACAAGTGAAGTTCCTCAGCAGTCTAATGATGGGCTTAGTTATTCCACAACATGAATGTTAACTAATAATAGTCATTAGGCATCTACTATTGCCCAGACTATGATAGTTGCTTTCCAGGAAACCACCCTGCTGAAGGGAATAGTGCACCCACTTCACAGATAAGGAAACTGGGGCTCAGAAGGGCTGAATAATTGGCACACAATCATATAGCTCATACGTGGCTGAGTACCTAGTTGAATGCATTATGGATGCTATAAATATTACCAAAGTTAAACTGAATAAAGATAAATTTTCCACGAGAGTTTGGCTTCTCCTATCATCCTACATAAATAAAAGATTGGATTTCTACACAGTCAAGTGAATGTGAAAATCTAAGAAAAGAACTCAGTTGCAGGTTTGTTCAGCTCATAGAACTTTCTGCACTGATGCGAATGTTTTACCTCTATGTTGTCCAGTCAGGTAGCCATTAGCCACATATGGATACTGATCACTTGATAGGTGGCTAGCATGATTGAGCCACTGAATTTTTAATTTCATCCAGTTTAGTTAAATTTAACTAGATACAGGACTACCATATGGGACTGCACAGTTCTAGCCAAAGTCATTCAAGAAACATGTATTGGTAATTGGGATCAAAAGGAGAAGTGCAGGGAGAAGAAATGATATAAAATCACAAAATAGTTATAGTTGGGAAAACCTTAATGAGACCATCACATTCAACCCATTCGTTCTACATTGATGAGTAGAATTGTGACCCAGAGAGATTAAGCAATTTGCTAACGTCAAAAAAGCTAGTAAGGAGCCTGATACAAATTCCACCTTTTAGTGAATGTTAAGCCTAGCTGTGATGTTACAATTATACAGAATTGAGTTAAACTAACAACAATAGAAGGATTTTTTTTTTTTGGTACTCTTTTTGGAGTCTGTATGAAGCAAGGAACAAGTGACAGTGTTAGGCAGGCTAGTTGTCCTTGCCTCCTCCCAAATCTCTCTATATCAGTAACAAATAAGGTAAAATTTCTACGAAGTAGGGACATAAGTAAGTATAAAGCTAATCTGCTAGTTAATTCCATGGCCTCTGTTAGGGAAACACCAAGCACTTTGGAATTGTGTTTTGATGTCCCAATTCTGTTACCAAAAAAAAAAAAAAAAAAAACCTGACTCCAAATTATAATATTCCCTAAACGATGCCCTCCTTCCCAACTTCTACCCCCGAATGGGTAGAGTCCTGTATACCTCTCTCACAGAGAAGCTCTTCTATTTAATTAGGTTAATAGGTTACAGATAGGTTAATTAGGTTAAATCCTGGGCAGAGGGAAAGTGCTTCTAATTGCCTCTGCCATTGTATTACCTGGAGCTGAGATGGAACTTCAGTATACACTAGTCTGTATTCTGCTCATCAGAGGCCTATTTAAACATGGTACATGGCGGTGACTTACACACCAGGCACTGTCATTCCCCTAAACTCTTTGGCAAAAGCATTTTGAAAAAAAGTACTTTCTGCTTTATAAATGATTTCTTCCAGGTTTCCAGTGAAACAAGTCATTTAAAAAAAATTTTTTTTTTGACAAATGAAAGGGGAAAAAAATGCCTTTTCAAATCCAGGGCACTTGAAAGTTTCATTTTCCTGTTTTAATTTGCTTCAGCGTTTCAAGGGAATAATAATAGTTTTTTAATGCCAAAGGTGGCTTTCATCACTCAAAGCCCTCTAATTTCCTCCCATATTGCAAGTAATGTGTTAATAGTTCCAAAATGAAATATTACCTAAAACACAACTTGGTAATTTTCCTCACAGTTCAAAGTTATTTGAAAAAGAAGCATCACCTTTTACAAATATTTACTTTGCGACAACAGAAGACGCTGCAAATTATCTTCTTTTTTGTGCCATCTTTGAATCTTCTGTTGGGTAAAAAAGAAATAAATGGGAAAAAGAAAAAAAAATGCCTTCCCCCTTCCCTTTAATGTTCTAATACCGGGTTCCACCTAAAAACCTGATTTCTATCTTTAAAATTAGATAATGCTCATATATACATATTATATATCTAGAGAGAGAGAGAGAGACAGAGAGAGAGAAGTGAGAGAAAGCTTGGTATTCACGGCCTCATTATAGAATACACACACTAAAGAAAGGATGTGCATAGAGGCCATAGAGAATTTAAAAGATTTATTTATGATGTATTACTGTAATTTTTAATTTAGACATGCAAATTTTTTAATTTGCACCGACTGCTTTGCCTTAATGGTTTTGATTAATACTTGGAGGTAGTGTTTGTGAAAGAGATTTATACTGTGATTCATCTGCAAAATAATCAAATCATTACCAGCTAATGACAAAGCTGTGAAAAATGATATAGATATTGTGTAACTTCCAGCTATGGCTGAACACGTGGAGGTACCCAACCCTTCCAGCAAATGTGGACTTGTGTTAATAACTGCTGGGAAGTTCGCTCTAGGTCCACTCTAATTTGGCAACAAAAAACATTGATCTTAATAAAGCTGTCTGATAAAAGGAGCAGTGATTAACATCCCAAACCCTCTATTCTGCTACTCATGCCAAGGTCCCTTTTTTTTTTTTTTTCCAGGAATGAAAATTCCACTGCACTTCCTGCTTATCGCTCCATCTCACCTCAGCCCTCCGTGGGTTTCCAGATAAGGCTGCAGACAGCCTCAGAAGGGGGAGGGGGCGGGGGACCAGAGGGAGTAGGGCTGGTGGCTGCAGGTGGCAGTTGCCGAGGGAGGAAAGTACAGCACGGTGAATTCTGAGTCAGAATCCCTTTCACAAAGCCAACACCCATTCCTTCCAGAACTCAGAGGCACCTCCTCCTTCCAGTGGGTCCTTCCTGCCTGGATTCAGGCAGTCAGGACTGAATGACTCTTCCTCTGTTGCTAATCCTAACAGAGTCAGCAAAGGTGGAGGAGAAAACTCCAGAGCATGCCCAGAGTCAGCAGAACAAACTCTCACATAGTATCAGAAAACAGAAGAGGGCAGGAAGCACAAACCCACTGATAATCCCCAAATCTCATTTCAGCCTCTTCTTGTGACTAGCTTCTCTACCACATCTCACCCAAGCGGCTAACTTGAACCAAATGGACAGATTTGGATTTTACCTCCATTCTGGCTGCCCCCGCTCCGACCATACAATAAAAATTAACATTTCTTACAGTCTCAAGTGTGTGCCAGATGCTCTGCTAAGCTGCTCCCCACCCACTTCTTCACTTATCCTCACCACAAGCCTACAAAGTGGTGCTATTAGTATGATTATTCCCATTTCCCAGATATGTAGCTCTCCCAAAGTTAATGAAAGAGAATTGGCATGTGATGGAAGCAAGACTTATTTCTGGCTCATTCTGCCACCCCAGACCCCACCCATCAAAACCATGTCCTTGGGCGCCTGGGTGGCTCAGTTGGTTAAGCGACTGCCTTCGGCTCAGGTCATGATCCTGGAGTCCCGGGATCGAGTCCCGCATCGGGCTCCCTGCTCGGCGGGGGGTCTGCTTCTCCCTCTGACCCTCCTCCCTCTCATGCTCTCTGTCTCTCATTCTCTCTGTCTCAATAAATAAATAAAATCTTAAAAAAAAAACAAAAAACCATGTCCTTATATGTCTGAAATTTCTACTGAAGAATGAAAATACCCCAAACGAGGGCCGTCAGGAGAGAGAGAGGATGAAGTGGAGAGGCGAGTCCAAAACGAAGCTTGGCTCAGCCACAGTTCATACTGAAGCAATCACATTTTAACTCATTATCAAGAAATTCAGCTCCTTTTTTATTTCAGGCCTCACAAAGGAAAAGCCCAGTGAGTTGATAATCATTAATATTTCATTGAAAACCAATCCATATTTTCTGTGATGGTGACATGGACATTCCACTTTATCAGGAAGCCATTTTACAAAATTAGAAAAAGCAAGGCACCATTCTGGAAAGCACAAGCCGAGACAACTTATCATTATTATTTATTACTTATTGAGTGCCAACTGGGTCCCCACCGCAGAGAGGAAGTTACAAAAGCATTGTGCAGAGGTAGATGGTCCCTGTTCACTGGGTGCACAATCCAAATCCAATTGCGTGCCTCCAAGGGACCCTGTGTCTTTAATGACTGGTAACTGTGACTGCTGTGGAACCACAAAAGGAAGACCAGAACTTTCTATCACTTTTCTAGACATGAAGACAAATGAGAAAAGAAGCAATAAGTGTAATTAATTTCAGCCAGAGCTGGAAGAGGAAAACTTTCAGCTGTGGTACCGTACGCAGCCTTTATCAGGAGAGCTTCTCTCTTAGCAGAGCGAGAGCCAGTGATTCACAGATAGGAAATCGGCTGCCATTTCAAAAGGAACCAGGAGAGGAAAATAAACTTAACATGGTAGCGTTATTTTGGTTCCAAGTGTCTATGAGAGAAACAACCATGTGACGTAACGGTGCCAGGGGCCCAAGGAAAGCAGGAAGAGTTAAGCCACTAAGTTCAAAGCAAAGTTAAAATTGAAGCCCATTCAGAGCGAGCCAACAGAATAAGCCTCTGGACAGATGGGCATCTTGTGCAATTCAATACAAGATATGGTACAAGTAATGAGGCTGAAGTGCTGAAGGAGAGGGAAATACGCTCTCAGAGGTAAACTTACATGCAAGTCATTGGGACTTAGCTGAATAATTCCTCCTAATGCTTAGATAAATAATGCTGCTAAATTCTTGGGAATCAAACCATATCTCCACCCCTCAGCTTTCCGGAGCTTCGAAAGACTGGACTGAGCTAGTGGTGGGGAAAATTAAATCCAAAATACATCCATCAGGATAGTTACAGAGAAGGGAGATACTCCTTGTCCGTGGATAAGAGAAAATGAACTAAACTGGATTCTATGTTCCAAACCTGAAAGGCAACCTCAGGTATTTTTGAGGAAGAGAACCGGGCATTCAGGTTTTATTAGCTGTGCTTCTGCTGCCAACTGATCACAAATATTCTGGAATCCAGTCTTTGTCCAGGTCCCCCAGCCTCTGTCCTCCAACACTATCAACAGTTACAGCCATGGTCATTGCAAAGCACGTCAGCTGTTTTTTCATGCAGTCTGTTTTCCCCGTCTACCGACATGCAGCAAAACCTTCTCAGATGATGTGAATGTCTTCCATCTGGTACCAGCCAGTAGGGTAGCTCCAAGCCACATGTGGCTAGTGCCGCTGAGGAATGAGTATTAATTTGATTCGATTTTAATTAATTTAAACTTAAATAGCCATGTGTGCCTATTCACTGTCCTACTGGGCAGTACGGCTCCACAGACAGCAGCACCGATTTTACTGAAGGATGCATGAGCGTAGATAGAGCAGTTTATATCGCACATGGCATCGCGTTCTCTTTCCCAGACTCCCTTGCGGCTGGGGGTGGTCCTGTGATAGAAGTTCGGCCAATAAGAGGAGAGCTGAGGGTTACTGGACAAGTAATTTCCTTTCCCATGTGCAACAACTTCCTATTTGCCTCTTTTGCGTCTCTTCTGCCTGGGCTGTGTACATGATACCTACACCCCTAGCAGCCATCTTGGCACATCAGGAAGCTGGAAAGGGGGCTAGGACTCTGAAAACTTCCTCTGAAAAATCCACCAAGCTGTGGATTTCTGTGGCACAGGACAAATAAAGCCCTTTCTCATTTAAACATCTCTGCCTGTTTTTCTGTGCGTGGAGCCAAACTCACGAATCCTAGTAGGCATTCCCAGGTCCCGTGATAAAGGTTCGCCACGTACTGTGTATCTCAGTGTCTACAGAGCTGGTGTGAAGTCCAGTTGTACTGACAGTGCTTCTCCATGGCACCCACCCAGCCCCACACTTCCCTTTGGGGCCAGCCCAGGACACTATTGTGAGGAGTGAGTCATCCTTACCAAACTGCCCGCCCCTCCCTCCGTTTCCAAGCTCTGTTCTGTTTCCCTGTGTTCTTGGCCTTGTCTAATTCTCGGTGTCTTCCTGTCTCCCCTTAGCAGTGCTGCTGCTATCATCCATGACTCTTGTGATACCTCCTTCAAACTGGGGAGTGGAGGGAGGATAAGCTTTGTCACAGGCTAAAAGGATTGTAGTCACAAGGAAGAAAGGGAAGTAGGTAATTGGACATTATAAGGGTGTTTCCTTCCATTAAAACCTCTTGGGTAAGTAATTTAACATTATGTACCTAGAAAGAGGCTGGCTTGGTCTCACTTCTGATGTCTTGTTCACTCTTCTGTTTTCTTTCCGACGACTCTTAATTGGGTAGAGTCTAGCATGCACTAAGCCTCCTCTTGGCCCTTACATGCATATTGTTCCTTTTAATCCTCAGAACAACCTCAGGAAGTGAACCTTGAGGAGACACTTAGGGACTATGGTGGACTTGTGAGAGTTCTTCAAATCCACACATGGTACCTGTTGAAAGCCATTCACTAAAGTTGCTGAAAATTCCGCTTGTGTGTATGCCAGTTGCATCTATTGTTCCCATTTTGCAGATGAGGAAAAGGAGGCTCAGAAAACAGAACTACTTTGTCATACATGACAGTGCCAGGATCTCTGGTTGCAAGTCAGAGCTCTTTCCACTAGAATAAAGAGGAGGCTTGGGGTTTATTCTCCCATGCAAAGCTATCTAGTGCCAGCCACTGAAAGCAAGCAGTCAGTTTCCTTCCTCAAAGGAGCTCTGATGGGGAGGTGGGGGGGCGGGGAGAGCAGGGAGAAAGGGAAAACTAGGGAAGTTGAGGAGCCCAGTTCTCTGCCCCTGACAGGATGCCTGGCAGAAAGGCACTTCACCTCTGCAGTTCCCGGATGTCAAGATGTTAATAATAACAGGCAAGATGTTAATAATCCTCACAGGGAAGTTGTGAGGATTAATTCTTGTTTAAAATCACATCGTGATCCAGCGATGAAAGATTCTCTTGGTTCTTTGGTCTCCCTGGTTCGTCCTCCCACAGATGACTCATGAAAAGTAGATGGGTGGAGGGAAAAGTAGAGAGAGGCAGCT
This sequence comes from Leptonychotes weddellii, assembly GCF_054177405.1. Lineage (NCBI taxonomy): Eukaryota > Metazoa > Chordata > Mammalia > Carnivora > Phocidae > Leptonychotes > Leptonychotes weddellii. Next base: position 72,016,010 of record NC_138369.1, read on the forward strand.
GAGAGCAAGTTGAAAACAGAATAAGATGGGGCGAAGAGGGCAGGGTGAGTGGTTCCAGAATTCAGACAATGACTGGGAACCACTGGAAGATGTTGACTAACTGCCTGTCTCCCCGGACACTCAAATATACAGCAGGGGTTTCCTCACCCTGCCACCATCCCATACCAAAGAGAAAAGTCGAGATCTAACTTTTGGTAAGTGCTATTCAAGGGTCACATTAGTGTAAAATCCTGCCTCTGCCTTGTCCAGTCCTCTGCCCCTTGGCGCACCTTCCTCCAGGAAGATGAAGAAAAATAGGTCATTCAGTCCTTGGATATTTGGACATTAGGTTTAGATGTGTCCCCAATGCAGAAATGCTTTTTAAAAAAGCTTTCAGAGAGTTGCAAGTTTTTCTACTTTTTTCCCCTCCTTTTTTGTTTTTTGTTGTGTTTTGTTTGTTTGTTGTTGTTTGTCTACTATGAAGTCCTATATTCCTTTTTCCTCTTCTTCTAATTTAAAAGGATAAGGGTGGAAGCAGAAGGGCAAACCTTATCCGGAGTCAACTCAGCATTAAAGCACCCCAAAATCACTTCTAATGAGGGACGTCAGTGATGGAACTGGGAACGGAGACACTGAGGGTAATGGTAGCTTTTCACTAAATCTGTAGAAAATTCAGTCTCTTGTATGTACACCAGTTGCATCTCTGTGCCCCAGAGAATTGTTGCCCTGCAGCTGTAACTATGAAACAAATATCTAGATACTGGGGAGA
>NC_138369.1:72016857-72059872 GCF_054177405.1 Leptonychotes weddellii
AAAATTTCAATCCATTTGAGCAAGATAAATATGCAACGAATCATTCAACAAACATTTACCAAAGATCTTCTCTATGCTGGTACACATGAGATGCTCAATAAACACTCATGAACTAAGAAGCTGAGAAGCTGAAAGATACATCTTGTTCTTAGGATCGAGATGTACATGATCAATTCGTGGGGAGAACACAATTAATTCAGAGGCTAAAGTTTTAAGGAGGAAAGAACAGCAAGTTCAAAGCTGATTGAGGTGAGGACAGTGTACCCCAGGCTTTCCTAAGGAACACTGGGTACTCTTGCTCAGTCTGTGCACTGAACAAAAGAACTTCGCCAAGCTTGGGTGGGTGACAGAATTTGGCTCTTTCTACTTGCCAAACTGAGAGCCAGTGAGCCACATCTACCCAGATGTGAAGCCTTTTACTAATTTACACAAAGACATAATGTACTTTGGTGTGGTCTTATCTTCCTCGCTAAAAAGAAAATGTCCCTTCTTCAGGTTTGCTCTTCATTTATAGTCATGATGATCATGTGTGGCCCAGAGGAAAAAGAATCGCTGCAATACAACTCTCAATTGGTGGATTAAATAAAATGTTGTATCATTGATTTCTGAGCACTAAACTATCCAGAGATGTTGCCGGTGTCTATTTAATAGAACTGCCAAAAAACATTTAATTTTTTCATATAAAACACACCCAGAAAATTGAACAAATTTCATCAAAATGTTTAAGTGCCAGAAACGATTCCAATCTAATAAAACATTAAGGCCTTGCGTGGTCTGTATTGCACATGTGGCCGACCCCCATTAACGACACGGTTGGAACCTAGTTTTTAATTCTTTTGCACAAAATCACCAATTTATGTTCTGCTGGGAAACCTTTTGGAAGGGTCTCTTTGTAAATAAAGCAACCGATGTCTTAAAATAAAGTTGGCCAAGAGTGCGTTTCCTTCAGGGTCTGAGAGGCATCCTTGCTGATGGGATGCTGAGGCGGGCCTGCACAATCAGCTGTTGTAACAGAATCTGTTGGCGTCTGCGGCGTGCTGAGTGACAGCAGTGTGTAATCACAGAGACGCACAGATACACATCAGACGGCAAGAACACAGAAATAAGCAGTGGAACGGGAGTATTTTGGAACCTAAATGGACCTGGGCACAAAACACTTTGAAATTGCCATTTTGCAAAGCCTGATGATTTTTGCTTGTTGCGTTTGGAATCTAGAAAGGGAAGAGTAAGGAAGAGGGAAGGAGAAAGGTTTATTTTTATGGAGTGTTTCCTGTGCTCCAGGCACAAAGGGCTTTGCATATATTGTGGGATCTAATCCTTGGAGTCACAAGATGATGTTAGGTGTATGATCTCTATTTACAGACGGGAAAACGAAATCTTAGAGGTAAAATAACCTGTCCAAGGCCACACAGCTAATAAGTGACAAGGTCAGAACTGAAATCCGGGTCTGCCAGTCCCGAAAGTCCATACCCTCCCACTTCCCTTGTTTCCATGCTGTGGTATAAATCAGGGGGAACACTTCCTTCCATCCCGACCCTAGAAGCCCTCCTCATCTGGTGGTTTCTGTGTATATAGGAGGAGCTGGCTTTTAGCAAGTGCCCCTCACCTTGTCCACTTCAATGCTCAAGAAGGGGAATCCACCCTATTCAAAAAGTAAACTCCTGTGAAGTTTAGCTAGGTTGGGCTCAGTTGAACAACAATCGGACAGCTCATTTTTCTGATCAGGTTTTGTGGACCGTAGGGCCAAAATAGTGGGATATGAAGCTCAAGATTATGGCCAGCCTCCCAGGTATCTGCCCTGGGGAGGTATCTTGGCAAAATCTACTCCAAACTCACATGAGATGATAGAGACTAGATATTAGCATGTTGCAAGACCTGCTGTCCCCAAACATATTCATCAGTAAGGAAAGTCAGGTTCCCCTCTGAGCAAGGGAGCAGATTTACAAGAAAGCAAGTGGTGTTCTCTGAGGGGAGTAAACCCACTTTATGTAAACCTGAAAGATCAGTTACAGTTCCCAGAATTCACCCCCAGAGTGTGCCCCTGAAGTCACCGAATAAGGGACTGTGAGAAACAGTGTGAATGGACTCAAAACAAAACAAGACTCACCTGATTACAAGTTTCATTATGAACCTCGGGTTTTTTAGAGCTGGTGACATCACACTGCTTTGAAACGTTGGGAAGAGAAGGGGGGCTGCTGTCTATGCTCAACATACACATGAACTTGGCGTGTCTTGCAGGCCTCCGCATTGACATCACACACAACTTTGTCCTCATTCAAGCTTCATGAGCTTGATAGGCCACCCCTGCCCCTCTCCCCTTTCAGAGATGGTTAGTAAGCAAAGGTGGATTTTTGTGATTTTCAAAGGCAGCTTCGGATACCACATCATAGCATAATTGTCAATGAATGTCGGAGTTGGAAGCTCCGAGACCTGTCCCAGCCTCTGCCTGCAATATATACTTTTTGGATTTGGGGTACATAAGAACTTGGTTGCTCAAAGTATGGTCCATGGATGAGCAGAATGGGCCTCAACTGGAGCTTGAAAATAAAAAAAAACCAGAATGCCCAGTACTATTGGATCACAATCTGTATTTTTTTTTTTTTACAAGATCCCCAGATGATTTGTGTTGATTTGTGCACTCAAGTTTGAAAAGCTCCAAGATAGACCAATGTCCTCCAAGTGTCTTTCCAGGACCAGCAACATCAGCATCATGGGCAACTAGTTATAAATGCAGAATCTCAGGTCTGCTGAATCTTAATTTCCACCTTAATGAATCCCCAGGGGATCTGCATCCACATTGAAGTTGGGAAAACATTGTTTTAGGATCAGGCAGACCTGGGTTTCAGTCTGGGTACCACCACTTACTAGATGTATGATTTTTTACAAAGTAGCTAACTCTTGGAGTTTCTGTTTCTTCAATAGGAAACTAAAACAAATAGATCCTTTTTTCAGGAAATTCAAAGGGATTAAATTAGGTCATGTAGGTAAGGCTCTTAGCACAAGGCTAATGCCTATTAAGCACTTATTAAATAGTTGTTTTTAGCTTTCACCGTTTGCTCCCTTCCCTCTTGTCTGTCATTCTCTACCCTAGAGATATTTCCATGAGGCCTTCCTGGGTCCCTTCCAGCTTTAACGTGCCCCGATTTGACAATTAGTTCATTTTTCTTAAACTTGCTGAGTAGCCATTAAACCAAACCCTGTTAACTATAATAGAAACAAAACTGGATTAAGAATTAGTTCCTCATTTGTGTCCAACTTTCTGTGCTTGCCAAGTTTGGTTTTGTCTCCAATGTGAAATGGAAGCAGAAGGAAGACAGAGTCCACAGCATGTCTGTTAAGCACTTTCCATGTAAAAAGTTCAGATAACAACACAAGGAGAAACAAAGCAGTCATGGTCTTACTCTCATGGAGTTTGCTTATTTAACCAGGGAGATTGACAAATAAATATATACAGTTGCCATTGAAATTGTAATAAAGATTGTGAACGAGGCCATAGGAGGTTAATAGAATGTATATGGTGGAGGTGGAGTTAGGAGGGTGAAGCCGGAAAGACAGCCTTTCAGAGAGAGTGACACGCGAGCTGAAACTTGCAAAGGAAGAATAAGACTCAATCAGGAGAAAGGGAACCCTGGGCAAAAGCAAGGCAAGTGCAATGGTTCTGAGATAGAAAGTGGTTTGAGAAGCTAAAGAGCCAGAGAGAAGGTAGATGAGACTGGACTTGGGTCAGGAAGGGGGCTGGTTCCTAGAGGGCCGAGAGTGGGGTGGGGATGGTGGGGGGTGGAGCCAGATCTCGGCTCCCGGGCCATTGGTGGTTATTGGGGGTTCTATTAAGGAGGACAAGGGAAGACACCACTGCAAGGAGCTCATGAACGTAGGTGGCTAAAGCAAACCTCACTACTGACTGCATTATGAATGAACTCCTAGAAGGAACGCAGTAATATTTGTGATTAAGCACAAATGAGTAAATGGATGAGACATATAATTCAAAGGTACTGACTGATGACCTAATAGATGCAAAAGTTATAACCCGGGAAAAGTATTTTGCAAAAGAAGGCAGGTTATCATGCCTCCAAATGCCCCTTCTCTCTCCTGCATTTAAATTTTTTCTTGTTCTGCTGGATTTTCTTATCCACATACAAATATGTTGTAATATCCCGTGTCTTTAAAAATAACCTTGCGTGACCTCCACATTCTATTCCTGTTACTGGCCTATTTTTCTAGTACCTTTTACAGCAAAACATTGAGTCATGGGTTCCTGCACTATCCACTTCCTTTCTTCTCATTTTCTGTCTTAAAAAACATAATATTGATACACTAAAGAATATATGTAATGTATATGTAGATCATAAAGCTTAATGATAAAAGTGGACACCCCATGAGAATTCTACCCAACTCATCTATTAGAACCTCACCAATTCCACTGAAGTGATTTGGATATTCCTCTTCATTCTACCCCCATCTCTGCTAACCCAGGCAATAATAAACCTGAATTTTGTATTTATCATTCCTTTCTTTTGGAAACATAGTTTTGTCACAAATGCTTATATCCCTAAACAACATATATTTAATTTTACCTGACTTTTTGTACCTTATAAAAATGGAAAATCTGGGGCACCTGGGTGGTTCAGTTGGTTAAGCGACTGCCTTCGGCTCAGGTCATGATCTCAGGGTCCTGGGATCAAGCCCCGCATCTGGCTCTCTGCTCGGCGGGAAGCCTGCTTTTCCCTCTCCCACTCCTCCTGCTTGTGTTCCCTCTCTGGCTGTCTCTCTCTCTTTGTCAAATAAATAAATAAAATCTTCAAAAAAAAATGGAAAATCAATCATGCAAAATCAATTGCAAATGGAATTTCCAATGGCAAAATATCCAAATTTTTAGAAGGAAATATAGAACAATATCTTTATGACTTCCAGTTGGGAAACAATGTTTTTAATAAGACATAAAATGCACTCATGATTTAAAAAGGGGGGAGGCACCTGGGTGGCTCAGTCAGTTGAGTATAGAGCCCTGAGTGTGGCTCCCTGTTCAGCACAGAGTCTACTTGTCCCTCTCCCTCTCCCTCCCCCTGCTCATGCTCTCATTCTCTCTCTCTCCATCTTTCAAATAAATAAATAAAATCTTAAAAAAAAACAACAACAACTCCTCCCCTCTATATGCATAAACCACCCCACTCCCACTCCCTTCCAGATGTCACACTGCTGAGCAATTGAACCATCCATCAGTGACTCTTCCTTTGGAGTTACACATAGCCCTAACACTATGGAATTCCTTAAAAACACAAGTATCCTCCAGGGATTAGTAATATATTAAGCCTCTGCTATATGTTGGGTTTCCTGGGACATAAGCTCTAATACAAAGATTAGTGTGTAGGAATTTTATTAAGGAGGGCTCTTAGGATCAATAGCTGTAGGGGAAGAGAAGGAAGCAGGTTTGGGACAGGGAGAAGTTGAGCTGTGATGCAGTCCCGTGGAGGTCTCAGCCAACACCACAGGGTTCTGAAGCTGGGATGGCCCTTCAGAGTATAAGTGGTGGCACATTGGCCTTTATCTCCTCATCCACCAGTCACTGCATGCCATTGACCTTGGGCAAGATGGCTCTCTTCAGCCAAGCCAATTCCTTTAGGCGGCTGACTTGTAGATGTTTGCTGGTAGTACTTCCAGCAGCTGGGGGTATATGTACTCATTCCTGAAGGGAAATCTGGATGGCACATCACAGCATCCACCAAAGTCCATCATACTCTAGACTGAATTCGATGTCTTCTTGAGCCTGGGGCAATCTAGTGGCAAAAGAACATTAGATATGGGTGTGCTGAAAAGGAAATGAGAGGAAGAAAATAAGCTCCCAGAGCAACCTGGTTAGACAGAGTTGGGAAAGGAATATTTGCTGGGTCACATTTGCTGGGCATTAAGTAAGGACTATAAAGTACACCAGCTTCCTCTACAGCTTCAAAATGCTTTCCGGAATCCACCTTGGTCCTTGCCTCTAATTAGTACTGAGTAACCCAACTAGCAGACCAAGTACGTTCTTAGAGAACCAGCCCCACAGGAGAAGCTATCACCCCTCATCCACCTGCCCACACACAAAAAAAGTCCACTTTGATATACTTACTTAGAATTTTGCAATCAGAAAATCTAGAAAGGAACTATTTTCATTTCAACATGAATAAAACGTTGAATCATTTTGAAAAATAAAATTTGATACTTTGAATTATCACGTGGGAGAATGACACTGAGCCAGGGGGAGTAAACTAAACTTTCTAGGACTTTGGCTCGTTAATCTCTTTGTTAGAGCCATACCTCAAATGGAAACCCTGAGCGTCAGGTAATAGGTAGCCACAGCAACTCAAAAAGGTAGAGGCAGGCTTACAGGCAACTGGCCATAATAGAACCCAGAGCCATCTGACCTGATAGCACTGCCATGAGCAACCTTCGCGAGCTCTGCTTTGCAACTTTTCAGAAAACGACAAGATTGTCAGCAATATTTTAAAAATTGACCAAAAAGAGAGAGAGCCATTGAGAAATAAGCAGGCCCCTTTATGCTGACTTGGTATGGCTTTACTCAAGCTGAACAGGTAGAAACAATTGCAACTGCATGTGAACATGAACAGAATCAAATTACTCATCTTAATCATTCTCTAGAATGACAGCATTCAATAAGCAGCATTTCTACAAGATATTAATAAGTTTCTTACTTAAGAAGGCGGCTGGAGGGAGCTCTTTCAAATGTATTTGGGAAATTCTGTGTATTGTATCTCTCTCCTGCATAGTCAGGTGCCCATTAGCTTATTCAGAGATCTGAGAAGTCCTACGGCAAAGAAAACTTTTCAATCTTGCTGAAGTGTGCAAGCCTCAAGAGTCCACCCTAGAACACATTTTCCTTGGAACACTCATTAACATCTTGCCAAACTAGTAATATGAAGAGCACAGTTTGGAAAATGCTGGTCTAACCCTACTTATTCTATTTACGGATCAGCAGCCTAGGGTCAGAAAGGAAAGGAAGCTTTCCCAAGATCACAACAGTTGTTAGAGACAGAGTCAGGACAACAGCACTTGGTCTACAACTTTCAAACCAGTGTTCTCTTTCCAATCCGCTGACTAATGGAAGAAAATCAAATTTGCTCTTTTATAAACTGGCTACTGATTGAGGGTTGGTCTCAGAGATGGCTCCAGGATTCATATTAAACAGAAAACGTTTTCTCTTTTTTTCTCATTCATAGGATTTCTATGGGTTTTCATATTCATAGAGTTATAGAGGGTTTTCATATTCTCTCTAGGACAGGGAGATGGAGGAAAAGAGGAGCTAAATAGAATCAGCTTAGTAAGGTAAAAGAGCATCTACTTAGGACATTGAAGTCTGGGTATGCCTTTTGAGGGATTTTTCAGTTTCCTCTGGGAGCCTGCATGTTTGAATTGGAGGTGGGACCTAGGACAGAGGAAGGAAAAAGTGGGAGAAAACAGTGGGACCCCAGCAGTATGGCTGTAGAACAGACTCCAGGGAGAGAAACCACCACAAGAGGACTCTCTGTGGTAGACTACTGGAAAGGTGCTTCTGCTTCCTAATTTGAAATGATCTGTGCTTCAGTGTCCTTCTGTGGTACCCTCACCTTCCTCCACCCTCCTCCACCCCCAATGTCTTTTTAACAGCAAAAAGAAGTACCAGCCCTGGAGCATCCTGCCTTTGGGAATGAAGTGGAAGCTGGATCCACATTTGGAGGGAAATGTGCAACATGGAAGGCTGGAGTTCCTTAGTGGGGTACCACTGGGAAGCCAGAGGGGACCCACGGGGAAAATGGAGTCAGATTTGAGAGCAAGAGGTAGAAGAAAGCAACCACCTCTGTACATAATCTGGGTGGGGACACAAGAGTCCTCAGATAATACTGGAGAAAGGACTGATCCTCTCTATTCAAAGTAAGATGGAGCCTCAAATTAATTTATTTGGCTATTTAGGCAATAAGTGAACCAGAAGGCCAAATGGGATTTTTAAGGTACACCATGAGATGGGCACAAGGAATATCATGTGAGAATATCATTCCAACATGGCTCCTAATTTTTTCTAATTGGATTGATCACCCTGGCTTTCCTGTCACCACCTATCCATGTGGCTCCAGGCTTCTTTCTCTTGCTTTGTGGTGCCACTGTGAACCCAGCCCCTCTTGATTCACCAAAGCAGTGTACCACAGGCTAGCACTCATCAAACACTGGGCCAGTCCTTCCTACTCCCTGGGAAAATACCTTGAGGATTAAGTAGCCAGACCAGTGGGGAATAGGCCCAGAGAGGTGAAGAAAACATACACATTCAATTTTCAAACTTGAAATGCTAAGGAGGTGGTGAAATTAAAAGTTTTTAAAATGCCAAGGAGTCTGTGTAACACTCTTCTATTTGACCTAACACCCCACAATGTGGCATACCCGTTATGATTTAAGTTTTAATTCCAAGAAACCCTAAGCTTCCTTAGATCACTATATCTTACTCTACCCTGCAGCATTTTTACCTGTAAACATAGTCAATTCATGGTAGCCATTAAATTGAATGCTTTTGGGTAGTAACTCACACACCTAGGAGCATTTAACCCACTTTTTTTCCACTAACAAGGTGGGCTTGACTCACCTGTGATGGGCAAAACCAAGTTTCTCTTTCCCATCAATATTCAATACCTTTGAATGCAACTTTTGGAGCAGCCAGATATTCAGATTCATCCTTTCCTACAATGCAATAATTGTTTTCTAAATTATCATTCTTATTTTATCAAATGGTGTGTGCCTTCTCCCCTAAGCAGCTTACATGAGTGGGTCAGTTGGAACCTAATATGGATGAGGTTTCGAAGGTATGTGCTGTGCACTCCACAGGCTTCAGAATTTCCTGCTTGTGGTAATTTCTGTGGTTATTCCAGCCTATTCCTTTCTGAGCAGCAAGGCTTAGAACCCTTCCCCACAGCATTTACCCAAGCCGCTGCTCATGAAGAAAATAAATCCAAATGGTATCTTCAAAATCACATGTCAATGTCCCATACCTCTCAACAAGTCAGCCCATCTGCAATGAGTTTTACTTTGCATTCCTTCCATACACAAAACTATTCTAGAGTGCATGTCGTAGAGTTTAGCCAAGAAGCCAGATGTTTGGATCAGTATTTTGTGGCTCAAGGGCTGCTGGCCGCTCCCCCCGCCCGGCCCCCATGGCCACCCCAACAGCAAGGCCAAGAGGATTTTATCGATAATGACATTGTTGTACTTAACCTTCCTTTGTGGAAGAATCTCTATTTCTTTTCTGTCTCATCATTCATCATGTACATTTTATTTTATTTATTTATTTTTAAGATTTTATTTATTTATTTGACAGAGAGAGAGACAGCGAGAGCAGGATCACAAGCAGGGGGAGTGGGAGAGGGAGAAGCAGGCTTCCTGCCAAGCAGGGAGCCCAATGTGGGGCTCGATCCCAGGACCCTGGGATCATGACCTGAGCCAAAGGCAGACGCTTAACGACAGACACCCAGGCACCCCATCGTGTACATTTTAGATGAGGAAGGTTAAAACAGTTAACCAGATTATGTTAAAATATGTGTATAAACATGCTCAAAACTCTGGAACTGGAAAGCTGAAATGACTTAATTATTTAATATTTTAAGTGAGTGTGGGTGTGAGGTTTATTTTATTATTACTAAAGAATAGAAAGAATCAAGGAGCAATTTCTAGGCTGCACAGCTAACAGGTGTGTCTGTCAAGAAGTTCTGTAATTTAGTGAAGTTGAATAACAACACATTGCTGCTTCTCTCTAGTTGGAAAAGCAAGGACAACGTAGAAGTCTATGGGTCTGAAGGATAATCCAGGATTAAATGTTGAGAACAATGCAGAGGAAATGTGGATCTATCAGAAACCATTCTCCATCATCCTATAATTACCAAGAGAGAATCCTTTTCTTAGGAAGTGGGGGCAGGGGTGTAGGCACAGAAAGTGGGTATAACGGTAGCTGTAAAGACTAAAACTTGTTCACATTCTGAGGAAATTTTTTTCCTTGTTGTGATTGGCCTTTAACAATTAAAGACAACATTTTTAGACCAACAAATCATAAGCCCATTACACTCACGTTTGGCAAACTTTTTCCGTAAAGAATCAGATAGTAAATATTTCAGGCTCTTAGGGCCATACAGTCTTTGTAACAATGGCTCCACTCTCCCACTGTAGCAGGAAAGAACCACAGACAATACACTCAACAAAGGAGCATGGCTGTGTTCCAATAAAACTATTATAAAAGCAGACAAGGAGCTGGATTTGTCCCACAGGTGGGTAGTTACCTGACCCCTGCCCCAGACTCTTAAGTTTTATGAAGGCTAGGACCTATATTCCCAAGGCCTGGTACATTGTAATATTAGTGAACGACATTTTTTTTTTTTTAAAGATTTTATTTATTTATTTGACAGTGAGAATGAGAGAACATGAGAGGGGGAGGGTCAGAGGGAGAAGCAGACTCCCTGCCGAGCAGGGAGCCCGATGCGGGACTCGATCCCGGGACTCCAGGATCATGACCTGAGCCGAAGGCAGTCGCTTAACCAACTGAGCCACCCAGGCGCCCCTAGTGAACGACATTTTTTATAAAGTTGGAATTATGGCAGCTCTACCATTGTGTGACCTTGGCCAAGTCACTTCCTCCTTTAGAGCCTCAGTTTTTGATAGCATAAAATGGAAAAAGTAATGTTGATCCAGCCTATTTTCTGAGATATCTCATCATAATATAAGTCAACAACAAAAATGAAATCACCAGCATGTATTGATCTCTTTAAAAGTATCATATAAAGTTGTTTTTTATATATAACACATTAATCCTCACAACAAACCCATATTATCTCCATTTTGTCAGGTAAGGAAACCAAGCACACAGAGAGTTTAAATAGCTTAAGGTTATGTGGTAAATGATAGAACTGATATTCAAACCCCAGAGGCTGCCCAGTTAATCACTACACACTTTATTTTCCCTAAGCTGGGAAACTGAAATGAGCTCTTAGAAAGTGTTGTTTGTTGCCTTTTGTATTTTATAAATCATGGAATGGCTTGCTGTGTAGAACCAACAACATTTTATACTTAGTTGTCCAATCTTCTGTGAGTGTTCAGTCAACTCCATTGGAGAATAGAAGGGCCCAGGTGATAAATCACAAGTCTGGTGAATGAAAGCAGAAGTGGGGCAGGGGGAGATATTTATTAGAAAATATGAGATAGCTCATAGAACATAAGGAAGAGCAGAACAAGGCTCTGGGATGAGAGAGGACCTCTGACAATGTAACTCGACGACACTAATAATGAAACAATAGCTTGAAACCATCTCCTGCTTCTAAATATCTCAGCTCATGTTTCAAATTCCCTGGAAAGAGAATCTCTTTTGTCTAGCCAGCTCCGGCATTTCTGCCCTTATATTAATCATCTCTATCTAGCCAAGGAACAAAACTAGTGGCAATGTTATAACCATAGATGAAATGGAACCATAAAGCAGGCAACCACACCAGTGAGTCTACCTTAAGTGGAATACCAGTACCATGTTCCGTTTCCAACTGACACCACCTGGTACATACTGCCTTATTGTGACATTTTGACTTGAAAATAACATTTTGTGTTTCTTCTAATCCTTTATCATAGGCTGCCAAACACACAAATTTGCTGTTAAAAATTCCAAATGCTTCTACCCTCCCTTATTCAACCTTTCCCTCCTTCTACCTGTCTCCTCCATACACTGTCTCCTTCCATCCATTTTGAATTTTTGGTCACATGATCTATGGATGCCCCTAATTCTTTTTTTTTTTTTTTTAAGATTTTATTTATTTGACAGAGAGAGAAAGCGAGAGAGGGAACACAAGCAGGGGGAGTGGGAGAGGGAGAAGCAGGCTTCCCGCCGAGCAGGGAGCCCGATGCGGAGCTCGATCCCAGGACCCTGGGATCATGACCTGAGCCGAAGGCAGATGCTTAATGACTGAGCCACCCAGGCGCCCCTGGTTGCCCCTAATTCTTGAGCAGCCCTGTCTACCTCACTATTAACACACATGCACACGCTGATAGCAAAATCATCACACTTGTTTGTTTGTAGGTTAGCCATAGCAGTAAAATTCATTCTCAAAACTCCAGTTTTGTATATACATCCATGTTTTACAATTTCTCTGGCTTAAAATATAGCTTTAGTGGCATGACTCTATATTTGAATGCAAAATGGAATCATTGTTCTTAGTCATTTTTGTTTTACAAATGAATTCTTAACTTTTTTTCTACAATAATTTTTAGGACCTGAGCACTGCTTTCTGATCAACACAATAATGGAATGCCCGTTAAACAGATGAATGTCCTCTGTGGATAAAATGCAGTTTTTGTTTCCATCACACTGGGAGTCTGACTCTTTGCAAAAGCATTTAGATAAATGTGAACTGTGGAAGGTTGGAAAAGCTGTTTTAACTGTCACTTTTCCCTTTTCCCTAATTTGTAGTTGCATTTCTGCCCCCGTTGTATTTTCCCCTCCTCAGCCCAGAACAGCTTGTTCCCCTCTACAAGCCAACAGTTTCCATGTTATACCAAGAAACTGGGCCTAGAATCCAGAGAGAGTATAGAACTTTCTGCCATGGAATATCTGGAAGGAGTTTGAAAACGTCTGGAGACATTTTAGTCCATGGTGTTCTATTCAGTTCACTATGGGTGCTTTTTCCTTCAGACCTTTAAGTCATTATGCCAAAAATGAAACTATTTCTAACTAATCATAATCACTTCAATTTCTGATCCTAGGTTAATTTCCAGGCACTTTGCTGCGTACTTCACAAGCATGATCTCACTGATTCTCACTAAAACCCCCAGGCCATGTTGTAGCTGAGAAAATCAAGGCTTAGGAGGTTAGGCAGCTTGCTGTACCACACAGCTAATAAGAGACATGAAATTTGAATCCAGATGGTTTGACCCCAGTGCCTGAGCTCCAAATCATTTGCAGTTTTCTTATTCTTACCGTGCGATTTGCTTTGACCGTTACAGTTATAAAATGTCATTTTAAAAAATGACCTGGAAATGTTTGCTACCTTTTTCAGCATGAGATTATTATGCTTGATTCTACAGTCACCTTCCTACATCCAGCCAGAAATCACATCTCACATTTCATCATGGAAATCAGTGAGTAAGTAGAAGTCATTCTTTCTTTCAATTCATATTTATTGCTTTCTTATTATGTGCCAGGCTCTGTGCTAGGCTCTCTGACAAAGACAGGAATGAACAGTTTCTTCCTTCATGGAGTTTGGTAGGCAAGACACTAGAAGAGAATGATGGAGAAGGAAAATGAGAGAGAATAAGAACTGGTAATTAAAAAAAAATTACAAATTCTTAGCTGTAGGATTTGATAAAATTTAATCAGAAGTTGCTTTGCCGACTACTTTTCAAGCCTGATTTTAGTAAATTTTATTCTTTAGTATAGAAATACCTTATGTTCCTATTATATAGGTCTTTTTGAACCACTGGGTTCTGCAGAGAAATGTAGGATTCTTTTCAAGAAAATGCCAAAGTATACCCTCTGTCATTCATTCATGACTATTAACCAATTGAAAAACGCCACACTGTTAAAAATTCTTAAAAGTCATGGTGGGCAAAGGAATGCAACTGATTTATAAGCAAAGCAAATGTACAGACTATTGAGTGCTAACGACAATGAATCTTATCTTCAAGACTGGGTTTAAATGACAGAAATTACAATGGTACTAATTTAAGAGGCAATATCACCATCTTATCCTCAGAAACCCAGACTACTTTAATACTAACAGAGGGTCAAATTACATTACAGCAAATACTACAGTAAAATTTTCAGAATGATACCAAGAATTTGAATATTTTTCTTTTTTCAGCAATAGGGATACAATGAACAGAATCGAGACTAGAAGTCACTTCTCTGTATCTTAACTTGAGTAACAAGGTAACAAAATACTTAAGTAGAAGAATCAGAAAATCTGACTTTTTTCCCTTAGATCTATTATTGACCAAAATAACGATACAAAATGACTGAGACTAAGTCAGCCTGAATTTGTAAGCTCTCTCCCAGAGTTAATTTTAGTTAAAATTATGTTTGAGCTTCTGGATGGGATTTTTCCCCTTGTTTGATTGATTTTTGTTTTGTTTTCTTTAAATTTATGTTCCCTTTGCACATTCCACTTATGCCAGGTTTGGGAGGGGAAAGCGCCGATAATTCTGCAAGATGGTTGATTGCTGTGTTTTGGTTGATTAGGATGAGGTTCCAATAAAGCATCCAAACATGCTGGTGTGCCTCTCAGTTAAACCTTCAAATCCTTAGAGGTGTTTCTCATCACTAAAACAACAGACCATAAAGTTTGCTTTATGCAAGTAGATTTATTTCTTTATTTGTACTCAAACACAACCATAAAGGTTTATCTTCTGATCAGAGAAAGAAAATAAACAAAGCAACAAAGGTCTTCGCAAAAGAGAGTGTATAAGCCAAATTAACAAGGTCTTTGTTCTTCCCAGGTTAACAATAGGAAGAAAGCAAAAGGTAGGAGTATGAGGAAAGGAGTCTCCATGCTTCTCTATGTTACTTTGATTCCTGATAAACAACTTCAGTGTGTGTTTAAAATCTTGAGGATTTATATTATTAACCAAACAAGAATTTTTACAATCAGGGAACATTTGTCTGGTTTCCCCCTCGCCTCCTCCCTCCCCACCCATCCCCCCAACCAGCACACACAATTTTTGTAGAATATTTTGTTGGCTATAATTAAACTATGTGTGTTAATTAGGATTAGATTTTAAATGCACTGCTTGGGAAGTTGAAAAATACAGGATCTGAATGAGCCCAAATTGAGATGACACTTGAATTTTCGCAGATGTTTCCATAATCCTAATTTCAAATTGATTGTACTTCCTGAACAGTGAGAAGCCATTTTCAGTTATTTATTCAGACGTGTGCACTACTTTTCCCTCTGCCAGTGGTAGAAAGCATCTAGCACTTTCGTTAACTCCTTCAAATAAACTGATTTCCGAGGCAGGTTTTAATGGGAGGGGTGCCAAATAAGACCCACCCGCTCCTAGGGTCACCCCAGAGCCCATGTACGGGCCCAGGCAGAAATCTGGGCTCCAACAATTTCTCCCTCGCCTGTCCCCTCATGATGGGTTCAGCTGGCTTTTGACTGTGATTGCTCAACAGGCCAGGGAAAAAAGCAAAGAGAGACAAAAAAGGAGAACTTTCCATATTATTGGCTACGAGCAGCCCATAATCTGTGACACTTGACTCAGTCACAAAGATGTGCAGCAATAGTAGGCTACATAAGCCCAGGGTTTGGACCCGACAGCAAGGCCACCTGTAAAACACATTCCCAAACAAATGGCCTGTGAAAGAGAGAATAAGCCCCCGCCAAAGCTAAGTGTGTCGGTACAAAGCAGCATTTCCGCTAACGCTGCAAGTCCAACACCAGACTTGGAATGTGCTTGAAAGAAAGGGCGGTCATTTCTTGTGTGCATGTGGATTTGTTACAGTTTCTCTCTACATTTTCTGTTCGACTCAAAATCCAGAAAGCCTTCAGAAATCCTGCCTTGGAAGCAACCCTGTTCTACTGACAAGTCTCCTATTTGATTGTAATTCCTTGCAGCTTTCCTGTTAGGGGGGCCTCTGCTGAATTAGAGGCATCGTGCCTTCTTCCACCTGTAACGATTTCCCACTCAACTGTAAGACAATGGCCATGATTGATCTAATGAGGGACTGGAAAAGCCAGCTGATTGCTAGAAATAGTAGAAAGCAAAAACTTGTGCTTGGCTTCGCGAAGAATTTCTCATCAACGTCTGGTACCCTAACCTAAGTAGGTAAGCTGCCTCATAGCAAATTAGGTAAGGCACTTAAGCTTTTTCTTGGTGGGAGTTCCGAGAGAGAGGGCAAGGCAGGATTTAAGCAGAGACGGATGGCCGATGAAATGTTCACGTTTCAGAGCGACAATCACATGTCATTCTATATGGTCCCGCGAAGGCCGAATTCTTTTTTTTCTAACAAAATCAGTTTGAATAAATGCAACTGCACATGAGAGTTAAAGTTTTTTGTTTCTGTTTTTGTTTTATCAGGCTAGTGTTGTTTTTTAAATATTTGAAGTGCAGCGGAAATAGCCTTTGTGTATTCATTTGTTAAAGAAAATAGCATGCTGCCAAGGTACATAAAAGTAATTCACATAATGTCCCTGAAAATCACATAATTTTTTTTCCTCATTGCATCTTTTAGGGCTGTGTTTCTTAACCCTGGCTGCACAGTAATCACCTGATGCCCAGATCATACCCCAGATCAGTTATATCAGTGTCAGGGCTCAGACCCAGGAATCCCTATTTTTATGAGTCCCAGGTGATTCTAATGGGCAGCCAAGTTTGAGATCCAATTATTGTACTAAAGGGTCTCCAATATCGAGGAGAAATTTTTTCCTCTGGTCTTACATGCAGATGAAAGAGTCAAGTAGAATGGTCATCTCCCCATCTCTTGCCCTGTTAGTTACCTGAGGATTCACAGTTCAGCATATGGGCACCTGGGCTAGTTCCGAGCCCTGCTAGAGCCCCTCCCTCTGGGGGGTCCTTGCAATCCCTTGGATAATGGGACAGGGAGTTGAAGTGACTTGCCTAAGGCCAATAGCTGGTAAGAGGCAGAACCTGGTTTCAAAATCAGGCCAGTGGGGCACCTGGGTGGCTCAGTCAGTTAAGCGTCTGCCTTCGGCTCAGGTCATGATCCCGAGGTCCTGGGATCGAGCCCCACGTTGGGCTCCCTGCTCCGCGGGAAGCCTGCTTCTCCCTCTCCCACTCCCCCTGCTTGTGTTCCCTCTCTCGCTGTGTCTCTCTCTGTCAAATAAATAAAAATAAAATCTAAAAAAAAAAAAAAAATCAGGCCAGTGTTGGCTCCAGAGACCCAGTCTTTTACCATGACAAAAGCAAAGGTTTAATGCTGGGGGCCTAGGAGCCACACCCAGCCTCAGACTTGTTTCATTTGGCTCTCATGGAAGTCTAAAAATGTTCAAATTTGTGTGCCTCTATGGTGGGTGTGTAATCTCTAGTTCACCTTCATCCCAACCACTCCCTGCGGTCTTCACATTGAGCACCTTTCAACCATTTACTTTAACAGCTTGGCCTGTGCAGGCGTTTGAATTCACATCCCTGTGCTAAGGCTAGAAGGGCCTTTAAAATTATAGCGAAGTCACAAAAGCATAAATGCAGTCACATATTTCCATCCATTACCCATCAAAAAAGACTAAAATTGTCCCTTCCTATCCGAAACGGATGCTCCTTATTAACGTCATTCAATTATTCACTTGTTCATTCGTTCATTTATCTAATGCATTCCTGCTAGGTAGAAGACACTTTGTACGTAAAATAATCCAGAAGGACAGGAATTAATTAACAGGTATGTCCCATTAAGGGCCAGGCATTTGGTTGGGCATTTTGCAGACTTTTTTTTTTAGCTAATATTTAATCCATTCAGCAACCTCTCTAATACTACTAGTATGAGTATTTTACTGATACTGTAAACAGAAAGTATGTGAACCAGGGCAGGGGCATTTTCATTCTTTCATTTAATAAATATGGATGAGTAACTGCCACGTGCCAAGCACAACTCTAGATTATGGTGACCCAGGAGTTTGAATAAGACTGACAGGTTGCCCACCCTCCGTCAGTGATATGCTGGAGCCCTTCTTATCTCAGCCCGTTTGCAAGAGCTATCAGATAAGTAAAATTTCAGTGTAAGCAGTTGTTAAATGACTGGGTAACTAGAAATCAGTCATATTAGGAGTATTCACACCATGGGAATTGGTGGCAACTACAAATCAGGACCTTTCTCTTTGTGAGCCAATTTACAGCAATGTATGAAGTTTTAGAATTCAGATCCAGGCCTGTCTGCCTCTGAAACCAGGGCCATTTCTACCCTGTGGCTGAAGAAAGACGTTTCTATCCTCAAAAAGCTATAAAAATAGGGAGAGGGGCACCAAGGTGGCTCAGTAGTTTAAGCATCTGCGTTCGGCTCAGGTCATGATCCCAGAGTCCCCAGATCGAGCCCCGTGGCGGGCTCCCTGCTCAGCAGGGGGTCTGCTTCTCCCTCTCCAGATCCCCCTGATTGTGCTCTCTCTCTCTCTGTCAAATAAATAAATAAATAAAATAGGGAGAGAGAAGTACATCGGCACTAAGATGTAGACCCTGGATTTGAATCCCACCTGCTACTTAAGAGCCATGTGACCTTGAGGATTTAAGTTAACACCTCTTTGCCTCAGTTTCCTCTTCTGTAAAATGGAAGGAAAATAACACTTACCTCACTGGATTGTTGTGAAGATTAAATTGGTCAATATGTATAAAGGGACTAAAAGGCTGACATTTAGTAAGAACTATGTAAATGTTAATGACTATTACTAAAAAGAAATTTATTAAAGTTTATTAAAAAGAATAACAAAGAAATAAACAAAGCAAAGTGTGTGGATACAAGTGCTTGTACCTGAGAGAGAAAAAGAAAAGATTTTGAGTCAGAAGAGAACCATTTCTCTCATTCCCTTCCATTTTGTCAAATTATATTAAAAGCTCCTGCAATTGTCCAAAGTTCGCAGATGCTCCCTGATTTGACCATGGCTGTTCTTATTATAGTGGTAGAAGGGAAAACTGCTTTGTCAAGTTGGAGATCCATCCAAATCCAAAAGAAGCGGATGCACTCTATATTGCCTCCTCCAAGCATAGGCTCACCAAGACCCCCAGAGAGCTGTGGTAACATAAAAATGCATGCCTTCACTGTGTCCCTTGGCTCTGCCTAAGCAAATCAGTGCATAGCCTTTCCGGAGTCCATTTTTCTGTGATCCTTTGAAAGCAGGTCTTTTGAGTGTTTAAAAATGTTAAGAACTTGTAATCAACATTATTTTATCTTTTTTTCTTTTTTTGTGATTTGTGTTGATTGATTATATCAGCACCTTTTTAAAACAGAACTGTGCTGTTACCTGCCCACTGAAATCTATAAATATTGCTAATCAAAGCTACTCTCGTGATGGAAGCAATTCTTATATAGAGTTAAGAAGGGAGAAAGGATCCAAGGATAAGAGAGACATCTAATCTATCAAGATGTGGGTACTTGAACACACTTTGTAACAAGTATGTTTATGTCTCAATGAAAATTTACAAGAAATAAGCTTTCAGTTTAAATATCAGATCTAGTTATTTCAGGTTAATAAGAATAAAAAGGCCTTGAGCAATCTATCTAGAAGTGGCCACACGATTTGTTAACTGAAGATTGAAAATTTTATGATTGCGAGTAGTTACTCAATCTTGTATCCACAAAGATCAGCAAAACTGGCTACTTGGATTGTCCTAGAATTTAAGTCCACAGAGGGTGAATGTGTCATATTTAGTGTTGTTTATTTCATCAGAGGTTAGATTAAGCAGTCGTTAGTTCAATCAAATTACTTAATATTATTACTTCATATAAAATGCGCCATAACCTCTATACACATCAAAGTGTATAATTTACACCAAAATCATTACTTGCCAATATTTGGGGACCTTGGTAGGAAATCAAGATACCATCTAGTCTGGCCAGTGAGAATGAAATTTCTTTTCTTCCTTGCCTGAGAACTGCTTTCCCTCAGGCCTTTTCAAAGACTTTGTCAAAATTTTAAACTAAATAGATGTGCAGTATATAGTAATGATCTAGAATTACTACTAATAAATTTCTCTGAAAGCTGTAATATCCCAATGTCCAACTGTTCTGAAACTTCCTGCCCAGACTCTTAATGATATGATTCAACTCAAAGTCCAAAAGAAGGAGGAAAAGTTAGTGAAACAATGTACAAAAAGAATTTAAATTAAAAGGTGGAGAAAGTTACAGAGAATAAAATACATTCTTGACTTGATGGCAGGCTTAATGGGAACTTCCAAAGGAAGCTAGAAATTGGGAGGGGGGATCCTCTCTCTCTCTCTCTCTTTCTCTTTCTCTCTCTTTCTTCTTTCTCATTATTTTCTGTATTTTGAAATTTTGAGCCATTTGGGCGATTTTTGAGGATTGAAATTTTAAGGATGCATTTTATTTTTTTAACCTTAGGAGTAGCCTAATGATAAACAAGATTTTGTGTGGTTCCTCCCTTCATCAGAAACAAACTAAATTTAACTGAGCAAACATATATGGAATGCCTATGCTCTGTAGAATGTTTAAGGACCAGGGTTATGCCCTTCAGAAGATTATATTCTGACAGAGATAGACACATGTATCATAAATTGAGGAATAGTTCACATATATAAATTAAATAGATGGACATTGAGAATAACCAAATAAACAACTGTGAAGAACAGATTTTTTTATATTTTTATGTTCATTTTTCTGGTGATAAACAATTCTAGAAAACCTAGAAAATTTTAAAAAGTCCTCTAGACACCAGAAAAATCCCCTAGAGATAATCACCATTGCCCACATTTTGATGTTCAGTCTTCTAGCCTGAAAGACAAATGAAAAAGGATGAGCATGAGAACCATGATAAAGGTACAACTGATAAGATTTGACAATTGATTGAATGTGGTGAGAGGAAAATCATCAAGAATAACCGTATTTCAGAACTAAGCAACTTGGTGCACAGTGATACAATAAACCAGATAAGGACCATGAGAAGAGCAGCAGGCTTACAGGGAAAGGACAGGTGTAAATTTAAATGTTTGAACTGGAGGTAACAGCAGTAGAGTAACATGGAAATCCTAGTATGTGGATGGTTAGGTTGAGTTGATACAACTGGTAATATTCTTATGGTATCCTAATTTAGATTGGTCATTTTAAATTTATTTTTTAAAGATCATTCTCAACTGTATATCACAAACTCTGAATTGTAGTGAGAAGAAGCTGAGATCATATTTTGATCCTCATCATTAGCTCAGATGAATACATTTAAAACATATATGTGTTGTATAAAGTGGTCCTCCCGTTATCTGTGGTATGAAGTCATAAGGAGATATGCAATGAATAGTCCCATTCATAAACAATTTTGACCAATGTCTACCAAAAATGTCTTATCTTAGGCACCTATGAAAATATCAATTTATTAAAAATTGAAGTTTATGGGCCTTGTTCTGTTCTACAAGTGAGATAACAATATCAC
The DNA here is from genome assembly GCF_054177405.1 of Leptonychotes weddellii. NCBI lineage: Eukaryota > Metazoa > Chordata > Mammalia > Carnivora > Phocidae > Leptonychotes > Leptonychotes weddellii. Next base: position 72,037,941 of record NC_138369.1, read on the forward strand.
CAAGAACTAAATGGTTATTAACAATGAAAATAAGTCACATAGCTAAAACTGAGAGAAGCCTAGAGAGTGAGGCTTAGAGAAGTCAGATTTGCTCACTGGGCCACTGTGGCTGAACAGAAATGTTATATAAGGATCTATCTTCACTTTCCTTATTCTTGCAGATCCTTAACATCTACTTTGTGCAGAGTTAGTCCACTTGGATCTGGAGCAAATAAATAAGTGATAGACATCACTGGGTATATACCCAATTTTCATTTTCCCTTATTCCTTGCTATCAATTTCCTATTTTGTTCATGTAGGCCATGACCCCTGACCTGGGGGATTAATTTTGATTGGTCTGAACAAAACATGATAATTCATTTCATTTTACTAGTCATTGGTCTATGTGCAGGCATGTGATACAGTTATGGCCAATGAGAGGCAAGAGGAATTCTGTAAAAGTTTTTGCCTCCTTAATGAGAAGGAGAGCAATGGGAATAGAAAGCCCATTGCCCAACCTCTGCTCCCACCCCCCAAGGATATGATTATTTTGAGCGTTAGCAGCCATTTCCAACCACGTTAAAACAACAACATTAAAATAAGGAGAGGATAGTTGTACAACAAAAATCAGAGAATCCTACCTCTTTTAGGACATCTCTGGAATGCTGTGCCAACCCTGAAATCCCTACCTCCAAACTTTATGTTATGTTTAACCATTAGTTGACTTTATAGTTGAAGCCACTATTAGTTGGTTCCCTTGTAGTGAAAAGTAATCCTAATAAAGTCTGTAAAGCATCTATCATAAAGCATGCCCTTGATAGATTTTAATTTAAATAAAATTAATGCATAGGCTTAGATGCACATTGTAGAGCATAGATTTAGTCTAGCTGAAGAGTGGGTCTGGGATAGGCACTCAGGTCCCAAAGTCTTGCATACTTCACTTAAGACCAGCTTTACTATTATCCATATCTAGGTGTTAGCTTTGGTTTCTTGATTTGTTTTCCAAAGTAGATGTGCGCCTTGCAACAACCCAGGTTGCTGAGTTCCAGCAAGATCCAACACCCCCCTAACCCCAAGAGATGGGCACTCTTCATCAGACCAGTTTTCACTCCTCTGGGCATTGCTATGAGCCACCAGTCACCAGTATATCTTCTCTCTCTGCTTCTTTCTACACCCTTGAGAACAACCATGTTGGAGTGGAATGAACAGGAGCTTGGCAGAGTAAGAGATATGGAAAAGGAACAGAGGGCTGAATAATCCATCAGCTGGCTAATCCATCTTTGAATAATTCATAAACCAACTAATCTGACCCTACCATCCTGCCTATACATCTAGGAAAACAAAAAGCAGCCTTCAGGCAGCTAGCCTTTTTGCTTCTTCCAATGAGCTCCAATATCTCAGGGCAAAGCCAAGAATTGTTCCTGCCACCACCATATCCATGGGGCTTAGAAAGGGCAGCCAGTCAGTTATATGTTCTTCTCTGTAGTTTCACAAGCAATACAGCAAAATACTTCAGACAGAGGAAACAAAACATCAAAGAATTCAAAGGAAATGAGGTCATCAGAATCAAGTCCCCAGTGTTCCCAGGAAGAGAATCCTCATGGTTAAGAAAAAAGACACAAAAACAGCAAAAATCTGATTCTAGATCTCCCTTCCTTCTCAGGAACAAAAGTATGTATTTCTCGGTCCCTAATGTGGGGACATAATAGAGATCCCAGGTCATCGTAAAGGAGAGTAGAACTATACCTCATTGTTAACCTGGCATGGAAGGGTGGTCAATACCAGTGTTTTCGGTTATTGATGTGCTCTCTGTCCTTGATATAGGAAGTCTACATTTTAGGGAGAAAAATGGTTTGATAGGCTGTCCCCAGACAATTACTAGTGGGACAACAATACAACTAAAATGTTTAAAAGTTGGTGAGATTGGGAATCAGGTAGTCAGTATCCACACCTAAACTTTAAAGAGGAAGATAGCTGTCACTACATGTCCTTATTTGTTGAGGTAAAATAATCCTGAGATATTTTCCCTCTTGCGTGAGAAAGAAAACTGCAATGGAATGCAAACAAGTATGTCATAAATGCCTTTAGCATTTATCTTTTCATTCTCCACACTTCCTGGCTTTGGCTGAGTGTCACCTCTATGCTGAGCACTGTGCTGGGCAGAGGGACTCATAGAAGAATCACATAAAGCCTCTGCCCATGAGATTTCACAGACCGGGGTACACAATTACTCATCTAGAAGCCTTGAATTAATTCTGTTTGAACACTACCATTTGCCTTGATATAACTCACATAGAATCCCATAGAATGTTGCAGGCAGAAGAAAGCTTAGAGAGGGGCGCCTGGGTGGCTCAGTTGGTTAAGCGTCTGCCTTCGGCTCAGGTCATGATCCTGGAGTCCCTGGATCGAGTCCCGCATCGGGCTCCCTGCTCGGCAGGGAGTCTGCTTCGCCCTCTGATCCTCCCCCTCTCATGCTCTCTGTCTCCCATTCTCTCTCTCAGATAAATAAATAAAAAATCTTTAAAAAAAAAAAAAAGAAAGAAAGCTTAGAGAGCTAGCAGGGAAGCAGAGAGGGGGATACTGTAAGATTTGAATGGCTCATCAGCTGGTTTATCCATCTCTGAATAATCAAGGAACTGGCTACTCCAGACTAGCACGGCTAAACTAGCACCACATGGTCAAGGTGCTCAATCACATTTGTTAAAGGGATAAATGAGCCCTCGCTCCATGCAAAAACGCAAAAAGGCAAAGCCATCTCTGAAAGGTAAGAGATCAGGTGGCAAATTCTCCCAATCTCTAGTTCATCGCTCTGCCACATGCTGTGCCCTTAAATGAAAATAAAACCTTTTATCATTCACACTTTGAGGCTCTTGTCTTCATGCCTTGACCTGCTTCATAAATTTTAATAAAGCTTTTTTTAAAGTAAATATTTTATTGGCATATAACACGGAGGTAGAAACATGCACAAACTGTAAGGGTAAAGCTCAAAGTATTTTTACCATGTAATCATACCTGGATAACCACCATCTGGATCAATAAATAGAGATTACTAGCACCCAGATACCTCCTCTGTAAGCCTCTGCCTTTACCCACCTCCCAACCCCCTCACCCCAACACACACACACACACACACACACACACACAGATAGCTGCTATTCTGACTTTTATCACTATTGTTTACTTTTGCCTGTTTTTAAATTTTACGTAAATAATTAAGAACATACTTTTTTGCAGCCACTTTCTTTCTCTCAATATTCTACCTGGGAAGATTCATTCCTGTGATATAGCATGTATTTATTACTGTATAGTATTCCACCGGGTGCATACACACATAGTCACAAGCCCACATCCATCACAATTATTCATCCCTTCTATCATTGAGGGACATTTGATTCACTCCCAGTTTCAGGCTGTTAAAAATATAGCTGCTATAAATGTTCTAGTTTATATCTTTTGATGCAACATGTACCCATTTCTCCTTCATATACACGAAGAAGTGGAATTGCTGACCATAGGTATATGTTAAACTTCATTAAAAACTGCCAGTTTTCCAAAGCAGTCTCACTAACTTCCATTTCTATTAGCAACTTGTCCTTACTGAATTTTGTGTTGTAGAGGTTGGGTTTTATTTTTAGGCATTTTGAAGGATATACGGTATCTCATTGTGGTTTTAACTTGCTTTTCCTGGTGACTATAATTAGTCAACATAATTGTTGATCACCTTTTCCTATGCACATTGGGCCATGTAGATCATTTCTTTATTAGAAAGTGTCTTCAACTCTCTTGCCATTTTTAAGTGGGATTAGCTTCCTTTTTTATTGATGTGTGGGGTTTCTTTATATATTTGGGATCTGAGTCTTTTGTCATATTTTTTGCATCACAAATTGCTTTGCCTTTTGACTTTCTGAATGGTATCTTCTAGTGAGCAGAAATTCTTCATTTTAATGAAATCTAATGTATCTGTTTTTTTTTTCTTTTACAGCTAGTCCTCTTGTGTTTTGTTCAAGAAATCTTTGCCTACCCCAAGTTCATGAAGATATTGTCCTATGCTGTCATCTAGAATTGTGTCATCTAGTTGCCACTAGCCACTTGTAACCATTTAAATTCACATTAATGAAAGCTAAATAACATTAAAACCTAATTTCCTCAGTTGCAGGAGCCATATTTCAAGTGGTCAATAGTATGTGGCTAGTGGCTAGTAGACAGTGACATGGACATCATCATAGAAAATTCTACTGGACAACACTGGTCTAGAAGCTTTGTTGTATTAACTTTCACATTGGTATTCACAATCTACCTGAAACTAATTTTTTTGTAAAATGTGAGATAGGGCCATTCAATCTTTTATTGGGCCCACTGATGGGATATTTGGCAATCAGGAACATTTGCACGAGACTCTGCATGAGCAGAAAAATGAACTTTTATTGTGTTACACCACTGGGGTGGAGGGGGTTGGTTTGTTTGATTTAGCAGCTAGTGTTGTTCACCTTAATGAGTAGTCTATAATGTCACCAGTCCTCCTGTTCTACCCTTTCTCAATCTTCAGTTTCAGTGCATGTTTTCTTCAGGGATAAGACTTCCAATTCCTATCCTGTTTGTCCTTCCTTTCCAATAACTCATGCTTTGGAACCATATTTGCAGACTTCATTCCCATCACTAGATCTTTGACATGTGGGGCATATATATTCATACACACAGAATAAGTTTTGTTTTTTTTTTTTAAGAGAGAGAGAGAGAGCACAAGCAGGAGGGGCGGAGGGAGAAGGAGAGAGAATGTCCAGCGGACTCTACCCTGAGTGAGGAGCCCCATGTGGGGCTCGATCCCATGACTCTGAGATCATGACCTGAGGGGTCGTTCCTTTAACCAACTGCACCACTCGGGTGCCCCCAGGATAAGATACTCTTTATTGAGTATCTGCTATGTGCAAACTACTCTCCACCAATATCTAACTCTTCCTCACTGGATTTTATAAGAATACTATCCCACACTTCCCTAATCTGTTTGGCTTCACAAAATATGATCTGATCATTGTAGACACATTCATTCTTCCCCCAGAATTTACGAGTTGGAGAACCATTCTAAGACCTGTCTTTCATAGATACCTCTTTAAGAATAAGCTGCCATGAGCTGAAGAGTTACTATGCAATATTTAAAATGTGGGACTATACACAAAGAGAAGTCCTATTTCCCTTGAGGGGGGCTGGATCACACACATCAGGGGGTAGAAGCTGACCACTTGGACCAATGCTACATCACAGTCCTGGGGGCTCTTTGGGATCAGATAATTATATGAAGTAGACACTAGCCAATGGATAAAAAGGTGAGGCAGAGAAAAAATGTTGTTGGTCAAATATGAAAAGCTAAATTTGTCTTTGAGTATCTTGTCAAGTTGAGGATCTGTATGCAGGGAATTTATTATGGAAATGCCCCCAAGGAAGTGGAGAAAGCATGGGAGAATAGGAGACTAAAGGTAAATTTCAAGCAAAGCACCAGCCTTAGTCAGATCCCACAGGGGAGTTATAGAGTATAAATTACCCAGCTCATGGCAAGTGAGCCAGGCTTTGTGCGGTTGTATTCATCAGTCAGTCACTGACCAAAAGCTACTACTGGGGGGGAAAGAGGGGAAGCAGAAAGCAGGAGGCCAAGGCAAGACAAAACTCCCAGGCATTGCCAGCAGTCTGTTTGTGTGGACAAAGTGCCTTCAGCAACCTGCTGTCAAGCCTCTAAAGTGAGTCACTCACAGATACAGGTCATTAGAAGCAAAAACACACAGATGTTGAAAAAGGGGCACCTATAAGCCAGAACAAGATCCATGGGATGAAAGAGAGTCACGTTAGTGTCCACATGTCAGCTTTAAGGGGCAAGGACACGCTTAGTGGTAGGGGACAAAACCAGAGATCGGGGGCAAGTAAACTCAGTAATAGCCCATGATGGGGCCAGATAGTCCAGCCTTCCTTTTTCATTGATTGATCCCACTGAGCATGACGGAGTTTGTCTGGGTTATAGGTTCAGAACCAGAACAGACTAACTGAATGGTTTAAGCTGATTGACTTCATTTCATACATTCCCAGGAATTCTCCTTCTGCATGAGAGTTCTACAATTCAATAACTGTATCATTCGTTCTTTCATTCATTCTCAAATATTTTTTAATATCTCCATGTATCAGACACTTCCTGAGGAATAAAATGAACGAGACCAATGTGATCTCTGCTTTCATGGAGGATACGTTACAATCTAGTAGGAAGGAACTAAAGTTCAGAGAGGTAAAGGAACTTGCCCTAAACTACAAAGCTAGAGAGGCAGAGGTACTATCTCATCCCAGTTACCCAGATCCCACCCCTGGTTCTTTTAATCCAGCGGGCTCCCTGGAAGATGCAAACAGTCAGGTCACTCACAGCAATCTAGAAGCAATGGCTACATTTTTCTTCCTCCCTAAAAAAAGGCTTCTTGGGATGGTGGGAGAGAAAGGTCAAATGAATTTAATTATCTTATTAGCAATTTGGGGAGAGGTGTTGCTTTTTCATTAAAATACAATTATAAAAACTGAGCAAAAATTAAAAATCAAGTCCAATTTTTGTATAGAGAGCACAAGGCCAAAAGACTATCCTTTCCCTTTTATAAACACCTTTCCCAAGGTGTGAAAAGACTTGGTGATAGGTGTATAATTTTACTGATCCTTTAGAAGCAGCTGAAATGTGGAAAAACCAGAGAGGTAGCTTAGAATAGATCCCCTGCCTTAGCTTCAGCTGCGTAAATGTGGTCATTTCAAGACAGATTCCCAAAGTTAATTATGTTTTCCTGTAAAATGTAACATTAATTGTAAGTGTAGAGTATTAAAATGGAATGTATAATACACTACTGAGATGGTTTGTTGTATTTTTTTCCCAAATAAGTGTATCTCACATGAGGTCCCTGTAATGGTATTAATTATTTATCACTCGATGTGGAGAAAATATCAATTGTAATAAAGTATAAAAGGGTTATTAGCTTTTCTGAACAATAAATAAAGGGGAAGTTGTGAGATCAATATGATGAATATATTAAGTTAAAATTCTCTTTTGCCATAACAGCTGATAGGATTTTATGTACCAATCTCATGAAAGTGTTATAGATATTTAAAAAAGAAATATATTAAATAAAAATAAAATCTATTAAAGAGGGTATTTTAAATATTTAATGATATAATTAAGTCTTATTAATGTAACATTCTTTATTTTTCAGATGAAAAATTCACAGGATTGTCATCCCTTTCATCTTAATCAGACACCATGTTTGTTGTAATTATTTGTTATGTATTTTCATTAACATTTGATGAATATTAACTGTTTGAAATAAAACGGTATTTTTTTCTTTAGCTATGATGACTAACAGGGGCGACTTCACAGTTAGCAGATGGAGAGCCAGAAAAGAAATGGGAGCTGTTCCAGCAAACTCTCTGAGGTAAAGGGCAGAGCACAGTCAAAAGTTCTCATGGTTCCACCTCCTGCTTCCCACTGTGGAGGGACCCATGGCTTTGCCATGCCTGCGAGAACACACCTTAGCATCTTCTGGGAAGCACGAGGTCTAGCGTGGTATAGAACTGAATTCAAATACAGCTTGTGGTACCTCCCCCTTTAGTTTTGGGCAAGTTGCTAACCCTCTTGAGCCTCAAGTTCCTTATCTATAAAATGGGAATAATAACACCTTCCTTGTATTGCAGCTGTGAGGATTAGAAAGAGTAAATATGTAGAGCCTGGTCCAGAGTAGATGCTGAATAAGGAAAAAAATAATCATTTGATGCACACCCTCGAGTACTAGAAATGATGGGAAAGAAGGCCATAGAGTAGTTCCTGATTCAGTTTAGCTGGAGTAATAAGACACAGTTCCTTTCAAAGAATATGCGTTAAAAATTGGTGAGGACTTTATGCTATGAGAGACACCGTCAGGAAAGTTAACAGACAAGCCACAGACTGGAAACAAATATTTGCAAACCATATCTCTGATAAAGGACTTATATTCAGAATATATAAAGAACCCTTACAACTCAATAAGAAGACAAAACCTTGACTACTCATTAAGAAAAAACACATTCCAGAAAGTTCAGTGCTCAAAGTTGGCTGTTTGGTTGTTTGTTACTGGAAATTGTGTAGGTTTTATGAAATGAGTTAATGTATATAAGAGGAATGTGTATGCATTGTGTACAAATGCAATCTTCTTTGGGGGCAGCGGGAGAGGATAAGTAGGGTTCTAACATTGACACTCTTGTACAACATTTATCACAGCTTTCCAGGAATCTTCACACTGAATGAAATTCACAACAGAGCCCCCAAAAGAAAATTTGGTTCGAGGAACTTACGAGAGAATGAGGGAATGAGTGAGTAGCTAATACCTTCTGGTACCAATAAAGATGTTCTACTGAAGGAGCAGAGAAGGTGATAAATACTATCTAGATTAAAAAAAAAGGGGGGTGGGGAAGAAATGTTAAGACTGACTGACTTGTCTTTGATATGTTGCAAGGGTCTCATTCTCTATGTGTGAGCATAATTCTACTAATAGCATGTAAATCACAAACTATTGCTACCCCCCGTAAAGCTTTGAAAGATCCCAAGGGAAGAAAGCATAAAGATGGGGTGGAAAGAATAGTAAGCACATCGAACTGCATCCACCCAATATTGTTTACACAAAACACGGTGGCATTGGATCATTTTTTAAAGACTTGGTTTTGTCTCCTTTTTAATTATGAAGGATAAAATAAAATTGAGTGACTGAGAGGAATAAATAGATAATGAAGTATCAAGGGTTTTTATATAGAAGCTCCTTATTAAAATGACTGTCTCCTTCAACTGTTTAATCTAATTTCTGCAAGGCATGTTTTCACTTGTTCTGCTCATATAAATGCACAGGTATTAGAGGTATTATTAAGACACTATGTAGTTCACACTCAGAGCTTGAAGAACTGCTTTAACCCCTTAAATGCTCAGTGAACCAACTGAAGAAGGACAACATGCGGTGAGGAAAAACCAAGCACTCATGGAAAACAGTGAAAGCAGTTTTTTTGAGCTCCAGATTAGACCCGTGTGCCTGTCCTCATGTGCGGGTCCTCTACAAAATATATAACCTCACCTGCAATCCATGTTCATTGAACTGGGGCCTCTATCTGGATGCTTTGTGATTCAGCAGTCATACCTGAGAAAGATATCAAGATTGGAAATGGGACTTTCAAGCAGACAATGGGAAAGTCTCTGCTCCCTATACTTCTATAGCTTTTATGGTCATCTTGCCTGTCAGAAAAAAATAAATAAATCAGACCTCTGGGTGTCCCAGTAACAATCTTCAAATAATCTTTCTTCATTTGGAGGGTGTTGCCAGTAAACCAGATTCTAGACAAGCTGCTCTCAAAGTGTGGACTTCAGACCAATAACATCAGCATCATCTGGCTGCTAGAAAAGCAAGTTCTGAAGCCCAGCCCAGACCTGAATCAGAAACTCAGGGAGTGGGACTCAACAATATGTGCTTTAATAGAACTTTCCAGGGGGTTCTGATACTGGCTCAACTTTGAGAATCACTACTCTAGATTGCTCGCATTTCAAGGGCTGCTTGACCAGTAACAGAAAAGGGGGACACATGCAGCCAGAGCCTGGCATTTTTATTCTGAATTTGCCCTTCTCTAACTACCTAGGTACCAGCACTCTGAGTCAGACATTTAACCCTTTATAAGCTGAGTAACTGGGCTGCTCAACATATGGGCAACTCCGGCAAATTGGCAGGATGCCACTGAGAAAGCTATGCAAATAGGGTGTTTGTGCAGGCTTTGATGACACTTTCAATATTCCTTGTTGAATTAGCAAAGCCTTTAAGTGGGTAGGGGACTGTCCCCAGCCCCAGGAATTCCCCAATAAGAGATAGGACCCTTTCTACCATGGAAAACCCAAACCTTAGTAAGGCTGATGGAGTTCCTGAAGAGATTGTTCACAGAGATTGGGTCCAAAGAAAGTTAATCCTATAAACCAAACATGCATGCAAACACATACATGCACCCTTAAAAATCAACCCATTTAGAGCATAAATTATAAAAAAAAAACCTTTGACTTCACAGTTTTAAGCAATAGTAATTATTAAAATAAAGTAAAATATAATAAATAATAAATATATCGAACTTAACGGATTATCACTTGAAGCTGTTGGTTTGAATTACATGTGTGACATGGAAAATGATTAGTTTTGAATACTTAATTAAATCCTGGTTAAATTTAGATAAGCTTTTTTTGTATCTCTTTCCATACTTTCAAATACCTGTGGTTTTGTGTTTTTCTTCTCTAGTTATAATGAATAACACTCTTTAGCCTCATTCTTTTTTTTTATGAAAAAGAGAAACAATAAAAAGAAAGTTAAAATGAAAAACACTTCCATACACAATTGAAGGGTTGGAAACGTAACAACACAAATTCTGAGAAATACAGGTTTCGCCTACACTGCACACACATTATTCTTTTGTTACTATTTACTTAAAAGTACAGTGTAAGCCTAAAATAGCTCAAACATTATGACAATGTTTCAGTAACAAATACCCCATCAGGGCTCCACTGAGAAACTTCAGCAGAAGGTAGAGTTGTCAGTTGCTTTGCTTTTATTTATACTAAGCAAAATCTGAGAGGGCCAAACTCAAGTCACCAGGGGAAATTTGATGACAATTCCTTGAGAAATATCATCTCACCTGGTTAGGAGAGTAGGGCTGCTTCTGAGACTGTCTCTTGACAACAGTCATGGTTGTAGTAGGTTTGAAGGAGCACTCAGGAATATACTCTAACCCAATGCCTCTAAACTTTTAAAATATGTGGGAATTGCCTGGGGGTTTTGTGAGTGTGCGGATCTTGATTCAGTTGATGTGGGGCAGGTTCTGACCTCTGCATTGCCAGCCAGTTCCCAGGTGATGCTGATGCTCCTGATCCCTGAACCCCACTTTGAGTAGCAAACTCTACTCCAGCTTTCATCCCCTGGACAAACAATCTCTTCCCCAGGACAAACTTGACAATGAGAAGGACCTCTCCTGAAATTACTTCTTGATTCTTAAAAGCCAAGGTAAGATCATTCCATTGTATTAACCATTATTATTAAAAAGTTGCTAATAAATGTCTTCCTTTCCTGAGGGAAGACGTCAAGGAAATACTATAGAGTTTATTTTCTGTGTTATCATGGATAAGATTCTTAACTTTTTGAACCTCATCCATTTAGCTAATATTTAGCTAACTCTACCCAGGTGCCAGGCCCTGTGCCATGCCCTAGAGACAGAGAAGACACACAGGGAAGCCGGTGATTTCAAAGCCTGTGATAAGGGCTATAATAAGGATTAGAGCCCCGTAGGTCACAGGAGCCCCAAAAGGAAGTACCTACAAACTGAGACCTATGTGACAAATATGAATTAGCCAAGTGAGGGGGAGATCTTTCCTGTTATGCCTATTATTAAATAGTGGCCCTCAATGAATCATGACTCTCTGTGTCCACACCATTTGCAATGTGATGTTGCTGTTGTTCCTATCAAGCGATAGAAGCTACTTGTCTTGAATCTGGGCTGCCCTGTGACTTTCTGACCAATAGAATGTGGAGGAAATGACATACAGAAATTCTAGAGCCTACACTTTATGAGATCTGTAGTCTCCATTCCCACCTTCTTGGAACATAGCCAATATGTAAAGAAGCTGGGCTAGATGACTGAATGATAAGAGACTATGTGGAAAGAGACATCCCAACTTTCTAGCCATCTTTACCAAGGCCCCAGACATGTGAGAGAAGCCACTGTAGGCCCTCCAGCTCCAGCTGGCCCATCTGATGACTACAGTCACCTGAGAATACTCAGGCAAGACTGGCAGAACACCCAGCAAACACACAGGATCATGAGAGATAATAAAGCACTGTTATTTTGAGATGGTAAAGGTTGGGATGGTTTGTTACACAGCAATAGATAACTAAAACACCAGATGAATGAGAGAGAGAGAGAGAGGAGAGAGCTGGGGGAGAGGGGACACACATATGAAAAAAGTTAAGTAATTCAATACGTCAAGACATGATGGTGCGAAAGGGCAGTAGTAAGAATTGGACCTAATGAGCAAGGCAAGGAACAAGTCCCTGAAGGGCCTTGCAGAGTTTAAACTTTATTCAGACACAATTTGGAGCCATAGCAGTGATTTCAGTTGAGGGGGATGCCATCATCAGATTCTTCACTTGTAAAGGGAACATTAATACAGTTACTATTCCTCCTAGGAGTTTTTATCTAGTGAGAATTAAATGAGATATAATGGTGAAAAACATCACTGGGTATTGCAGGGGGCTCCACTGAGACTCTGGACCAAGAAGACAAAGTAGGAGGCTCCTGAATTTCTCTCCTCTCACAAACACACTGAATATACAGCTACACAGTGAGAAATTCCTTCTGAGAGAAATCCAGAAACCAGTTGAGTGACTCCTACATATTAGGCAACTGAGAAAATGCCCATAGCTCAGGAAAGGCTGAAATACATTCTTGCCATGAACATCACCCCCAGCACAGTGCCCTATAATTAGGAGGGAACCCCTAACTCTCAGCTTCTCCCTGAGAAGTGAACCTCCCATGTCTAGTGTCCCAACTTTTGAAGCTGCCACCCAAGGGATAAACCCCCAAATTATCTAGCTCAGAAAGTCAACAGGTCTTGCATTCATGAATCTTACAGGACTATAGCAACCAAAGAAGCAGTTCTTAACAAGCATGTGAGCACTGGCCATGGCTATCCCCCACCCACCCCACCCCAGGCTCAGTGCAGAAGGAGCAGACAAAAATGCCCATCTCCCAATTTTTGCCTGGTAGGAGTTTGACTTCAAACTTTCCCAGTGCTGGCTAAGGATCCAGCTTCTAATCAGCTTGCATCTAAGTGCTGATGAATCTTGGCACACCCCCAAATATGAGGAACCACAAAGACAGCAGCTTGGACAATCACAAAGTTTCGAGAGACAGCCAAGATCCAGGGCAGGGTTGTACAATAAGGTACGTATCCTATACAAGACCATTCCTTCAAGGCCAGGAGTGAAAATAGCTTAAGGGACTTATGTGATATCATCAAACTGACCAATATATGCATTATAGAAATACCAGAAGGAGAAAAAGGGATATGACAAGTGTAAATATATATGCACCCAATATCAGAATACCTAAATTTATAAGGCAAATGTTAACAGACCTGAAGAGAGAAATAGACAGCAAAACAGTAACAGTAGGGAATTTAGATACCCCACATTCAACAATGGATAGATCATGTAGACAGAAAATCAATAAGGAAACATTAGAATTAAATTCTATTTTAGACCAAATGGACCTAACAAATATATACAGAATATTCCATCCAACAGCAGTCAAATACATATTTTGCTTGAGTGCACATAAAATATTCCCAGAATATATCATATTATTAGATCACAAAATAAGTCTTAATAAACTTAAGAAGATTGAAATCATATCAAGCATCTTTTCCAACCACAATGGTATGAAACTAGAAATCAATAATAAGATGAAAAATGGAAAATTCACAAATATATGGAAATTAAACCACAGGCTCTTGAACAACCAATGGGTCAATGAAAAGCAAAAAAGAAAGAAAAAATACCTTGAGACAAATAAAAACGGAGATGCAACATACCAACATTCATGGGATGCAGCAAAAGCAGTTCTAAGAGGGAATGATATAGTGATAAGTGCCTATATTCAGAAACAAGAAAACTCAAATAAACAGCTTAGCTTTACATCTCATAAAACTAGAAAAAGAAGAAAAAAACTAAGTCCAAAGTTAGTAAAAGGAAGAAAATAGCAAAGATCAAAATAGAAATAAATACAATAGAGACTAAGAAGACAATAGTAAAGATAAACAAAAGTGAGATTTTTTTTTGAAAAATGAGCAAAACTGACAAAGCTTTAGCTAGACCAACTATGAAAAAAGAAGACTCAAAATCAAAAATGAAAGACAACACATTAGAATTGATAACACAAATGCTAAGGATCATAACAAACTACTATATAACAAATTAGGCAATCTAGAAAAAAATGAATAAATTCCTAGAAACATATAACCTACCAGACTGAATCATGAAGAAATAGAAACTCTGAACAGATCAATTACTAGTAAAGAGATTGAATCGGTAATCAAAAACTTGCCAATAAACAAAACCGGATAGCTTCACTGGTAAATCCTACCAAACATTTTAAAGAAGAATTAATGCCAATCCTTCTCAAACTCTTCCAAAAATAGAAGAAGAGGGAACACTTCCACACTCATTTCATGAGGCCCCCATTACCTTGATTTCAAAGCCTGACATGGGACACTATTAGAAAATAAAATTACAGGCCAATAGCCCTGATGAATATAGTTGTAAAAATCCTCAACAAAATATTAGCAAACCACATTCAACAGCACAATTAAGGATCATATACTATGATCAGGTGGGATTTATTTCCAAAATGCAATGATGATTCAGTATAATGCAAGTCAATAAATGTAATACATGACATTAACAAAATAAAGGACAAAAATCATATGATCATCTCAATAGATGCAGGAAGAGCATTTGACAAAATTCACCATTTCATGGTACAAATGCTCAATAAATTGGGTATAGAAGGAATGTACTTGAACATAATAAAGGCCATGTTTGACATGCCCACAGCTAACATCATACTCGGTGGTGTTCTGTTAAATCAGGACCAAGACAAAGATGCCCACTCTCACTACTCCTATTCAACATAGTACTGGAATTCCTAGCCAGAGCAATGAGTCAAGAAAAAGAAATAAAGGACATCCAAATAAAAAGGAAGAAGTAAACTTGTCTGTTTGCAGATGACATGGCATTATATATAGAAAACACTAAAATGCCACAAAAACTGCTGAAACTAATAAACAAATTCAGCAAAGTTGCAGACTACGAATCAATATACAAAAATCAATTGTATTTTTATACACTAACAATGAACTACTGGAAAGAGAAATTGAGAAAACAGTCCCATTTTCAATAACACCAAAAACAGTAAAAATACTTAGGAATAAATTTAGCCAGGGTGGTGAATGATTTATATGCAAAAATTATGACATGTCGATGAAAGAAATTGAAGAAGACACAAATAAATGGAAAGATATTCCATACTCATGGATTGGAAGAATGCAGAAGAATGAAACTAGACCTCTTATCTTATACCCATACACAAAAATCAATTCAAAACGGATTAAAAATTTGAACATAAGACCTGAAACCTTAAAACCTCTAGAAGAAAATATAGGGGTCAAGTTTCTGGACACAGGTTCTTGGCAATGATTTTTTGGATTTGACACCAAAAGCAAAGGCAACTAAAGCAAAAGTAAACTTGAGGACTACACCAAAAGACTTCTGCACAGCAAAGGAAGACATTAACAAAATGATACGGCAACATCACTGAACGGGAGAAAATACTTACAAACCACATATCTGATAAGGTGTTAATCTCAAATACGTAAGGAACTCCTACAATTCAATAGCAAAAAACAAATAATCCAATTAAAAATGGGCAGAGGAACTGAAGAGACATTTTTCCAAAGAAGACATACAAAATGGCCAATAGGTCCATGAAAAGGTGTTTAATATCACCAATCGTCAGGAAAACGCAAATCAAAACCACAATGAGATACCACCTCACAGCTGTTCAGATGTCTATTATCAAAAAGACAAGTGATAACAAATATTGGCAAAAAAAATGTGGAGAAAAGGGAACCCTTATGCACTGTTGATTGGAATGTAAACTGGTAAAATCACTGAGGAAACAAATGGAGGTTCCTCAAGCAATTAAAAATAGAATTACCCTATGATATAGCAATCCCACTTCTGGAAATATTTCCCAAGGAAATGAAATCACTATCTCAAAGAGATACCTGAATTCCCATGTTTATTGCAGAATTATTCACAAGAACCAAGGAATGGAAACAACCTTAATGTCCATTTACAGATGAGTGGATAAGGAAAATGTGATATATACATAATGGAATATTAGTCAGCCTTAAAAAAGAAGGAAGTCCTTCCTTTTGTGATGAGATGGATGAATCTGGAGGGCATTTTGCTAAATGAAATAAGCTAGACGGAGAATGACAAATACTGCATGGTATCACTTACATGTGGAATCTTAAAAATAGAAAAAAAAAAAGTTGGATCCACAGAATCAGAGAAAAACAGTGGTTGCCAGGGGTTGGGGGCTGGGAGGAATAAGGAAAGACTGGTAGAAGGGTCTAAACTCTCAATTAATAAGATGAATAAGGTCTGAGGATCTAATGCATAACATGGTGACTATAGTTGACTATATAGGGTATTGTATAACAGATTTACCAAGAGAGTAGAGTTTAAGTGTTCTTACAAAACAAAAAACAAAAAAGGTAAATATGTGAGATGATGGATGTGTTCATTAATTTAATGGGGGAAATCCTTTCACAATGTATGTGTATATCAAATCATCGCATTATATACTTTACATATATTACAATTTTATTTGTCAATCAGACCTCAATAAAGCTGACCAAAAGATACGATAAAGGGAAGAGCCACGATTTCCAGAGCTGGTAAAAACTCAGTCCGGCCCTTTTTTCCTCTTTCACCACTCTTCCATATCCCTTGCTAATTCTGTGTCCCTCACCCTAGTTCAGATTTTGGCAGGGGGGACGGGGGCAGGTAACATCTAGGTTCATCTAGATGTTTGTGAGAGCAAGAAAAATGTGAAAGTGCCAAGGCTGTAGACCTTGAAAGTCTCACCTGGATCCATGCCACTGGCATGGTTTTTCTTTTCATTTCTCATGAGATGAATTTTCTAGAAGAGAAGCCGATAACCTGAAGGATTCCTCAATCTTGATCCTTGACGATAAATCTCAGGTTTGTTAATTAATAAGTTTACTTTGAAAGCAGTGACTCAGTCCCAGAGGACTTAAACTACCTCTTTGCAGGGCGGGAGGGAAGGTATTCCCAGCCTGGTCTTCACTTACTGATGCCAGGAATGTTGTAAAATCTAAGACAGTTTAGGTAACAGGGCTCTGAAAATTTGGGAGTTGCTTTTCCAAGAAGCCTAGGACAAAATATAAACAAAGGTAGGTTTTTTTTGTTTTTGTTTTTGTATTTAATGTTTTCAGGAGTTGGGGAAGGTGTCGAGATGAATGGAACCAAAATCCAAATTCCCTGATCTGTCTACCACATGATCCCACCCTTGGCTTAGTAGGATCTGATTCAGCCCGTATGTGAGATACAATGTAAGCCACATACTACTGGCTTCTGATGATGAGTAAAACCCCATCATTGTCTATCAGAAGAGTCTGACTTACTCTGGAGACGATTTTACCAGGCCACTAACACCTCCTAGTCTCATGGCCAACCTCAGAGCAGTTTCAACTTTTTCAATACAGCTACTCAATTGGAAGATGACACCACGGGAAAGTGCCCCCAGAGTGTGTTCTCTGTATTTCCTAAGGGTGTGTAAAATGCAGCTCGTGGATTTAATTAGAATTACCTCAGAGAAAAATCTCATTTCCCCTGCCAACAAGAAACATTAAGTGGAGCCAGTGATATTAGAATTTGAAATTCAGAAGGAGAATCCTCTGCAGGCTGGAACATTCTGTGTAGATAGGATTGTTCTTTGGGGAAAATGCTTGGCCTGGAGCCACTAGGGGGCTTGACAAGGCTCCTCCATGTCACATTTATGAGCAGGAGATACATGACTAAAATAAAAGCAGGGAGAGATTTATGAGGGGTTTATGATGTTACAAAAGGTTCCAAAGAATTGGTGGAGGAAGGTTTTGTTCAGGGTAATAGAGAAGAGTAAGTGTGTGTTGAAGGGTAGAGCTTTTTATAGGCTGAATTTATGCCCATGAGCATGAAATTTCTTTTCCTAGAACTAAAAGAACCCTATTCTTTTTTCCCCAGTAGCTTTTAGTTCAAACCCATGCTTCACAGAAAAGTGCTAACCTCGGGGTCCTGACTTACTGATATGTTGCATGTTTGTGGGGTGTGTCATGAGTAACTTGCTATTAATGCCAGTTAAAGTGTGGAAATGTCAGGTTGTCTGATTTTTTAAATACATATATATTACAAAAGATTCAAAATTATTTTAAGAGTTAAGCCTAGGTACAAATACATCTGAGGCTCAGGACTAAAGACAGCATAGGACACAAACAAGGGAGTGTTCTACTATGCCTGGACCACTCACACTGTGAATCCCATCAGGAAAAGGTTAGAAACGTTTGGCCTACTTCTAATAAATGCCATGTGCCTTCTTCCAGTTCCCCATCCTTATGTGCAGATAAATTGATTCTCTTCCTACTATAGAGGTATATTCACAACTTCAACAATCCTAGAGGTATCACTGTATCACGAGTCAGTCCAATAGTTAATACCAATAAGAACTGAGTGTGAAGCATAGAAAAAAATGAATGACTATAACTACAATAGATAAACTCCATAAATCTCAAAAATTTATTTTTCATTCACACAGAAGTTCAAGGCTAGAATTCAGTGGCCTTTTATTCTGGATTCAGAGTTCCAGTCTTCTTCCCTCTTGAGGCCCCCACTATCTTCAATGCAAGGTTCTACAGAAGGAGACAGAGAAAGCAAAAAAGACACACCTATTCCAAACCACATCAGCTCAGAAGTGACACTATAATTTTCAATTCCATTCTATTCATAAGAACCAATTGTAGAGACACGTCAAAATGCAAGGTGACCTGGAAATAAAGACTCTGGCCAGAGAGAGAGAAAGCCATTAGAAACAACTCTACACTATGGATGAAAAACACAAATACTTGGGAGCCTCTCTACATCTCTCCCAAATGGGCAGAGAAGTCACTGAACATGAAAGAATTAGGTGATAAAGCCAGACCCTCCTTTACCAGGTTCTGAAAATCAGGATCATGGTGCAATTAAGTCAATCAGATGGACCAAACCAGAATTTTGAATGTGGACCTGGCAGATCAAGGAGCAGGAATAGGAGAGAATTATCTCTGGCCACAGTGGCAGTGCCAACATACATAATGCCAATGGCATCTGATGGTGTCAGAGGTGCAAACCATGACACCCCACACTCAAATGCATTTCACGATGCTGGGTCATGGGGATTATTTGGGTTGTGCTCCTAACTGCGTGAATGCCCTTAGTGTCTGCCTATTTAAAAAGCTGAGTTCTCTAATATTCTCAGACATTCTATGAGCTATTCAATTTTCTCTCAAAAAATTTTTTTTTTTTTTTGCTTACATCTGTAAGAGTCAGTTTCTGTTGCTTGCAGCTCAAAATCTTGAAGGAAATAATAATACATGATGCTATTCTGGGTGGTAGAGGTGTGGGGAGATGGAACATTAAAATAATGATATTGGTTTTATTAGGCATCTCTTAAAATGGTAGCAAGTGAAAATCCAATTAAAAGAAGCTCCAAAAACATTTCAAGAAATTGGCAGCCTTGTTGGAGCAAGTGCCAAGTCTTCCAAAGTAACTATATTGAGGGAGATGATGTTGCTTGGATAGACATGTAAAAGGGGACACTTGGTGATAATTTTTAAAATCATATGTGGCATATAATGATAGAAGGTTTAGCCTGCACAAATGAGGAATATTAGATTAATGGTTTAAGAATGCTTAGCAAATGTAACCAATGTATGTACTCATGGCTTTAGACGTGTTCAGGTTTATACATTATTGCCTTTTCCTATACTATATATATTGCCTTTGCAGATAACTAAGGTTACATGTCTGCAAAAAGTGCATATCACTCACAGACGTTCATTTACTAGACATTTCTAGTCTAGTAGATAACTAAAGGATTATCAGAAAATATTTTTCATTTTTAGCTATTGTGTAAGATAATTCACCATCACGTAACAGATAATTGACAATGAGATAATATGTCATCTCTTCCATGAAGGCTTTTTTCTCTTTCCTTTTCTTTTTTTTTTTTTAATTTTGCTTAAAACATCACTGACATAACTACTATTTTTCTAAACTTACAGTTAATGGTTAGGAGGTTTCAAACCGGTATTTGAAATCCATCTCTACCGTTTCCCAGTATACGACCTTGGGCAAATCATTTATTTGTAACTGACTTCAGATTTTCCCTCCATTGAAGAAGAGACAGGACAAATTAGTGGGAAAGGAGCATAGATATAGATTATTATCAAGGGTTAGCTTT
The DNA here is from genome assembly GCF_054177405.1 of Leptonychotes weddellii. Lineage (NCBI taxonomy): Eukaryota > Metazoa > Chordata > Mammalia > Carnivora > Phocidae > Leptonychotes > Leptonychotes weddellii. Next base: position 72,058,095 of record NC_138369.1, read on the forward strand.
GTTTTGTTTGAAACGTGCAGGAACTGCTTACATATTTTAAATAATTAATTAACCCACTATATAACTAAATCATACCAAGCCACACAAAGACCAATTATAAAATGCATAATGAACTAAAGATTTTTATTTATCCAGTTCTGTGCACCCAAGCCCTCCCTCCTCCAAAAGACAAAAACTAACAAACCAATGCAAAATGTTATCAAGTAACCAAATTAAATAAGTGACGCGTCTTCTGGTAACAGTGAAGAATCACTGGCTTAGGAAGCAAACTCACTGAACAGAGTTCTCATTTCTACTATTTATATGCATATCGAGGGTCCATTTCCTACCCCAGATCGAAAGAGATCAACTGAGCCTAAAGGTAGTGACTTCACACTTGTCTGCTCAGTTCAGAAATGCATTATCCACTGTAAAACAAATAATATTTAGAGGCTTCAATGTATTATTTGAAATGGAAATAGAATGGATGGTGTTAATTGAAGGATCTGAGTTGTCATTTTATGAATATTTTAGTTCCATTATAAATTACTCACTTGTTCAGATATGTCAGCCTTCTTCCCCTCACCCTTCCATGCCCTAAAACATCTCCAGGCTAGTAAATAATTAAAAGATTATCAGAAAAAGTCAAAAGGAATCCGACATCAGAATAGCTCATGATGGATAGTGTTAAAGTTAGCCACAAATAAAAGTGTCTCTTAATTAACTACAGCTAACGGAATCACCTCCCATGTTCTGTCAGCAAAAACTCAGTCTCAATCGTCTCTCCACTTGGCCAGCTCTGATATGGTCAGAGCTACCTTATCTTTTTTCTCATGTGACAGAGGGGACTCAACAAGGCTTTGTTTGCTTTCAAAACCACTTGCTTACTGTGTGGGTCTTCTGGCTTCTACTCCCCTAAGTCTTCAAGCCTTGGACTGAAGACCAGGCCACTAATAAAAAGGGGCAGGTAATGACCCTGCCAATCCCAGTTGGCCACTCCAGCTCTGCCCTCTAGACCGGCGGAGCTAAAACAAGCAAGCAAAAAAACTAAATAAAGAGTATTCCAGGGTGCCTGGGTGGCTCAGTCAGTGGAGCACCTGACTCCTGGTTTCAGGCTCAGGGCATGATCTCAGAGTCCTGAGACTGCCATGAAGCCATGCCTCGTGCTCCGAGCTGGGCGTGGGTCCTGCCTAAGATTCTTTTTTTCCTTCTCCTTCTGCCCTCCTGGCTTGTGCTCTCTTGTGCTCTCTCAGTGTCTCTCTCTCTTAAAAAAAAAAAAAAAAAAAAAAATTCCAGATGCCAACGAAAGTCGCAAAGGAGGACAAAGAAGTAAAAATTCAGCCAAATGGAGAAGGATGCTGAGACAGCCAACGGTGGCTGAGAGAGCTCAGTGGGAAGCTGTCTTATGTTCACAACTGTGTTTCCCAATTAGTAAAAGCAAATGCTTGGAAAGAATACCGTGTCAACTCTGATACTCAATCGTTAAACCACAGACAGGTTGAATTATTTCGCTAAAAGATATTTCTTAACAAAACGTCCATTGGTTGGGTTGTGGTGCCACTGTCCCATAGGTATTAGTTTAATCAATCTGAGTCCACAGTTTATCAAATCATTTAATAACAACATGGTTTTAGGGGAATGTTACAGAAGAAGGCAGTGAAAACAGTAAGTAGATGAGAACTTGTTTTATCTATCAATAACCAGTATAAAAAGCCAAACCACAAAGTATCTATTGTCCTGTCTCATGGAAACCCCCTAAGAATACCCTGAATCATAATTAGAACTATTTACTGAACGTA
>NC_138369.1:72060372-72181427 GCF_054177405.1 Leptonychotes weddellii
GTCTTAGATTTAAACTCCTGAGTGTTATTCATCTATAAAACAATGGGATATGTCTACATGCTTTTAGATTAAGGTGCCATAATTTATTTAACCAGTTCCCTATTCTCAAGCATCCTAAATGATTCCTATTTTTTTACAATTGTAAATATATAACTTATATGTGGCATAATTCCTAAAGTAGTGTCCTGGGTTATAAGAAGTCATATAACAGGGGAGCCTGGGTGGCTCACCGTTGGGTATCTGCCATTAGCTCAGGTCATGATCCTGGGATCCTAGGATCGAGCCCTGCATGGGGCTTGGCAAGAAGACTGCTTTTCCTTCTCCCACTCCCCCTGCTTGTGTTCCCTCTCTCATTGTCTCTCTGTCAAGTAAATAAATAAAATCTTTAAAAAAATAAAAATAAAAAAAATAAAAATAAAAAGCCACATGAAGAAGGTAAAATAGCCCATAAACAGTCACGGAATGACAAAAATGATAACAATATTTCGTACTTTGTACTAGGAATTAATGTGGAATAATACTCAATTCAATAGAATAATTCTGGCAGGGTGTTATTCAAGCAAAAGTTCTGGTTAAGTGGGTACCTGAAACAATTTTAATATTTTGGCTTCTGATCTTCCTACTCTATTGAAAGCCCTGTGGCTATTAGAACTCAGATTTTTATTGCCCAAGATGCTGGCCCAGTATTAGTGCTCCCATAATAAGTCAGGATTCCTTTATACACAACATTCCATGCTCCTTATATAGATCAGAATTTTTCAATTAAACTCCTATTTAATTTTTCTCTTCCCTTTAGAATACTAAAAGGGATATTGTTTTCTGATTCTTCTTAATTGTTCTCCTTTTTCTGATCCAAATCAATTGAAACATCATAACAGCCTCAAAATTAATTACAAGATTTCCCCTCTGCTTGGATAGATATGTGCACATCTCAGAATGTGACGGCTGCGTTCATATTACTAATTACTCACAGCATCCTTTGATGGTTGTGTGTCTACACTGGACCAAGTGAAACAGCTCACCTTTACTTAGGAGTTGTTTTGTTTTTTTAAAAAGAAGGGGAAAAGCACAATGAAAAGGCGTTGATGATTTGGGTTTTCTGTGACTGAACAGAATCTACCCAGACTTTTGCCTTACTGGCTCAATTTGTGCTTTTTCTTTTCTTTTCCTTTTCTTCTTTTCTTTTCTTTCTTTTTTCTTTTCTTTTCTTTTCTTTTTTTTAAATCAAGTTTGCATAAAGAGAAGCCCAACATTTTACTCTAGAGTATAATTTTTGTCTGGAGGGGTAAATTGAACAAGTTCCAACCAAAATGGGAAATAAGACCTGCCCTTTAATATCCTTAAAATCTATAATAAGGGAAAACTAGAGTCACTAGAAACTTCAAAAACCCCTCCTCATTGTTTTACCTTTTTTCCCATATGAAGTGCAAAATCCATAAAAAAATGAACTTTAAAAAGAAAACATTTTAGAGCATTTGGATCAATTTAGAATTTTTTGTCAATTTGTTTCAATGAGACAGAATGTGGCAATGATATTAACAAAGGAGAAAAAAAATATCTTGAGAAGTATGTTACAGACAAAAAAGTCCTTTTTTTTTTTTTTTATTGCCCCTACAGTAAGTGTTGCAGGGCTGTCTCAGAGGGCTGAGCAGTTTGGGCACTGCACAACTCCAGTGGGAACCTTCCATAGATAGGTCTGCACACGCAAGTCCTCCTGGGGGGCTGTGTGACATGCTGTCCAGACATTTGTCCAAATGGGAAGTTGTTGTGTGTTTTTTAATTAGGAATTTAAGATGAGTAAACCAATTAGTGTTTTTTCCCCTCAAAGGGGAAAAACATTCTTCGTAGCCTCACACTACCTAGTTCTAGGTACTCTGTAAATATTTGTTGAAAAAATAAATGAATGAACAAAAAGCTACCATATCTTTCATTTTCCTCTCTTTAACCTCTTCTCCCAGTTCTGCAACCACTTTCTAATAAAACATTTGAACATAAAAGGAAGTGAGAGAAAGTAAAAAATTAGAAGACGTGGTGCCAGGTATAATGTGGTATGACCCCATTTTTAAATCTGAATTATCCTTCTCAAGTTTAAGTCCTTTTCTGGGAAGAGGGGAAAAAGAGTCCTTGGCAAACTGGAACACATGGTATCGATTAGTTGTCTATTAATTATGAAGTTAGTTAAACCCCGAAGAATTCCTAAGCCAATCGGAAAGGTTATTTTAGTCTTCAAATAAATCCTTACCCCACTAACACCTTGTGCTCAAACCGGAAGCTCTACAATGTCCCTCTGGTCCTATCAGTTCATTAATGCCTAATTTTCTAATAACTGGAATGTCATTTTCCAATTTAAAATTATAAGACAGAATTTAAACATAAACATGCTTTGGAAAAGCAACATTGATTTATATTTATACTTCCAATAGCTGATATTAGATTACTCCCTAAGAATCTTGCATAAAAGATAGGAGGGAGAGAGAGAAGGCAATAGGTACCTGATATGAAGGGATGTTGGAAGAGAAGGAAGAAAGAGATTTTTAAAAATGAATCTGGAACATGAAAAATAGCCTTTGTTTGCAGACTTTCTATTTTGCCTGCATTCATCTCTGTATCACAGAAAGAACTCAAACCTGAAAGAAGGCCATACACACACCAAGAAAAAAATAAAATAAACTTAATTAGAAATGAACCATTGGTATTCTATTTCTGCCAAGTGTTTGGGTGGTTTCCCATAGTACACAGCTGTATCATTGCTACGAAATTGCTAAGTGTAGAAGGAACCCACCATTATCTATCCCACAATAATACACTCCTTTACAATTCTCCCCAAAATGGGCACAAATATCTTTTGGGTGTGATGACCTTCTAGTTTATCAATCAGACCTATAAACACATTCTTCAGCCCTCCAAATCAACATTTGTGCTCACTCCCGAAACTTACTGATCAGCCAAGGGAAAGAATTAATTAAAACTAGCCCAATAGATGCACATCATTCTTAATTGTCAATCAGCAATATGGTTCATAAGCCTGGGATAGAAAATCTATTTGTAACAACTGATGGCTGAGTTATAAAACTTTGTTGTTGCTGTAATCTTGAACTTAAATTTTGGAAAAGGACTGAGAAAGACAACAAAACAAAGGATAATTTAAAACTTTCACCTCCTTAAAAGGACTTCTTAGTGTTACATCCATATATACATTTAAAATGACTATGTTTAAAAAAATTTTTAGGGCGCCTGGGTGGCTCAGTTGGTTAAGCGACTGCCTTCGGCTCAGGTCATGATCCTGGAGTCCCGGGATCGAGTCCCACATCGGGCTCCCTGCTTGGCGGGGAGTCTGCTTCTCTCTCTGACCCTCCTCTCTCTCATGCTCCTTGTCTCTCATTCTCTCTGTCTCAAATAAATAAATAAAATCTTTAAAAAAAAAATTTAAATAATAAAATGACTATGTTATGGTTCATGCTACAAATAACAGGGGTTCAATAGCCAGAACCACTGATTATTCCTCTGAGCCATGCAATCTTAAGAACCCATCATTTGAATACATCCCCAAATAACAGAACCTCTTGGTTCCTTCTATTTCAAGTGTGATCTATGAACTAGCAGATCTGCACCACCTAGAAGCTTTTTAAAAATGCAGATTCTTGGCACCTGGGTGGCTCAGTCATTAAGCGTCTGCCTTCGGCTTGGGTCATGATCCCAGAGTCCTGGGATTGAGCCCCTCATCGGGCTCCCTGCTCAGTGAGGAGCCTGCTTCTCCCTCTCCCACTTCCCCTGCTTGTGTTCCCTCTCTCACTGTCTCTCTCTGTCAAATAAATAAATAAAGTCTTTAAAAAAAAATGCAGATTCTTCAGGCCACACCCCATTGGACAATCTAGATTTTGTCAAGAAGGATGAAGAAAAACAGTTGGAGATTAATGTGTGCAGGAGGGAGTGGAAAGGAACAGCTGTCATGGGAAGAACATGCAAAGGCCATGGCGGAACATTTCTAAGTCTGACGTTCCTCAGGCTCTCTCACATTACTAAAGCTTTGTTTTGAGGTAGGGTCTTCATTTATTTTTCCTTTGTGTGTGTGTGTGTTTTGGGTTTGTTGGTTTGATTTGATTTGGTTTTATTTAGACAGCCAGACACATCATGGCTAGACTTGACTTTAGGACGGAAATGATGAAGGCCATAGGAGAGATCTGAAAACCTCCCTTAATGTGACCAGCTCCAAGGAAGATGAGTCCCCAGGAAGAAAAAAACAATTTTTAAGTGCTATGATGCAAGTGAAAACGGTTTTCATCAGAATGTTCATGATGTGTAATAGATACTCAATTGGAGTAATATTGGACTCTCTAATATGTAATATGGAGTCTCTAAGATTCCACTAGCCAGGGATGATGCCATACTTCCTGAAAGAGAACCGGCCAGTAACAATAAGTTTTCCTCTATTGAGTGTCTACCATGTGCCAAACACTGTAGTAGACATGTTAATTTTTTTAAAAATTCTATTTATTTGGAGGAAATTGCCACATTCCATTTTTTTTTTGCCTATTTGAACTCTACTGGATTGCCTACTATGTTCCTTCGATGAGAATGGGGCATTTAAATCCTTCTGTGGGGTACCCGGCATGCCTGTTCCTTCAGCTTTGTCCTGATCACTAAGGCCCATTTTCCACATGTTTATATAATTTCTTATCCATAACGCTCTCCACTTCTAGTGCTAATCATGTGCATTAAAATAAAATAGCAAATGTGCTGAGAGAAGTGCACACTACAAAATGATACTTGTAATATCAAGCACTTTCCAAAGAGTATGATATTTGCTTAGGTCATTAAATATATTCCTCCTGTCAGAGAGCGCTTTTGTTCTCTGCTCTCCTCTAACTTGGTTCATCTCTCACAATTGAAAATATCCTTATCTCCACTAACCCATTCTTACATAATCTTCAACTTGCATCAGTTATTATTCTTATGGGAGAATAATATCACTCTATACGAACAGAGAAAAATCCCAAGCAAAATATATTACAAATGTATTTGTCTATAGGAGTGTTCCCTTTAAACATGTTGGGTTCAAGCCTTAGAATTCTTTCATTGTTTATAGGCACAAAACTAGGATTCCTTCTAGAATCTGGATGCTCAAAACTGCAAATTAAAAGGCGTGCTCTGAATATAGCTGGATATCTTCCACCATGCTACTTTAAAGAATATATTAAAGAGAGGGTGAAGGCAGGTGGTACATTTTTAACTGGCAGCTGAACATTTGCTTGGCTTAAAGCCAAATGAAATAACATAATCCTAACTGACTGGTACACTTCTCCCTGATCCCTTTAAATTCCTCTTTCTCAAATTCTTTATGACATTTAAATATCCTTAGAATTAATCAATATTATAAAACACTGAGACGGTTATAAATGAAGACAGCTAATAGCAATAACCATAATAAAATGGTTATTTTTTTCCTGAGTATTTAGAATGTTCTTTGACTTTACATGGACTATCAATTCCCACACAAACTCTGTAAGAGATGTAATCTTACTGCCATTGAATAGATGAAGAAAGTAAGGCTGAGAGGAATGAAGTGACCTGCCCATGTTCCCAGAGGTAATCAGCGGGAAGACAAGATTCAAGTTCGAGTGTGTTTGTTTTGTTCCATAGCCCATGTTCTCCTCACCGTAGTCCCCAAAAATCATGTTGCCTAGATTCCCTTACCTTATTTCCGTTCCTTGTGTCTTTAGGGAAGGCTACCTAAAACTTTCCCAGGTTCTCTTGCTGGGAAGAAATGCCAACAAGAACGCTACTGGGAAGTGACAATTTTCAACTCCGCTGTTGGAAGAACGGTGCCCACGTGGCTAGGGCTCAATCAACGTTAAGTAATAACAGTTCAAACCCAGTAATGATGAAGCAGGAAGCGCCTCCCTCTTTATACTTTTAATGACTTCATAGGGTTCTTTTTTGTTAATTGTTTAATCACAAATTTCAGTTATTGCTATTTACATGCTCTTTTTCAACTTTTGAATACAGACTTATTTCTATTTTGCCAAGCTTTCAGAAACGCCAAATTAGAAACAAGCCTATTGTCTTCCACACAATTTCTGCACTGTGAAGAATGAAAACGCCACCCGCGTGCTGGCGTGCCTAATAGGGGAAAAGAAAGAAAGGGAAAGAATCGACTGTAAGTTGCCTAAGGAATGCCACCTTTAGATCCAGTGCGCCCACGGTCGAGAGTCACTCTTTCCATAATGGGAAACACCCCTCACACCATCTTCAGGATGCTCATGGACAAATCAAAAAGGCTTAGCTTTATACAGGTAGAAAATCCAGCAGAAGAAAAGGGGTCATTGAATGAAAGTAAAACTGACCAGCTTTTGTCTTGGGATGAGTGAGTGACTTGCTCTTTACAGGAATAAACAGATTTATTCTCTCAGTCTCAATCAGTGAAATTAGAGATTAAAAAAAATGAAAATTTCACCTTGCCCTAGAGAATTAAGAGAAAGATATGTACATGAAGTTTGAGCTTGGCGTTGTCACTTTTTCATGATAAACCACCTGTACTAAGCATCAGGCTGCCCCATGCCCTCAAACATTTGGACCCAAAGTTTACCTCCAACATCGTTGAGTACTTGAATCATCATCTATACTGAGACATGTACGTCCTTCTCACAAGACCTTTCTAATGTTTTGTGAAATTCACACACTAAGCTGACAAATCAAACTTCGCTATTGAAAATTAGCAATGGCATTTGGACTTGTGACATAGAAAGCCTTAAAAGAAAACTTGGGAAAATCCAACAGGAAGCCTTGACTGTGTATTGCCCAAGGTGATTCCATTTGTTTCCGAGGATGCCTCTGTGCTCTTAAATTTAGCCACATGTGAAGAGTAAAGGGATTACAGGTCAGTAAAAAGAGACATGCCATTGGCCAGGCCCCCTGACAGATTTTATGTGGCTTATACAGTGCCTCTTAAAATTTGTGGGTTTTTTTTTTTTATTTTGGTCCATATTTAAAAGATGGAAAATGTTAAATAAAATCCAGATTCTTGGGTTTCCTTTCAATAACAGAAGATCTGGGCACTGAGTGGCTCAGTCGTTAAGCATCTCTTGTTGTCTTAGGCAACATCAGACAAAAGTGACTACGATAGGGCGCCTGGGTGGCTCAGTCGTTAAGCGTCTGCCTTTGGCTCAGGTCTTGATCCCAGGGTCCTGGGATCCAGCCCCACATCGGGCTCTGTGCTTGGCAGGAAGCCTGCTTCTCCCTCTCCCACTCCCCCTGCTTGGGATCCTGCTTTCTCTGTCAAATAAATAAATAAAATCTTTATTTAAAAAATAAATAAAAATAAATAAATAACAGAAGATCTGGAAACGTAAGCACATTGCTTTCACAGGGCAGTAAGCGGCTGGGCTGAGAAATGGTTGCCCCTGTCCCCCCTTTCATAGATAAGGCCTGTGTTCTTCGGTTTGCCACGAGTGCCTTCTTACTGACGCGCAACCTGGTTGATTCATTTGCATGATCTGTCTGATTCCTGTAAGCATTTAAGCATTTATAACCTTTGTTGTGAACATTGGTGAGGGAATACAAGTAGTGTGTATCTGAGGGCTTTTCTACCTAAAGATTTTAGGATATTTACTTGTATATACAAAAACAGTGATAAGCTAAAAAGCTCCCATCTTCAGATTTGAATGACATGGTTTTCATTCCACTTCTACTCTTAATTAGCTGAGTGCTCTACAACAAATTATTTTAACCTCTTGGGCTTGGATTTCTTCATTAGTAAAATAAAGGTATTGTATTAAGTTACTTATAGGATCCCTTGCATGTCGAGAAGGCTGTGTCTTCTGTAGCTAAACAATAGGTGCCAGGAAGTCAACCTGATATAGAAGTTACCTGTTAGCAGGCGAGTGAGGGTGCTTATGAGAAAACCTCCTAATGACACCCCTGTATGTGGTGAAGAGAAAGTGAAATTTTAATTTCCTCTGAATAGTAAAATTCTAAGGGAAAAGAATAGAGAGGTCGCAGTTCCTTTATAATACCACAGAAAAATGAGAGAATTAATTCAATCTTATTCAAAAGAGAATTTAATATAAAAATAATAATAATTCTGTATAAAAGAGATCCACCTGTTCTGGGTTGAATTGTGCCCCCCTACCTCTGGAAAAAAAAGTATAATAATTTCAGCCCCCAGAATCTCAGAATATGACCTTTTTCGAAAATGGAGTGTTTACAGAGGTAGTCAAGTTAACGTGAGGTAATTAAGGTGCACCCTAATCCAATATGACTGGTGTCCTTATGCAAAGGGGGAATTTGGCCAAGACACAGAAACACATGTACAGATGTAAAGAAACAGGGAGAAGACTATCTGCAAACCAAAGAACGTCCAAGGCTACTTACTAGAAGCTAAGAGAGAGGCATGGAACAAATTCTCTCTCACAGCCCTCAGAAGTACTCAACCCTGCCTTGGTCTTGGACTTCCAGCCTCCTAAACTGTGAGACAATACATTTCTGTTGTTTAAGTCCCCCAGTTTGTGGTACTTTGTTAATAGCAGCCCTAGCAAACTAATATATCATCTTACATCCATTTGCCCCCAGCTGGCTGGAGGCACAGCCTTGTTCCTGGGGAAAAAAGGACCCAGGGAAGAAAGAAAGTAAAAAAGAAATACTAATAGAAATGGTAATAATATCCTTGTGACCTCTGCAGGGACAAAATGCAGATCACCTTGGCTCCTTTGATTCTTAATCTCCACGTTATAAATAGGGGCCAGTGTGCTAGTTCTTAACTAACTTTTCTGAATCTTAAAACTGCTTCCTAAACTGGATCCAAGACCAGTTACATTATGCATAGGACCCAGTGCAACATAAAAATTCAGGGTCTCTTGTTAGAAAATTATTAAGAATTTCAAGATGGCGACAGCAGAGCATAAACTACACAGGCTGCATAGCCATGAAGCTCAGCCCTTATGGGTCCCACCAGATGTTTGAGAAGGCCACTGATGTCTTCACTTGCCTTTCTTCGCTGGGTAATTCTGCAGTGTATCTTGTCTCTTTGTGGAGCATTTGTGACTTGTTCACAGTGAGTCAAGCCCAAAGTTTCTAGCAACTTCTCACCCTCTCTTTCCATAAGTACATTTATTTGCCAAATGTGCTGAATCCATTCAATGTCCCAGCTACCATGCTGGCTCTGGAAAAGTCACATGGACCTTGTCTGAAATCATGTATAATTTAGTGGCAGAAATAACTACAACCTAAGGAAGTATGTAATAAGTGAGAAAAAGGGGATATAAGCATTGCTCTCTAGACATTCAAAGAGAAAGACTTTACTTCTAGGTAGGTTGCTTTTAGAAAAAGCAACATTGGGAGGACCCTTACAAGAATAAATTGGGTTTTGTTAGGCACTTATGAAGACAATTCAGGTAGAAGAGCTAGTATTTGCAAAAGCATAGAGATGGGACCCAAAGAAATCTATTTGAAGAATATGGGCACTTTGGTATAAGGTGGAAACAGAAGGAGCCATTTGGGGGTGAGCTTGGGAAAATGGGTTGGGAGTAGATCAGGAGGACTTTCTCTATTTAGGAGGCTAGTGGTGCAGGAGAGCTGACTTAATTATGTTGAATAGCCAAAAATAAGCACTAAGTTGAGATTAATTGAGCTTCAAATTAATTTTATGTCTGACAATAGATGGCACCATCCTTGCAGATGTATGTAAATCTATCTTACCAAATACTGTTGAGCACTAGTAACTATTTTATTCCCATGGGGGAAAAATCTTTATAGAAAATCTTGGGCCCACACAAGCAGAGGCCCTCTTTGGGTCCTTCTGATAAGCTGGTACCAACATTTATATTGGGACATATCATATGAATTAGAATTATTTGTCTTCAAGTACACCTTCCCCACCAGACAATGAGTTCCTCCAATTCAGAAACTGCATCTTATAATTCTTTCTATTCTGGCATCTGTCATAATGCCTCATATATGGTGAGTGTTTAGTAAATATTTGTCAGATGACTAAACACAGATTGCCGCTAAATGTGGTTGCCTCCATCTAAATACCACCCTCCTGGGGCGCCTGGGTGGCTCAGTCAGTTGGGCGTCTGCCTTCGACTCAGGTCATGATCCCGGAGTCCTAAGATCAATTCCCATATTGGGCTCCCTGCTCAGCAGGGGGTCTGCTTCTCCCTCTGCCTCTCTCCCCTGCTTATACTCTCTCTCTCTCAAATAAATAAATAAAATCTTAAAAAAAAAATCTTCCCTCCTATCTACTCATAAACGAGGGGTATTAAATAAGAACTTGGAGTGAAAAAAGACTCTCATCCAGCCCTATTTGTGAACAATGGCTAATTGTTCCACTTTCAAGTAGACCCTGTTTCCCATACCCATGATGCTTTGCTTTCCAGTCTGGTTTCATCATCCCTCAGTGTCCTTGGTCTGAGGATTGACCTGGTTGCTGAGTTACGTGGTACCATTGTTTTCTTACATTTGGCAATGGACTAACTGTCTCCTGGCAGAGCCACCCCTCCTGAGATAAAGATGAGAAACTCCAGGTATGTTTAGCTAGATCAATGGCAGCCAAAGTGTGAATATAACATCCCCTTCCTGTGCAAAATGGCTCCCTGGTGGTCAGTTTAAAGACTCAACATTGGAAAGGAGTAAGGTAACATGTGGCAAGGGCAATCCAATCCTTATCCTGCCACCTCAGGAGTTTCTCTGCTGGTTAACTCTACAAAGTACTTTCAATGTGTCCTCATGCCATCCTCTTTTATTTGTGGTTTATTTGTTTGTTTCTAAGAGAGTATTTGATGGCACTTTCACCTCAGGACTCACTTCAGAATGTGAAGGTGAGAAGAAAATTCCTCTGCTAGATGGCTTCTGTTGTTTGGTTGTTGAAAGGAAGACCCTATGACATAAAGGCTACTAACTGGTTATATTGATAAAAAAAAAAAAAAAAAAAAACTGCTTGCAACACAGGCTGGTAGGTGGGGAGTTTTTAGATGGTGTCATGATGTGAAATACTATGTGAGACACTTATCATGACGTCCCAGGACCCAGTGGTGTTCTCACAGCTGCATCCTCGGCCACATAGCACTTACAAGGAACAATTTTAAATCACTTTGATTATAAAACAATTTGAAATCACAGCGAACATCAGAACAGAGTTTTTATCATTTTTTTAAAAATGTATATGGTGTAGCCCATGAGTTTTAGCAGTAGCAAGAATAAAAGACGCACTCATCTTTGTAAAGATTGTGAGGCAGACTAAACTGGAGTGAAGAGGGAAGTCTTGGGCTCACTGGATCTGGATCCTAAGAAGGTGCTTACTTTCCAGACTTGTTTCCCCATCAATAAAATAAGATGATAAAAATGACTACCTCATAGGCAGCTCGACAAAACAGCATTCTTTGTTGTTGTTGTTTTTTTTAAGGTTTTATTTATTTATTTGACAGAGAGAGACACAGCGAGAGAGGGAACACAAGCAGGGGGGGCGGTGGGAGAGGGAGAAGCAGGCTCCCCATGAGCAAGGAGCCCGATGCAGGACTCAATCCCAGGACCCTGGGATCATGACCTGAGCCGAAGGCAGATGCTTAACGACTGAGCCACCCAGGTGCCCTGACAAAACAGCATTCTTAATAAATTAGTTGATGCTGTAGCACATATTAATTACTTGAATTATTATCATAATTAGCACTGGTTGTGGAGCCTGGATCTTAAGTGGTTTGAATCCTATTTCGCTCAACATCTAATCATCTAGCCTCAGGCAGAACTTCTCTTTGCCTCAGTTTCCACATCTATAAAATTGGCTACTGTGTCCTCATAGGACTAGTGTGAATATGAGATGAGTGGATATCTATGTAAAATATTCAGCAGAGTGCCTGGTATGTAGTAAGCACTAAATAAATGTAAATTGCAATTTTTATTATTCCATTGCTGCAAAGGTTACACAAAGTGCAGGATCCATTTTCTCTGGGAAAAAGAAAATAGCCCATTGTAGCCATTTTTGAAGATCATTCTGAGGACCAAGAAACAAAGAGCTGACAGTTAGATGATATGCAAGGTGCAAAACTTTAAAAAAAAAAGTTACATTCCTTTTTCAAAAAAATCAACTATTTCTTTTGAGATAATAGTACAGATAGTTCAGAGTTGCCATATACCCCCTTCCTCCACCTTTCCTAATGTTAGCATTTTATACAACCGTGGTACAATGATCAAAAGTAGGAAATTAACACTGGTACAATGCCATTAACTGAATGACAGATTTTACTCAAATTTCACCAGTTTTCCATTAATGTCCTTTTTCCATTCCAAGCTCAAATCCAAGATTTCACATTGTATTTAGTTGTTGCATCTCTCCCCATCTGTGACAGTTTCTCAGTTTATCGCTCTCTTCCATGACCTTGACCTTTCAAAAAATTCTGGTCAGGTAATTTGTAGACTGTCTCTGAATTTGGATTTGTCTGATGTTTTCTCATATTAACCGAGATGATAAAATTTGGGGAAGAATACCAGAGGTGAGGGGCCTTCTCAGTGCATCTTATATGGAGGTACATGATATCAGTATGTTTTGTTATTGGTGGTATTAACCGTGATGACTTGGTTAAGATAGTTTTCTGTCAGGTTTCTCCATTGTGGGTTACCATTTTCCCTTTCCCTACTCCATTAATTAGAAGTGAGTCACTATGTCCACTCCCCCCCCAAGAGGAAGAAGAAATAAGCTCCACTTTTTGGAGGGAGATATATCCAAGAATTCATGGACGTATGATTACAACCAGCACAGTAATTAATAAATACTTTGGAGACATAATTTGTGGTGATGCAAAAGTTTCTCCTTAAACTTTTGCCCACTAATTTTAGCATTCATCTGTATACCTCGCCTGCAGCAATTTTTACTACAATGTTCTTGTGGTAATTTTCTCTTTCCCTCATCTTGTCTATATTTATTAATCGGAATTTCTCTGTAAAGAACAAGTGTCTTATTTACTTATGTAAGCATGGACTCATCAATATGTATTTTATCGTTGGGGCTATAAACCCATACTATATTTATTTTTGTTTTTCAAATTATTGTAGCTTTGACCATTGGGAGATCTTTAAGTTTGCTGATTCCTGTATCCTTTTGACTTCTTTTTTCTCACTTCCTTACTTCTTGAAACCATAAGATGCTCTGGTCTCATCTTATATTTTCCCTACCTCTGGTCTTTCTTTAAGGAGATCTTTTACTGGAGAATGGTATTTAGAAACCAAGTTCTGGGTGCTAAGTACATTTCTTGCTACTAGGATATCCCTGCTAGTAGGCCCTCTCAGGGAATCTATGTATGCATACCAACCAATGAATAAATACACACACACATGTTTGTATCTAACTGTAAACTTATTAAAATAAACATTTTAATAAACAATTTTAATAAATTAAAATAAAAACATGTTTAATATTGAACAATTTAATATTTTCAAAAATAAAAATTAACATTTTAATAATTAAAATAAACATTTTAATATGATATCTCTGAATCTCATCTACAACCACAGGGTTCTTTCTAGCCTTCCCCCTGTTTATCCATAAACTTCTTTCTCTGGCGATGAGAAATCTGGCATTTGTTTTCCACAATGTATATATTTATTTGCTCAATCCTCATATACATGTAACATAGTTTCAGAATTGGGGCTGACCCATACCCCTGTGAGAAACCAGTTTATCAACTAGAGTAAGTAGTTTGTGCACAGTTTTTGTCTTTAGCCTGAAAGCATCTAGCTTAAATATGGTTTTCCAAAGTCACATAGGTCAGCTCCTTTCTTCCTCATCATACACTTGTTCGTCACAGTCTGTATTCCTTCTTGGCTCTCACTGTCATCCTGGTTATGTTTTTTTAATTTGCATAAGTAAAATTCATCCTCTGCCATGTACAATTCTATGAATTTTGACAAATGCATAGACTCACACACCTACCATCACAATACCATTCAGAACATCCCTCCCCAAAATTCCCTCATGCTCTCCTTTGTAGCCAAACCCTCCCCTACTTCCCCACTACTGATCTGCTTTCCATTTCTATCATTTTGCCTTTTCCAGAATGTCATATAAATGGAATCATACAACATATGGACTTCTGTATCTGGCTTCTTTAATTTAAGAATATGTGTTTAAAATTCATTCATGTTGTTGCATAAATCAGTAGTTCATTTCTTTCCAGTGCTGAGTAGTATTCCATTTTATGGATACCCTATGGCTTATTTATCCATTCTTCTGTTGAAGGACATCTGGGCTGTTTCCAGTTTTTAGCCATGATGTATAAAGCTGTTATAAACATGCACATACATGTTTCAGCGTGATGATAAGTTTTCAGTTCACTTGTGAACTGAAATGATGTGAAATATACTTTTCCAAAGTAACCATACCATTTCACATTCCACTGGAACTAGAGTTCCAGTTGCTCTGCATCAGCATTTGGAATCGCCAGTTTTGTTTGCTTTTAGCTATTTTAATGTTAAGGTGTCTCAGTGTGATCCTTATTTGCATTTCTCTAAAAACTACTGGTGAGGAACATAGTATCATATGCGTATTTGCCCCCTCTATGTCCTCTTTGGTAAAGGGTCACTTCGGATCTTTGTCCTTTTTTAAAAATGGGTTGTTTGTTTTTGTATTGTGGAGTTTCTAGATTTCTTTATCATTCTGGATACTAGTGTCCTATGAGAGATGTTGTTTGCAAATATTTTACTTCAGTCTATGGCCTTTTTCTCATTCTCTTAACAATGTCCTTCACAAAGTAAGAACTTACTATTTTGATAAACTTCAGTTTATCATTTTTTCCCCTTTTTTTAGTCTGTACTTCTGATTGCATAGTTGAGAACCTTGCAAATCCAAGGTCACATTAATTTCCTACCAGAAGCTTTATAGTGTTGTATCTTACATTTAAGTCAATGATCCATTTTGTGTTATTTTTGCATAATGTTTGAGGTATGTGTCAAACTTCCTTTTTTTTTGCACGTGGATCTCAGGCTTTTTCCTCACCATTTGTGGAAAAGACCATCTCCTGTCCATTAAATTGCCTTTGAGTATTTGCCCCAAAGTTGGTTGACTCTACTTATGTGAGTCTATCTCTAAACTTCATATTTAGTTCCCTGGTCTACGTGTTTGTCTTTTTGCCAGTAACACACCATCTGTGTCCTATCTGAGTCTGGTTCTGGTAATTGCCTTGATGATGAGTCGCCTTTGCATATGTCTCATGATTTTTGTTGAAAGTTGCTTACCTAGTAAATACTGAGGTAAGTATGTTTTGTGCTTGGAGACGGGCATACCTTTCCTTTTGCTCAGCCTCTGGTGTCTGAAGTTTGTGTGCCCTATTCGGGAGCTGGCTGGGTACAAGATTTGTTATTGCTATGGTTACACTCATCATACCTCAGACTTCAAATTCGGCAAGGGACACCTTCTCTTCAGGCCGGGGCTGGCTTGCCAAAGGTTATTTCCTTGGTGTCCACTTCCTTCCTGGATCTGGGTCTGCTCTTTGTGTAGCCCTCCAGGGAGAATCTGACTCTTGCAGCTGTCCCAGGTTTATTAGAGTTATCGTTGCCTGACATTTGTCAACCTGGTGCTGAGGGGTAGAAGACAGATGGCTCTGATGACTGATGCCCTCATTAATCCTCAGCTACAGGCAGGCCCAGGGTCCCTGGGTCTGGAGGGGTGAGGGCGGTTCACACATTCTCCTGCCCTGCCCCTCCCCCAGCTCTGCTCTGGGCCTCGCCTGCGTGCCTCACCCTCAGAGGCAGAAGGGTTTTTCTTTTCTCTTGCTTCGGTGGCAGTGAGTTCTCCCTAGTGCATTAAGTCCCCACTTGTTGCTGCCTTACTACAGATGAAAGCGCTTTTTTTTTTTCTCTAGGGAGATGGTTCTGGGGCAAGTTTTTGCCAAAGCTGCTGTTCCCTTCTCCCAAGCAACACCCTGAAGGAAGCTTTGAACGGTAGAGCAATGAGAACAATGAGAAGACGATCAGTGACACCATCAAGTTTACCTTTAAAAAGCACAGGGAGAGGGGCACCAGGGTGGCTCAGTTGGTTGGGTGTCTGTCTTCAGCTCAGGTCATGATCCTCGAGTCCCAGGATACAGTCCCACATCGGGCTCTCTGCCCGGCGGGGAGTCTGCTTCTCCTCTGACCCTGCCCCCTCTCATGCTCTCTCTCTCTCATTCTCTCTCTCTCTCAAATAAATAAATAAAAATCTTTGGGAAAAAAAAAAAAGCACAGGGAGGCTGGTTTGGAGCAGAGCAGAATGTGAGAAGACCAGTTACAGAGCTCTTGAAATTGTACAATATAGCAGGGTACAAGGAACATCCATTAATATCTTAAGAGCTGGCACTAGAATTCCTCTTAGGGAGGAAACTATCTCTGTTTAGGAAAATCCCTTAACAGGCCATTTAGGTGTGAAAAGACCCCCAGGCAAGGAGTGAAGAACAAAAGCTCAGCTGAATTCTTCACTGGAATAAAATGAAGTAAATTTGAGCTTGTTTTGCTGAGATTGATGAGAAGGGGGAAAGAAGCTGGAAAGCAGATCAGCAGCCTGATTACAGAGCACCTTGCAGGGAGGTGTGATCCCTGAAATACCGGGGGGAGGGGGTTATCGAAATTACACATACGTATAAGGATAGCTAAAATGCTAATATAAAATGATCGTGCTTCTGTGAGGTAGATGCCCTCTATTGCCCTGAATCGTCAATAAAGTCAGGCGCACACAGCAAAAGGAATGTTTTAAGGAACCTTGATGTGGGTGGGGTGTGGGGAGTCTTGGGACCAAGGATAGACACTGAGTCCTGTGCCTGCATGGATTAAGTTCACTCCAGCAATAGTCCAAGAAGGAGGTCCAGAGAAGGCAGGTTCAGGGAAAGTAAGAACTCCATGCCTGACACAAATATGACAACTAAAGTGCCCGAAAGGGAACACTGGGCTTTTTACATAAGTCAAAGATCTAGGTGTTTGAGGCAAGGTGATCTCAGCAAACCCTCTGTCCATAGTCAGAAGTTCATTCCCACAGCCAGGAATAGGTTAATGCTCAGGAATCAAGTATATAACTGGGGTGCCTGTCGTGTGCATTTCCTCATTTAAAATAATTTTTAAAGAGATATTGATTTTTAATATAATTACATATACATTAATAAAAGCACAGCAAACCGAGTGTGTCAAAATAAGCTGCTTTGGTCTTCAACTTATACCATCAAAAGAAAGCAACAGAGTTGAGTTAACTTATTCAAACCACTTAGAATTATTTAAGAATGTCATTATACATCTGCAAAAGGGAATATACAGTTGAGGTTCCTATCAGAGAATGTTACTCAGGGAGAAGATAAAATATAGTTTATGAATTGTTATATTTAAAACGGAGTCGGTCTACTTCAGAAGGAAAATCGGGCATTTTCACGATGACCTGGACGAAAGTAGAGATGGCAAACGAGAAGCCTCTCCTCCAGGTAAATGGGGACTGTAGCAACACCTTGAACCACTACTCCACTTATGAGTCCTACAAAGACACTGAAGTCTCACTGTACATTAACATATCACTAGCAAAAGGCAAATTGGGCATGAAATGCCAATTATTTTACACCTGAGACACAAAAGCAAGACATATTACAAACAAGTGTATTTTGGGAGATTCTTTCAAAACAGTTAATCACTAACTTTGGCTCATAGTCTGTTGTATGAACTTCAGTACCAAACAAGAGGCAGTTGGAGTTACTGTCAACAACAGAAGCACTACATAAGAAAGTCAAAATTTTTAAAGAAAACCTCCTGTACATTTATATTGTAGGAATATGTCTTATAAACAAGGGAGAAAATGTCACAAAAACTCAAGGTATTATTCTTGGAAATATTCACATTCGTATCGTCTTTTTTTTTTTTTTTTTTGGTCTCCAAAATATCTCATGCTCTTTACTGAAACTAACACAAAGAAATTATTCTCCTCTGAATTCCCTTGAATTTGGTCCATGATGGGGATACAACTCCAATATCAATCCAAGTACATTTGAAAGTGAGGGTTTTTTGAGTTAATCCAAATAGGCTTAATACTCTCTTGATTTAGTTCCCCCAGAATCAGACTCTGATGTAAGGAGTTGAGTGCAAGTAGAATATTTGGAACATGATCCCAGAAAACTCTAGTAAGGGTAGGGAGAAGTGAGACCAAAAAAAAAAGAGACAGGGGGCGCCTGGGTGGCTCAGTCGGTTGAAGTCTGGCTCTTGATTTCGGCTCAGGTCATGATTTCCACAGTGTGGAGCCTGCTCAAGATTCTCTCCCTCCCTCTCCTGCTGCCCCTCCCCCCCTCAAAAAAAGGAAAAAGAGAGATAGAAGTCAGTAAAATGTGCACTTCAAGGAGATAATCACTGTGGACAACTGAGAATGCTCCTGGGGATCTGTGGAAAACTAGTCTGGAATACACCTCAGCCTTATCCCAACTGAGGGGCCTCAGGGGTCGGGTACTGTCTGCTAACTCCTTGTGTACCTGTTGAGAGCTGCTAGGGACATGAAGTCTCCAGTTTGCCCTGTGGCTGGGCCAGCCATTCCTCCAGGGACCAGAAGAAGGGCCCTCCAGAGAGAGCTCAAAGTGCTTACATAAGCAGCTTTGGGAGCTTGTAGAGGGAAATACTGTGAGGATGTGTGTAGGGCACCCACAGCACCTCCAATGGCACTCAGCGTTGCTCACAAATTAACAAATCAGAGAACCATGGGTGTCAGGGATTGGGTCCTTTCTACAGGTGCTTCTGATACCTTGTACCTGTTACCGGTCTCTGCACTTCTGCAGTAAACACTGAAGTTCTTTCAGGGAGGGAGAAAAGGAAAAACCCTAAATGTGTTGTTGGTGTTCCCAGC
This sequence comes from Leptonychotes weddellii, assembly GCF_054177405.1. Classification (NCBI taxonomy): domain Eukaryota; kingdom Metazoa; phylum Chordata; class Mammalia; order Carnivora; family Phocidae; genus Leptonychotes; species Leptonychotes weddellii. Next base: position 72,079,193 of record NC_138369.1, read on the forward strand.
AAAATCATGCAGTCGTGCGTTAGGAAATGAGAAAGGAGGGTGGACAGATAGTGACCTGTGACACAAAGGGCAGTCCTTGGCCCCAGGGACTCAGGCCATGGCTCAGTGTCTCGTGGGAAGAAAATGAAGAGCACCGGAAGACAATAAATAGAAGAATATCTATTTGCTGCTTATATGAGAAACTGGGCCACCATGAGAACGGGAGCCTTCTTGGCTTTTCTGGCAAGAGCACAGTGTGATCCCAAGGCCGTGAGGATCACTGAAAACCTAGCCCAACTTGGACAAGTCTGAGATCTGAGAGCTGGGACACAGCCCCCTCGGTACGAGCATCTGTGATTTTTTTGCTAGAGGGGAAGTATCAGCCTCCGTGGCCTTTATCGGGGTATCTCTCCCAAACAACTCCATTGGTGACATAGCTGTAAGGGACGTAGAGTTTAACCTGTGCAAGAAATGTTCATGGACTCCTGGGATACTATCAACAGCTCTTGGAAATAAATAGAAAAGTCTCAGAGAGGTAGTGAGGTTACACTGGAGCTGGGTAGAGAAATGGGCAGGGTGTCAGTGATGGAGTGAGGAATGGATAAGGCTCAGGTAGTGGCTGAGGAATGTACTAGGACTTCCGGATGGACCAGGGTTAGAGGGAAGTTCATGGATGAGAGAATCAGGACACAAGTGGTGGACCCAGTGGGGCTCTGGAATGGATATGGAGCAAGGATTTATTTCTTCAACAAATGTTGATTGAGCTTTTAGTACTTGTCAGGCACTATTCCATGTACTGGAGATACATTGCACAAGATAGAAATTTCCTATTTTTATGTGGAGTTTAAAGTTTAACACAGTGGTGGTGTTCTGTGTGCATGATACTAGACAGTTTTTCCTACCTTTTTAAAGACATCTTTTTATTATCAAATAATAATTATCTTTTAAATCTCTTCTCTTTGGATCAGGAAATATGCATATGGCATATAGAAGTGCCCCAGGATGAAAACAGCTATGTCAGAATTTAATATGCACAATGTCTTGAATAGTGTAAGCTTTTTTCAGTAATTCTGTTCCTCTTGCAAGTGATTGGCTAAGGCAATGGCGTGTGATACAACACTGGCCAATGAGACTCTAAGGGATATGGGCTAAGGAGCTTTTAAAAGGGATGCCTGAGGGGCTCAGTCGGTTAAGCACCTGCCTTCAGCTCAGGTCATGATCCCGGGGTCCTGGGATCGAGTCCCGCATCGGGCTCCTTGCTCAGCAGGGAGTCTGCTTCTCCCTCTGCCTGCTACTCCCTCTGCTTGTGCTCTCTCTCTCTCTCTCTCTGACCAATAAATAAAATATTTAAAAAAAAAAAAGGAGCTTCTGAAAAAAAAAAAAAGCTTTCCTCATTGACCAAGAAGACACTTAAGGAGAAATTGCCTCTTATCTGTCTCTCTTCATGGTTATGTAAGGATGTAGCATCTAAGACCACAGAGCCCATCTTATTTCCTTGAAGAAACAAACCTGGGGGGTGGGGGAATGCCAGTCCATTGAAGGTAGGGGAATGGACAGATAGAAAGAACTGGGTCATTAGTATCATCTCTGGGCCACTGATTTAATAAATCCTGGAAATGTTTGTTTCCAATGCTCCTGTTTTCGAGCCTACAAATTCTTCTCATTATTGAATACACTTTTAATAGCATATTCTGTTAGTTGCAGCCAAAAGCATGCTATCTGATGGACTCAGTAAGTTTACCAAAGCATCAATCATGAATACCATTTAAACATTGGTACCAAATGTTCAAAACTGCCTGGGTTGCATCGCTAACAACAAAAGTGTTGTTTCTTGACCTAAAGTCAATACACTTATTCCAAAGCATTCCATAGACTGACTTTACTTGCTTTGTTCTCATTGCTCTTGAAATAAAGCCCTTAATTTTTGCTCTATACCGCTAAAAAGTATATATTGGATATGCTAAATATACTAATTGATATACTTTTAGTAATGCAGAAGAATAAAAGTAACTCAAGCCCAAATATTATAGTAAAGAGTTATCAGAATTCTTTAGGAATTCCTGAGGAATTTGCCCTTGGTGATAATTTGTTTAGCATCCAAGACACTTTATCCTTCATCATACACTTTCAAGGTGCAGAGAATACCCTCTCCATGGATCTGCCATGCCTCTCCTTCAGCACCCCTCCCTCTGAATGGCTAGCCACTTACTCCATGAAAAAAATTATCTGCCACAATCACTTAATGTAGGAAGCAACATGAGACAGTAAGAAAACTTCCAATTATACTCTGACCTAACCTCTCTTACGATGTCTTTATATTCCCATAAATCAAAGCAGGTAAACCCTTAACACCGCCTTTGAAAAGTTATATATATATATATAAAAAGAAAAAAGAGAGGAATAACCAGTTTTTCTCACAGTCAGATTTTACTGTTACATTGTGAAGACCTTTCAAGATTTTTCCAATATAAGCTATGTCAGGAGAAATCTCAAAATATATCATACGATCTGAATTGTGGATGACAAATGGCCTGGGTTTCCCATCATTCCAATGTTGTCAATTTGGCCTTCCTCCTCATTGACTCAGGACAGACAGTGGGACTCCAGACTCAGGCCTGCATTAAGTATCACATCCAGTAAATGAATTTATTTCTTTTACCAATATCATTGCATCAGGGAGACTTGGGGGGAACACTGGCTTGGGAGAACGTTCCTGGTAGCTGCAGATAGTTCTATTTCCTTCCTGTAGTCCCAATAAAGATGGGGGGGGGGTGGTGAGGGGAAAGAAAGAAAAGAAAATCAGAACGATGAAGATAGGAAGGGTACACTTGATCTCAGTTTTGTCATTCCCGTCCACGTTTCACACAAATTCACCACATGATGAAATCCAAAGCTTGCTCAGAAGAGTGGGACAGTGTGGAGCCACAGAGTCCTCCCCCTCCACCTGCACGCCTTTTTCAGAACCACAAAGTTCACAGGTGATACGAAGGGAGGTGTCTCTGATACTAGCTGCCAACCCCCTGATGCAATTTATTCCCTTCCTGAAAGCTTCCATCCTCAGATGTGGCAATCACACCTCCTCACCTTCCTCCTCCAAGAGCTCTGTTAACTTTCCTGATTTGTTTTTCCCTGTTTCAATAATCCAAAACCTGCTACTGCCTAGTACCTCGCGGAAGAACAGATGCAGTTGGGTGCACCTGGGGACAGCTGCGGTCTGGACTCCGGGCCCCCATCAATTATCACCCCCCTTACACTCACCCTCCCCTCCATCACGTTGCCACCTGTGCTTCATGTGTTCCTGAGATTCCCTGGGAAAAAAATGAAGTGAGTGGCATTCGGGAGTCTCTCTGGTTCCCACATAGTGTGTAGCCTTCCCCTCTTCTAGCCCTCTTTTTCAACGTGCTAATTGTAAATGCAGCTACAAAGAAATGCCTCCAGGGCGCCTGGGTGGCTCAATCGTTAAGCGTCTGCCTTCGGCTCAGGTCATGATCCCAGGGTCCTGGGATCGAGCCCTGCATTGGGCTCCCTGCTCCGCGGGAAGCCTGCTTCTCCCTCTCCCACTCCCCCTGCTTGTGTTCCCTCTCTCGCTGTCTCTCTCTCTGTCAAATAAATAAATAAAATCTTTAAAAAAAAAAAAAGAAAAAAAGAAATGCCTCCAGAAAGCGCAGGCTTCAAGCTCAACCCAGACAAAGGTGTAGCGACTGCCAGAACTCAAATATCATCGGCTTTCAGTCTGAGGCTCGGGCTTTGAAATTACTGCAGGCTCCCAATTCCCCTTGTCTTCAAGGACAGAACCGGGCCCAAGCAGGCGGCACCCACTGTGAGTCTGAGGGCCACCCAGCAGTGCGAGGGTTTTCACTGTGCTAAATAACCTGATCCAGTCTGAAGTGCTCCTGAATCTCCCAAATCACTCATTTCTTAACTAGGCTGGCTTACTGATTGCATTTAGGTTGGCACTAGAAAATCAAGGTCAAGCCAGGTTCAAAATCTCTTGAAGTCCTCTCTCACCTGCGTTCCGAGGCATGCTACATCTGCGTTGAAACTTCTCACTCCCTTATTCTCCCGCAATCCTGGTGAAAACCAACCCAGATTTCAATGGCACTGGAAAAGGCAACCACGGACAGCCTGAAGAAAGCAGCTCAGGGATGAAAGGGTGCCGTTTCTTTGGATTAGGAGTGGAGTGGAAGGAGTTTTTCCCACTAACGTGAGATGATTTGGGGAAAGAGAATTCTGGGGTGAACCCTGCAGAGACGACAGAGATGCAGTTTCAAGGGAATGAATTCCCTCCTGCTTCTCAAGATGTACTGAGTGTCCGTGTCATATGCCTAGGCTATTTTAAAGCAGCTGGTCACTTACATCGAAAATCACACAGATGGATGAAAAGTTCTCACAGGATTAAGAAATGTCTTTAAAGTAATCACGGCCACATGGGCTCTGTGGCCGTCAGCAAGGCTAGGACTTTGGCCTCTTTGCCCATGAGCCCACGGACTCTTACTGTTCGAGGAGACTTCTGGCGCTAGCAGTGTTTCTGCTTCCTTCAAATGCAATTTCTTCTTTGGCCAGGGTTTCTTCCCTAAACGGTAGGGCTCAGTTCAGGTATTGGCAAGTGTTTCAGGAAATGATGGAAAGAAGCCCTACACAGGTTCAAAGAAAATTCCATTCTTATCTAATCTCAGAAACAGAGTGTGGCAAGACCCTGGGTTCCCCCCATTCCAGGGCTCTGCAGGAACGCTGGTCTGGTTCTGAGGCCAGCCTGTAGCTGTGCCCACGCTTGAACTTCTCAGGCACCTCTCGGCTTCTGGTCAAACTACACCAAGCCAGACTGAGTCCACAAAAGCAGCCCTTGACTCATCGCCATACCAACGTAACCTAGGAAGATACAAGTGGATGTCATTAATGCTTTGACAATCTCTCTCACTACCTCTAACATTTCATCAGCATTTACTATGTTCGGGGAACTATGCTAAGGTATTTTATATGATATATCCTATTTATTCCTCACAGCAAGCTGGTATGGAAGGCACTATTGGTGTCCCCATTCTATAAATGAATAAGCGGAAATATAGGGTGTGTGAGTAACTTGCTCAAGGCCCCAGAGCTGGTAAATATTGGAACCAGAAATGGACCCACACATCCTAATTCCAAAGCCTATACTCTTACCTGCTACACAATGTATCCAAAAGCAAAATAATCACTACGCACATGCACGCACACACACAAAACCTGTTTAACCTCATAAATAATATTAGAAATGTAAAAGTAACAGTGAGACACCCTTTTCTTTTTCTTTTTTTTTTTTTAAGATTTTATTTATTTGTTTGAGAGAGAATGAGAGAGAGCACATGAGAGGGGGGAGGGTCAGAGGAAGAAGCAGATCCCCCGCCGAGCAGGGAGCCCGATGCGGGACTCGATCCCGGGACTCCAGGATCATGACCTGAGCCGAAGGCAGTCGCTTAACCAACTGAGCCACCCAGGCGCCCCACCCTTTTCTTTTTCAAACTGGAAAATATTTACAATGATAATATCTGGTTGGGGTGGGGGAGGTAGGAAAAGTGCTGTCATTGCTGCTGGAGACACAATTAGGTACCAACTACCCGGAAGGTAATTTGGCAATGATGTCCAATGCCTGGGGATTTCACCTACTATTCCAATTGGTAAATTTATTCCCAAGTCTTTATCCCAAGGAAATAATTTAGACAAGTGTGAAAAGATGAATGCTCAGTGATTTCTCATAGCATCGTTTGCAATAAAATGGGAAATAGCCATGGTGTCCCATCACAGGGAGTTGGCTGCTCAAGTTGTGGTATATCCATATATTGGAACACTGGCAGTTATCCAAAATTGTGATTTCAATGTGTATTAACGGATACGGAAATATGGTTAAGGTATATTATTGAACAAAAAGATAAAAAGTCATAAACATCATATAATCTCATTTTGCCAAAAATTAACACACCCGCTTGGACCTTTGATGAAAAAGCATTTCTTATTCCCATTATTTTAACTCTGATTATCTTTGGTGAGTGGAATTGTGTGCAAGTGTCTTTCACTTATTTTTCATTGTCTCTGGATCAATAATGTATTATTTGTATAATCGAAATATTTTGAAAAGCTATTGATAATTGTGATAACAGGATTAAATTGATTTTATAGATCAGCAAATCTCAACCACATTGTGTAGGCAGATGTGAAATCACTTATGAAAGGTCAGCATTTTCTTATTACAAGCAATACTGAACTAAAATTACCAAAAACTTTGTGAATTCAAATTATCCCTTTAATCATGCCTCTTTTACCCCCTTGGGTTCCAACATGCTGTTTTGAGTAGAGGCGGGTAGGAGGGGGCGGGATTGCCACTAACCTGGAGAATTGCATGCCATCCACAACTCATGTTATCCATATCCAGTGGACAGCCATCTCCAACCTACAAATTGATATGGTTGGGGGATGATGTATAGTGACAATGTGTGGTCTTGGTAAGGGTGGGATCAAAGTCTAGCTAATGTCTGTGTGTGAATGACTGTTCATCATGTGGCCTCTGCAGGGGAAAAAAGAAAAAAAGGTTGAGAACAAAAGCCACAGACTAATCAGACTATTCCCAAACTCAAATATTCAAAGTCCTTACATGCCAAACTACTTCAATCCTTAACATTTCAAGCTATACTCACAAGTTAGAAGGTTCTGAATGTAACTCTTTCCTCCCATTTGCCTCTTTCTTCATCCACTCTTATGAGGCTCTCCTGAGATGAGACCACGATGCTCCCAGGGCCGATGATGTGGGTCCAAGCTTTTGGTATATCAACCACTGTGGGCTCTCTTCCATGGACACGTGTCGAACTCCTGCCATTCTTCTCAAAACATATGCACAGTTTGGCCAAAGGAGCCCAAAAGAAATTACATAGCTGAATCTTTTGCCAGTGTGGCAAAAATCAAAGCACACGGTCTATGAAAGATAGGTCATTGACAGTCTTCTGGACTGCAGAAACAAGCGTATGTAGTGTTAAATCATCCCGCAACCGGCACACTTGCTATTTGTTTATCGCTTCATCCAACAAATGTGTGAACTGATAGTCAAAGGCACACTCTTTGACAAGAACAAATATGCAGAAAATATGAGAGCCCAAATGAGTAATTGTTTCCACCACTTACAATAGGATTAAGCATTTATCAGATAAGGAAAATACTACAACTCAATTGGGAGCATGGGCAACAGTTCAAATATAAAATATTTGGAATATGTGTCCATATCTGATAAACATCACAATCTATTTCCATGTTATTATATCAATTTTGTCTCTATAGAAATCTCAAAGCTTCTGTTTTTAAACACTATGCAGATATAAATATTTACATTTGTTTGTGATACATGTATGTGTGTACTGTGCATGTGTTTGAGTGTAGGTACACATCACATATCATACGTATCATAATGTGCTATAATTCACAATAAAGTTAAGCCTGCCTGAAGTGATTTTGCATACGAAACCATATTTTATCACTTCAATAAAAATATTTAGTGAGCACTTTGTATGTGCAAGGTTTTGTGTTAAGTGCTAGCAAGGGACACAAAAATGAACAATAAATTCAATATGTATGCTTTCAAGGAGTTTATGAGTTGGAAAGACGAGCAAACAAACAACTATTAGGTAAACTTAGCCAAGTGATAATGATAGAGATGTAAACAAAGTGTCACAGGTATTTCAAAAATTGTATATAAATACAAATGTAAAGATCGGCCATTGTCAAACGTTTTCCATAAAAAGCCAGAGAGTAAGCAAATTCTGAAATCTGACATTATAGACAAAAGAATCCATAGACAATTTGTCAATCAATGGGCATGGCTGCCTTCCCATAAGACTTTCTGTATGGACATTGGGATTTGAATTTCATATAACTTTAACGTACTGCAAAATATTCTTTTTCTTTTTATTGCTCTTTTCAACCATTTAAAAACATAGCAACCATCCTTAGCTCACAAGCACTCCAGAAACAGGAGGTAGGCTAGATTTGGCTTGAGGGCCAGGGTTTGCTAACTCCTGATATAGATATAGACCTCACTGAAGAGCTCAAGATCACAACCAACTGGGGTGTGAAAAGAAAGAACTTGGGGGAAAAGCTTCATGGAGAAAAGGGCTGTGGTATGTACCATGAAGACAGGAACTGTTTAGAAAAGATGGCAGTAAGGTAAGGAATGGGAGAGGAAAAGCAATTCGCGGTAACTAGAAGGCCTTGCTAAGGAGTTTGCATAGGTCCTGAGGAACCAGGGAAGTATTTCAAATAAGGGCAAAATGAATGAAGCTGCTACTCAGATAGTGGAAGGTGGGAGGTTTGGTGAAAAAAGGGATGGAACTACTGCAGTCATCCAGTTGAGTGATCACAAAGCCTTGACCTTCCAAAGGCGCCATGGGACCAAGGAGGGGAGGAGGGATTCGGGGTTCAGTGATGAAGCCAGCAAGACCTGGTGGCAGATGCCTGTATGTGTGAGATAAGCGCAGGAAGAAAGCTGACTCCGTGGTCAAGGTCTGGGGAAGGTGGAAAAGCTGATGCTGTGAACAGCAAAAAAAGGGACAGAAGGACTAGTTGCAGGGAGACTTCAGGAAGGATGATGAAGCTCAGGGCATGTGAGGCAGGAAAGGAGTCCATATTCCACTGGTTTCTGAAAATGGTTTCCACAGACAGCCTATCTTCTCTAAGCTGCAGGCCATTGCTATTATATCTTGAATAGTTGCAATGATTTCAAATCAGTGTTGAGCATTACCTGCCAGCAAGATATTTTTGGATACTATCAAAATCTGGGCTCAGAGGGTTGTCATTTACCTTATATTCCTTGGCAGAGAACAGGTTAAGAGCCACCGCTATCAACTACTTCCAAACACAAAAGCTGAATGTCTCGTGTTAGCAAAAACACCTGAATAACTGAAGGCTGAACTGTGTTCCCACCTTACCTCTGTAACTGCCTGTTAGCTGTAAATTTGGACCTCAGAAGGAATTTTAGACTTCAGATACAGTTTGGGAATCATTAGCATACAGAGCCAGGCCATTCAATAGAACATTCTACAGTAAGGAAATTGTGCTATATCTTGCTGTCCAATATGGCAGCCGTGAACCCATGTGGTTAGTGAATACTTGAAATGTGGCTAGTATGACTGAGGAACTGAATTTTAAATTTATTTCATTTGAATTTAAGGAACCTCCAGAAACCAATATTGTACTGTATGTTAACTAAGTAAAATTTAAATTAAAAAATATATAAAATAGGGCGCCTGGGTGGCTCAGTTGGTTAAGCAACTGCCTTCGGCTCAGGTCATGATCCTGGAGTCCCGGGATCAAGTCCCGCATCGGGCTTCCTGCTCGGCAGGGAGTCTGCTTCTCCCTCTGACCCTCCCCCCTCTCATGTACTCTCTCTCATTCTCGCTCTCTCAAATAAATAAATAAATCTTTAAAAAAATATATATATATAAAATAAAATGAAAAAAAAAATAAATATAAGGAAGCATATGTAGTCCATGGTTACCCTATTGGCCAGTGCAGATATAGATGACAACTGGAGCTGAGGGAGTGGGTGAATAGGAACAGCGTATCCAGAATACCGGAAATAAGGGACATTTTAGAGTGGGAGGAGGCAAAAGGTGGGTAGAGATTAGCTAAAGGAAAGCTAAAGAGGAAAAACCTTTGAGGAAGAGTGGTCAACAGTTTCAGCAGAGGAGAACATGTAACAAACATGAGGAGATGCACAAACAAAAACATCTCCATGGACGGTAGATATTAGGTGACTGTGGGGACCTTTGATACCTACAGGAGCATGAGAGAGGCAGAATCAAACTCAGTGGGTTTGGGAATGAACTGGTGACTAAAATTAACATAATAACAGTAATAACGGCAACAGCCATGGCATCATGCGCCAGAACTACTTCGGAAAGAAAATCAATAAAAAGACATCCTTCTCAAAATCATGTGTGGCTTAACTCGGAGTTATTGGAAAGACCAGACTGGGAAGGACATTGAAATGACTGTATTCCCTGACTTCTAGGATGCCTTCAATTATAAGGTGCACCATCAATATAATAACAGCTTTCTGTGTAGGGGGGAAGAGGGAGTCACCACTTAATATACACATACCAAGTCTTTTTTTTTTTTTAAGATTTTATTTACTTATTTCGGAGAGAGACAAAGTGAGAGAGGGAACACAAGCAGGGGGAGCGGGAGAGGGAGAAGCAGGCTTCCCGCCGAGCAGGGAGCCCGATGTGGGACTCGATCCCAGGACCCTGGGATCATGACCTGAGCCGAAGGCGCCACCCCACACCAGTTCTAATAGCCAGGCTTTCTAGACTCAAGGGAACATAGTATATAATGCACAAAGGTAAAAGGTCTTCCTTAAAAATGCAATGGTTTTCCTTCTCTGCTGGAGAAGGAAACCTTAGCTTTGTGGAGAGATTCCAATCAGTACCGTCACAGATTCTCAGAGAATTCTGGCTATGCATTCTTGCGCAAATGGGAACTAGAGGAAAAAATGTGTGACAGTTGCCCCGGGAGGTAAGAACGTTAGGACAAGGAGCAGGGCATGAGAAGAGGGTAGGTTGACTTAGGTTCCAGAGAGAATGGAGACATGGCATCACTCTGCCATCACTGGCCACAGTTAGACATGGGACCAGCAAAGGAATCAGACTCTGAGCATATGCGCTCAAACTCTGAGCACACAAGCTCTTTCTTGTGAAAGAGCACGTATGCTTAGGTTAGCTCCGGGTTCAGGTAAGGCTGCTCTGGAGTTCCGGTGCCAAACCAAGGCTCTTCATCTGAGGCACTGCCAACGTAGTCAGACGATCAGAGGAACACAGACCACTCTCATCTCTCCCACTCCCACTCCTGCCATTTCTGGGCTTCTGGTTAAAAAAGGAGACTTTTCCTATGCTTTCCTTGGGGCAATTTACAGGACCATGGCATCCAGCTCACATCTTCAGGCCTTATATGCACACTGAGAAATATTTACTTTTATTAAAGAACATAGAATCATGGGACTAGAAAAGACATCAAAATACCAGTCCCGATCAGCGATCTGTCTTCAGACAGGTATTTGTTTATCCTGCCCCCAAAAGATGATTATTTATTTCCTTCTTGCAAATCTCTAGGGACAGAGACGAGACGCTCTGCCTTGTTTGTTTGCTGCAGCATTATACCCAGATGTTGCTCATCCAGAAGAGAGACCTGTATATTCATGGCAAAATGCACCAACCTCCATGCTGGAGTCTTTGTTCAAATGCATACTATATTTGAATAAACACGTCTGGGTCACTAAGTTCCTCCCAACAAATGTTTTAACATCTTCCCATTTCTTTCTTCCATTTGTTCAATTCATTTCAAAAATAATAATCATTGTTCTTTGCCCTTTTGTCCAGTTTGTTACTCTGTCTTGTATTTTTTTTTAATTAGGGAAATTTAGTGCAACATGTTATGCCTCTGATTCTAAATGTCGACAGTAAAGCTCTCCAAACTCATGATTTCTGTGGCAAATATAACCCAGTCTCACTGCCGAGTCACAGAGGCACAAGCATTAACATTTTATGCTATATGACAAAATACTGCACTTTTGGAAGGGGCCAGAATTAATGTTACTATGACAACTCCAAATTTCTGACTTTTATGCATGTACAGTTTCAAGGATACAGTTGCATTATAACACAAGGTTGTTTATAAAATCTCGCCTGAGCACTAAGATATTTATTACAAGTCCTCACTGAGACCAATAGAAAGTGTCACACCCCCCCATAGCAATACACGTCAATGAAATAGATGATAGTGTATATGTGGTTGCAAAATATTATGAAATCGATTAAAATCTTATTTCTTTCCTAGCTGCTATACTTATAAACACATACATACAGTATGCAGCACTGGATATAAATACAAATAAAACATAAAGAGAAAACATATAAAACCTCATAAATATACAGTATCCTGCCTTATCAATATTCATTTATGCATATCTCTGCACTCACACATTAATAAAAGCACATATATTGGATTTGAATGTGTGAGGGATGGGTAGGGAAGCTGTAATCAAGATATTCGAGCTCTCCTCTTCATGGAGAAGTATTGCATTATCTCTCTCAGCCTATTATGTTTTCTGAAATTTCCAAATGTATGTTTTGGCCTCTTCAACTTTAGTCTTTTGCATTTAAGTAATGAGAAAGTTAAGTGCAATAAATGGATCACTTAAGGGCATTACAAAGAATGTTTTGATCTATTTAGAGCCTTTAACTTCAGAGCAAAGGTCTGGTTTAGTGTGACCTTAGTGAATTCAAACTGTTTTGTTTCACTAACAAGTGAAGCATATATTTCAATAGAATTAATGTATGACTAGCTTCTCAAAGAGACTCCATTTCGGGCTGGGTTGCGAAGGCAGGGTGGGGGGGGGTCACCTGATTTCAAAACTCCCTCAGATATATTTCTAAGAAAGCATCTCACTATAATGCCAGCTGATGAAAATTTGAGAAGTATATGGTCTTGCAGCTCTATTTTATTTGCGTTAGTTAGTAATTAGTGGTGCAAATATAGTTTTCTTCAAAAACTCAAAGCTCCAGGACTCTTTTGCAAGAGACCTGGACTTTTTCTCAACAAATTCCAACATGTTCCCCATAGGATTCAGGGGGACAGGACCCTGCTCTGAATTCTTATTTGGTTAACTGTTAGTATTGAGACCAAACCAAACTCTGAGCTGAGATTCTTTCCTGTTTCCTGGGCCCTCACCTCCCATAGACATCTTCCTTTTCAATGGCTTCTGTCCTTCCTTCGGCAGCTATGAATAATGCGCCAACATCCTTACTAAAGGCCAATTGTTTTATGGAGCTGGGATGGATAATTAGTAAATTAATTCATTAAAGTTACCCTCCCATTATTGAACCAATCATCTGTATAAGCAAGATGTCCTTAGTTTATAAAAGACATTTGTGCCCATGAGTGAATAATTGTGAACCTGTTCTTTTTCCTTTCTTGACCGAGTTTAGAAAGACATTTTACATGGAGTTCCTTTATGTCCTAACTAAAACAGCTGACAAAATATAACAGGGCCAGAGGCAGCCTAGGGCACAAGGAGCCATGGGGTTCGACACAAGACTTATAATCAAGCTTTAGAAACAGAGCCTTTGATTTAGTAATAGCTCACATTTATTGAGTTCTTGCAGAGAGCAAGGTGCTATTTGCATGCTTTCATCCTCACAATAACCTCCTAAGAGTGAAACAGCAATTGAACAGAAGGCTAAGTGACTTGCTCAAGTTCATACAACCAGAAAGTAGTGCAGTCAGGATTTGAACCCCAAGCAGCCAGGCTCCAGACCACACTCATCTGCTTTTCTTTTCTTTCTTTCTTTCTTTTTTTTTTTTAAGACTTATTTATTTATTTGAGAGTGAGAGAGAGAGAGCATAAGTGTGAGGGTCAGAAAGAGAGGGAGAGAGACCCTCAAGCAGACTCTGTGCTGAGTGTGGAGCCTGACCTGGGGCTCGATCCCACGACCCTGAGATCACAACCTGAGCTGAAACCAAGACTTGGTCACTTAACTGACTGTGCACCCTTCGACTGCTTTTCTTGACTTAAGTTTTTTCAGATCTCTTAAGATCCAGTTTTAAAAGGCATAGAGTTTTGGACTTTCTTGAGGCACCCCTATGACCATCCTCCATTTGAGGATGGGAGAGGTATTCCATATAAGTAAAAGCTTCAAAGCACTTCCTCTCACTTTAAAAAACTTTGCCTCTTACGTGTCTGATATTTTAAACTACACGCTTGCCCTTTAGTCAGTGGGAGAAGAGAGAACCAGACTTCAACTTTGATGGTAAGAGTTTCTCTTTATAATTGTATAAGCTTTTTTTCTTATGATTAAATTCTAACCCGTGATTGTGGAGAGTTTGTAAAACACTGAAACAATCCTTAATAGTTACGCCTTATTAATGATCAATCCTGGTAATAATGCTATGGTAATTTGCACTTCAACATATTTTATCTGTCTTTTCTATGCACACTTTCATATTTTAGGTAACATTGTATATAGTAATTACTAGTAATATTTAATACCTGTGCATAATCACTAATATGCTAAGAACTATTCTAAGTTTCATATACATCTTGCTTATTTCATTTATATCATAAGCCTCATGCCAGTAATGTTATTTATTACCAGGGCAATGGCTTTATGGTATTTTATTTGTGTAATATCTACTGTGTTTACAATTAAAAACTTGTTTTTTCCTCTTTTTTTTACTATTATACATAATACTGAAATGAACATCTTCATGTGTTTCAGATTCTTCTAACATGGATAAGGCAGATTGCTAGACATGGAATTAGTAGGTCAATGGGCTGACCCTTTATAAGGCTCTTTCTGGTAGTTTTTGCCAAATTGCTTCCTAGAATCTACTATACAATTCTTGTTGGAAGCCTGAAACACTTAGCGAGGCAACCGTTGTTAGGGGAGGTTAAGTTAAGGGATATGCCAACCCTCTTGTCAAGTTAAATCATCAGAAAGCTCCAAGTTTAAAAAAAGAAAAAAAGAAAGCTCCATGCTTGAAACTCATTAATGTGACTTCTCAGAATGGTCTTCCCAAAGTCACATGTCAAGAGTATGGCCTTGACTTTTATGGAGAACAATTAGGACTTACTCCAGGTGAGCAAAATCACTGTTTAAAGCATTGTCTAGTGTTAGTCATCATCCCTTAAATAGGAGCAAACAGCTTTTGTCCTGTTTGATTAACAGGTACACATTCATCTTTTTTCATTTGAAAAAAATATAATTCCATTTGTACCTAGACAGTCAGGAAACCTAAAACCTAAGTAAATATCCTATAGTAGCCTACAAAATGAAATATAAACTTTTTATTGGCAAAATATTCTGCCCACCATTTTGTCCCAGTGTAGTGTTCCAATCACATCTCCTATTATTGCTATAAGCAAACTCTCTGTCCTAGACAATTTCAAGTCCCATTTTTTTTGATGACACTTCAGGTGTCTTCAGCATCCTCATTACAGGCACAGTACCATTATCTAAACACCTTATTTAGACTTTTACATGTTACCCTATTTTCTTTACTTGCCTTTTTAAGTCCAACTTGGTGACTAGGTCATAAGCCCAGAGAGTCTCTCTCATGTTTGCATCCTGTAGGAATTCTTAGAGGAGAGGGTCTCTTATCTTCGGTTTATTTAGTGACATGTATGGGGTCTGTTGGGCATTCCCCAGGGAAATACAGTGAGGCAAGAAGAGTCCATTATTACCCCCTTATTACCCTTAAGAACTTGAAATCCCTTTACATCATAATCACTTCTAATAAAGGCATAGTCACTTAAGCTAGGAAGTCATTCTCCTGTACAATAGAAACATAAACTGCTAAACAGGTCCCACTTTCATTGTTAGGACTACAGCTTAGTATAAGATCTCTGCTCTAGAATTTACTGAGTGGTTAGCAAAAAACAAATGTTGACTCAGTACTTATAGTATGTACCTAACCTCTCTTCGAGAGAAGAGGACATCACTGAAAACCCCCTTTCAGTTTGGTTAGGGTTTAGAAATTTCTTTCCGTAACCCTGCACCAGGGAACCTTTCTGAGCAGCATTACTTTGACTACTGTAAGTGCGTTTTGTAGAAACATCTCTGGAGAGTGCTTATGTTCTATGGAAAGCCAATATTTTTCAATATGGAAGCTCAACAAACTAGCTTGTACCCTTTTGTGTCCCCTAATCATTTCCTCTCAAGTTTCCAGAGTTACTTGAGAAATATTCACTTTGTGAACCTCCCTTTGTAAAGTAACAGTTTGACCTGTACGCCTCAGTCAAGAGCAGAGTCATAAAATGTGGCTAAACAAGGCACTTGAAGAAAAAAAAATCAGGGTCAGTGTGCAAGTCAGCCTAGCAAAGGGATGAATTCACTGCGTGAAATCACCAGGTAATGAGTAGGTTGGAGGCAATTGAATTTTCTCCTGGAGAAGTCTTAAACTCTTGGGAGGGCGCGGGAAGGAAAACAGATTTGTTGATCCAAGAGACTCTTTAAGTCTCTCATGTCTCAAGTGTGGAAATGTCCAAAACTAACCATTGAGATAAGAGAGGCATCTTCAAAACAGGCATCAACAACTTCCCCTAACGCCATCAAAAACCTGCAACAGAGAAAACGCAGAAACCGTCATTCAGATCCCAGAGACCGGGAAGTAGCTAATGGAGCCATATATTCATCATATTGATTGGGCCATTGATTTTTCCCCCCCTTTTCAGCACCCATTTCTTGGTCTTGTGCCAGAGATGCTTTAAAGAGCTTAAACAAAACTTACACCAAATCTTGCCAAAGGCCCCCAGGGAGCCTACAAACTAACTTTCTCTGTTGCTGCAAGTGTAGCTGCCCAGGCGAATCCCCTCCAGAAGGAAATTGCTTCTGGATCCAAAAAGCTGCCTAACCTATCTAATGAAGAACCCCAACTGGGAAGGGAGGTAAGCAGAAGCCTAAGAGGTAAACCTGGGTGGCTGGGCAGAGAGGATATGAAGAAAGATTTGCTAAGCTGCCCCTGAGCAAACAAAACCTAATACCTTAGTACAAGTGGAAGAATTCTTATCTCAGCATCAAGAGTATGGAAGGAGCATATTCATTTTCCTAGAACCAGTAATAGAAATTCTGGCATCAGCTCCTTAATCTATTAGTGTCCAAACTCTGCTGTGTTTAAGAATCATTCAGCAGATTCCTCGGTCCACTTTTGGTGAGTCTGGTTCAGTAGGGAACAGATTATAACAAGCAGATTCCTAGATGAAGGGGGTCTTTGGATCAAACTTGGAGAAACACTGCAAACAGGTTAACTGCAGAGGAGTTAAATAGTTGAATGATTTAACTTTGTTAAATAGTTGAATGATTAATAATCATCTTGTTATTATTGTCCACTTACTCTATGCACAGGAATCTAGAGAGCCTCTTGCCAACCCTTGAGTAACAGAGATGCCCAAAGACTGGTATTCATTAGAAATCTTTGGTTGCAAGTAGCAGAAACTGACTTAAGTTAACTCAAGCAAATCAGTGCGACTTTATTATGAGGCTATAATGACATCCCATGGAGTTTGATGACCTGAGTTAAGGAACTAGAAATTCATAATACTCTGCCTCTCTCCTATCTGCTAGTTCTCTCTCTCTCCCTTCCCCCATATTCCTTCCCTGCTTCTCAGTTTATAAGGCAGGAAATGGCTGACTCGAAGCTCCCCAGTTAACACATGAGAGTTCTACACAGAGAGACTAAATTCCAGTTCTAACTTGGCTTGGTTGCTGCCTATAGCAGAATTAATATGGTTCCAAGGTCACCTAGAGGTCAGAGGCCACATGAAGGGTGAAGAGTAATCTTGAGTAGGGAGTGGTAAAGAACTTAAAGTTTTAATTATACTCTTTGTAGGCTCTCACTCTGAACAGAGATGTTTCACAAGAAATCATGCAACATGTAGCCTTATATAGCAAGGAAGCAATGATCCATAGATTGCTGTTTCTTAGAAGGAAAACAAAACAGATGGACAAGATTTGGTCTTAGCACAGGGTCAGCTCAAGGTATAATTGTCAAATAAATGAAAGGTATCTGATTCCCCTTATCTTCTCTTTCCAAGCCTTTGCACTCCACCTGTGTCCCCCTGCTCACTCTATCCTCTTCCGCCAGTGGAGTTGGTACTAATCATTTGTACCCAGTATGCATGGATTAAATTGATTTGTCTCTTACTTCTTCCGGGCAAAAGATGACCAAATGAGACTAAAATCACCCATTTGAATGACAGGACATTAATTTCATTTACCCTGAAGGCATCTCCCCTTCCTGAGGCATTGGGCAAGCGAGCATTCCTTGTGCTAAGATTTTGGTGCCTCTCACATTTGAGCAATAAAGCAAATCAAAATGGACAGAGTATGATCAGGAGTTCTGATCTCAAAAGCAGATGTATTCTCAGATATATTTTTTGGCACTTCGTGACCTATTTGTCTGTATCAGGAGATTTTTCTGTTTTTAAATATTTAAACAGGGTGAAAGAGTTCATTTCAGCCTCTGCGAGGAGCAAACCCCATGGTACTCTTCCATAGGCTTAACAGAATTTTCCTTCTGAAAAATTTCATCCTCCGAAGGTTGAAGGTGGAATTGTGTGCGTTTGGGGTGGGAGTAGGTGAGAGGAGTTTGATCACAATTTAGCAAACCTTGACATTCTTTACAAACTCCATCATCTATTGCTTGAGGGGCTTTTCACCTACCCAGGTGTTCTCTACTGGCAGCTAATTGGTGTGTGTGTGTGTGTGTGTGTGTGTGTGTTGTTTTTTAATCAAGCCAGATTTCTTTGCTTGAAATTTTATAATTTATTTCTAGATTTATTTTGTGCATTTGAAGAAAGAATCACCAAAAGGCATCTGGTCTCTTGAGGCTAAATGTACTTACAAAGACTCCCATCAGAAATTTCAGCCAACTTCAAATGAGTCTCCCTTTGAGTCCAATGAGCACAAATTTGAGCTTTCAGCTGAGGTGTGGCTCTTCAAGCCTCTAAGATAGGATGAGCTAGTGCCACGGAAATCTGTTAGGACAAGATGCAGCAATTTGTTCCCACGCTTTTTCTACCCTCTGGGCATTCACACTCAGAGGGGAAGTCATTCTACACTGAGCCACCTTGTGGCATGTGGGAAAACAACAGCCAAAGGCAAAAGTTCTGGGTGACACAAACATTTCTGGGACACTCTTTGGAGAGGGTGTGGTAGTGATCCTGTTGGGCCTTCTTAAGGAAATTGGGCAAGAGAGCTTTTTTCGGCCATTCAATTTGTCTTCTGTAACTTAACTCTTCTGGGAGTTGGTATTATTGTAGTGATTAAGAGAGAAAACTTGGGAGAACCACAAAAACAAATCACATCCTTACTCCACCAGCTACTTAAAAAGTTATTCAGTCTGGTGTGAGCCTCTGAAAAATGAGAATGATAATGATATTTACCTCATACTTTTGTTGTGAGAATTAAATGAGATAATACACAAGAAGAGGGTGGCATAGTGTCTGGCACAAATCTCAAAACTTTTCCAGTGGATAACAAGAAAACAATTGTATCAGACTTGTTTGGCAAATTCTCACTATTGCTCCTTTGAAATTAGAGCCATGCTTTTCTTGCACGGCCAAAGATTTGATGACAGAGTTGCTTTTTTAGAAAAGGAAAAGAATCTTTCAGAAAGTGCTGTGAAGTCAGTGTATTCGTTTTGTGATTATTAGATTCAATTAGTCAGTAGAAGCTACTTATAAGCTTTTCTGCATTAACAAAGAGGATATCCACTTGATATCAAGGTAGACTTTGAAAACTCCCCTTTCTCTTTGTCTCCATGCCATATTTTACCAAACTAGCTATCTTGAAGTATTAGGAGATATTAGTCAGAGAAAACAGATCTACTGATGAGTTCCAGGAGCTTAACTTGATGTCCATTCAGATGAAAGTTGAAAGTTGTTGGTGATGTTCATAGGATCATTCTAGATCAGACAGATTGATTGCACTGGAAGCCCAGCTAACCCAAAACCAATGAATGAAAAGTTCTTTTCCCATTTCCTCTCTATCTTCTTGCTTTCTCTTTATATTTTAAAAGCAAGTAAATCCTTTTTAAGTCCTGATCTTTTGGATACATCAGAAAGCTTTGCCCAAATTCACAGACCCTTTGCCTCTGCCAAAGTACAACGGACAATCCATTAAAGGGGAAAAAATTATAGAAAAATACTATCTAAACCCCAAAGACTTTCAATTTTGAGTGATTTTTTTTTCTCGGTAGTGTCTTAAAAAGAAAAACATTTTATAGAATTATATAGAGGATGAAATCTCACATCATTAATAGAAGGCACCAGATACCCAGGGAGATACTTCTCATTCTATTCCTTAGGCTAATTCACCGAAAGAAGCTCTTGAAAGATGGATTCAATGCACTGAAATAGTCACAGTCCCAGGTCATGGGACAAGGCTATGATTTTCCTTATCCATTTGGAATATAATTGAGATGGTGTGGAAACTAGAGTCAGGGAATCAAAAGAATATCCAAGTGTAGGGACAGTGATATTTTAAGTCTTAAAGACAGAATGTATGTCCTTTGACCTTCTTCCATCATGTTATTCAGTATGAGGTATTAGGAGGAGGGGGAAACAAGTTGGTTTTCCATCTCTACCAAGAAATTCAATATATTTTGTTGATTGTATTTTATTTTGAGAGGTGCTACATGAGTGGGAATTATGTTTAATATCCCAGGAGCTTATCATTGTACAGTACTTCACAGTTAGAAAATCCCTTTTAAGTGGGTTGTTTGGTTTGATCTTCACCACAATAAAATATGTTCCACAGATCATTATTAGAATTCAAATTTGATAAATGAGGTTCCAAGAGATTAAGTGACTTGTTCAAGTCCACTCTGCTAGTAAATATTCATGCTGAGTTAAGAAGATGTTGTTGGGAGCTTAAATGGAACACCAAGAAAACTTATGGAACTTCCTCCCCTTCAAATCTTTCAGAAACAAAGTATATTCTCTTCTGACTAAAGTGTTTGCATACGTGGTACCCACTAATGGTAAGGAAAGAGACCAGAGACCTCTCCTAAGTATTCTGCTAGCCCTGTAATTGGGGCAGTTTCTTGCTCTCTAAATGGAAGAGCAGTGATGATAATAATTAAGTTTAGGCTTCCGTACTTCCTTTCATCTGAGTTCTTCAGCCAGACAGGAAGGAACCACCCCCTCTACATAGTATGGATCTCTTTTCAAGCTGGTCCACCTCCATTAACTATCTAGATCTTCGTTTTGGGCAAAAGTAAACATCTTATGGAAAACTCAGGAGTTTGCACACACCACCACCACCACCCCCACTCCCACCCTCTTAAATGTGTGGTCAAGTCTGCTTTTTACACAGCAGGATGTCATAGATTTATAAAACTTTCTGAACAAATAAAGTTGCTGCTCACATAAAAATGAAGTTAAAGACCCATCAAAATCTCTAGTCAGCAACATCTGCAAGTTTAGTGGGGAGAATCTGAAGGCAGAGCCTGAATAGAAATGTGAACACTCCTTCACTCTGTCCCTGCCTCCTCTCAGCCTTCCACCTGCAATAGACTGTATTCATATCTCCCAGAGGAAATATGCTATTACTGATAATATGATCACTGAAACACTGGGAGTGGTTAGATACAGAGCTCTGGCAGTGGGTTAATAAAAGGCCTAATGAAGAACAAAAAATCCTGCCAGTCGCTGTAAAAAAATATTGCCCCCAGGAAATTATAAATCAGACACCATGGTGTGAAGTTTAAAAATATATATATATTGCATTGGCTCACTGATAAATGCAGGAGTGGGCAGACGGGTGACGAAACAAATATGTCACTGGATGCCCTTGAAGTTTCAGTCCACCTCAGCATGATGCAGTCAAACATCTCAGCAGTGCAAAGCCAAAACCACATTTACTCAGCCTTGTCAGATCACTCTGCACCGGGCGGCAGAAACAGGATGCCTGGTCCACAAATTAGTTATAATTCCCAGAGCCTCGCTCGCCTTTTCTCTTTTTATTTCTCTCTCTCCCTCTCTCTCTCTCTCTCTTTTTATTTGTTTGTTTGCCTGATTCCACAGCATTAATCTCAATAGACTCTTAAATGCTGCTTCAGAATAGAGACCTGTATTTAGGGTTTTCTTAATATATCCACACTGAGCTTGTCTGGAAAGAGCCCAATAGAAAACAGTTTCATGGGCAGCCTCAAGGCAATTCCATCTGACCCATACAGGAACATATCAAGACAAAGGCCCTAATAACCTCACCCTACCTTTTAGCTAAACTGTCAGTAATCTAGGAAAGAAGTTGACCTCTCCAACACTAGGAACACTCACATACCTTGAGTCATGAACACATTGGCTGCCTGACAAATACTCACTGAGGGGCTGCAGTTCATCTTCTTGGCTTTGCCCCTTCATGGAGTCACTCTTGCCTGTGACCTCTCTCTTTAGCCCACTACCTCCAACAGGCCAGTTCTTCTCCAAGGGATCACTTCTGCCTGCTTTTCAGCTGGTTGATTGTGTGCCAACTGTTGAATCCCCATTGGAGATAAACATGTGTCCAGGGCACTTGGGGAAAGGTGACCAAACAGTGCAGTGGGGTCAAGGCCAAGGAGAACCCCTCGTTCCCTCCCCCACCCCACCCCCACCAATGAAGCCTGCTTCACTCTCTACCTGCTGGAGCTGGTGTCACTCAATGTGCCACTGAAAGAAAAGGGCAGAAGCTGAGATGTTTCCAGAACTCCTTTCCATTTTTTAAGAATTCCAGAAAGGCAATTCCTGAAATGTAAGGAAGCTCTATTAGAGAAATTCCATCTCTTTTAGGGAAATTCAACAGCAAAACTCCAATAGATTGTACAGGGAGACATCTCTACTTATCATGAACATCAGGACCTTTATCTTGAATTCTCCTTACATCTTCCTGGAGATCTCTAAAACATCAGCACCAGCATATTACCTTGGTATAAGAGGGTCTCTTGGTCTCAGATGTGGATTCATCTTTCTTTTCTTTATTGAGATGAGGTGAGACTATGTAAACCAAACTTTACCAAGGATTCAGGGATGGGAGAAATGAGAAAAGAGATAGTAAAAGGATTATACAATTTAGTAATCTGATTCACACATTAAAGCTTTATAAAGCTGTCTGATGGAGCATTGATTTCCATATGCCAGAACAAATTTCTGAGAGAATTTTCATGGGTGCACAGTGTTGCAAAATGCAAAAGAACAAAATGCAGTGAGATTTTCATATTATATATAATATATATAGTAAATTACACTTTATTTTATTTATTCTCCTTCTTCTTCTTATCCATAAATAGTCCTCTCTTTGAATAGATTACACTGGCTTTTTTGGTGTCCTTATTTGGTAAAATAAAAACTTGGTCATTCTGTGCAGCTCTCCCACTTTCTAAATTTTACTGGTCCCCCAAATCCAAAGACCTGGTACCCACCACAACAAAGAGGTGACTTCCTACCCTATTCCCAGTATGCCTCAACATGACAGAGGCTACCTTCCCCCATCACCATGGAACCAGTCACCTCAAACATATCCAGAGATCCTTAAGTAATGCCCAAGACAAGAAGGTTTCCCCCCAAAATAAAGGGGCTCCCTTTTACTCCAACCTCAAAGTGCCAACTTCATATTTTTATTCTGAGGATATTTCTCTTTATTTTGAACTTTGAGAGAAAATTGGTTTCTGGAGGGTGCTGTAGTGCTACTAAGAGGACATCTACCATGTGGAGACCGAAACAAGACCATGGGCTCCCCAGTGTTCACACTGCCACCTTCATAAGCCAAACCAAAGATTCCTTTTCCCTTCCTTGTACACTTAACAATTGTACTGTGTATATTTTGTTGTGCTATTATCAGAGGGAGGTTTGCAATGTTGCCAAATGTGTGGCCACCAGACTTATTTGTAAAATAAAGTCCTTGACAGAATCTAGTTATGTAGTCATTGTAGTTTATGAAATCCAGCTTATAATTGGTGTTACTCAGTGCAAACTGCAAAACCCAACCACGTTAGGTTAACTAATTCTTAATTCAGTAGGTTATTATGTATATATAGCTCTCGGTCACGTGCAAAGGTAAAGACTATGAAATGGCATGTTGTGCACCCTTAATTTGGAAGTATTAAAGAAATGACTTGTGTCCAAAGGAGGTCCTTAAGGGACAGCCCTGGAGCCACAAACCATTCTTTAAGAATCAGCACTTTGGGAACCCTAAGCTACAGGTGAATAAGCCATACCTTCCAGAATGCTGGCTTAATTCTTTCTGGGTTTGTTTTCTTTTGTTATTCCTGAGCTTTTAGTTAAGTTTTTTTACATGTTCCTGTTCTGCTGAGAAATCTTAAAGAAGATCCTTAAGTCTACATGTGAATGAGGAATACTCTGAGATAAAATAGGAAGAACCTCAAGTTCACATCTGAATGTGGAATTAGAGAAGAGAAGGAGCAGAAGCCTCTGTGCAGATAAGTTTTCCCAGGGAAAAGGGCATCTTAGAAATAGAGAGAAAAGCCTATAGCCAAAACCACCTCTCTCTCACTTGGAGGTTCTTCATCTTGGGCAATTTTAGAGAACTGGGGTCCTATTTGACTAAAGATCCACTAAATGCTGTTAGATAGTCAATAAAGATAAGGACAAAAAATAAATCTTTGAAATTGGTCCATGAAGCGTGTTGGTGGTCTTAACAAAAGCAATTGCAGTGGAGTGGCAGGGGCAGAAGCCATTGCGGATCTGTTGAAGAGTGAATCCAATGAAAATGTAGGAGTACCATTTGCAGACCAATTTCGGGAAGCTGAACTATGGAAAAGTGTGGGGAAATGGGGCGGTAGATGGAGGGCTTACAGGGTAAAGAAAGTGTGAAGAGGGGAAATAATACAGCATGTTTGTATAAGGGGAAAGATCATTTAGGAAGAGAAAGATTGATGATGTGAGAGAGATTGAGAGATAGAGAGAGAGAATAGCCAAATGAGCAAAGACCTTAATAAATTCAGAGACAATGAGATAGGGAGGGTATATGGAAGTACCAACATTTGGAAGGAGAAACTATATGTACTTCATTTTAATAGTAAGAGAGAAGATGCTAGGTGCTGTTGTAGATTGGTTTGGATCACCAATTCTGATGATGGAAAAAATGACAAGAGTTCTCATCTTATGGTTTCTATTTTCATAATGACTCTAGGTTATTAGCTGAAATGAGGGGGAAAGAAGTGAAAGCAGAAGAGATTTTTTTAATGGTGCTTAATTTTTTTTAATGTAGGATGGTTGAGTAGTGTTGAGGAGGCTTTTGAGGTTTGATTTTTTTTCCCCTCAGCTATGTTGTACTTTTCCATGCACAAATATGGAGAAAAGTGGACCAAAGTTGGAATTCTACAAAGTTCAAGAATATTTGCAAGGGAGAAATTACAATAATGTATCATGAAATCTCAGCTAGAAATGAAGGGAGTAATAGCAGAAATGAGTTGAATGATTATGAACAAATGATTATGATTCAAATGAATGTCATGAAGTAGGAAGTACCAGAATTATGGGAAGCTGTGGTCAAAGACATATATGCATTTGAGATTTTGGAGTGGGTGGAGAGGAAAAGATCACTTCAAAGAGAAAGAAAGGAACTGAAAAGCCAAATTCCCAGGAATGATGAAAGGAGCATCGAAGGGATTGAGGATGCTGGGGTCAAAATTTAATAAAAGAGAAGTGGCTAGGAGGAAATCTATAAACAATGGTCATGAAAAGAAGATGATGGTCTGTGTAGAAAGGCAGAGCCTCCAAGATGCAGGGGTTGTGTAGGAGGGAGGAGAATGCTGGTCTAACAGCAGTATGGTGCAGAGGAGGATAATTAAGTCTCCTTCCAGTCCTGGCAAAGGGAAAAAAGACCTCTCCAAAAGAGAGGGCTGCCGAGCAGTGAGGTCTTCGGAGGACAGTCAGATTTCAGTCCAAGTCGTGAGTGGACATTTATCAGAGAGTTTGACTCTCAAAGGCTGTTTATCTCCCAAGAGGAGAGTGTCAGGATTTGAAAATGAAGGGCAAGTGGAGGGCTAAGCCAGTTGTCCAGTGATGAGAGTTCAAAGACTAGAGAATGAGAAGAGGATGAGCAGAACTGAGAGGCTTGATGGAACTGTTCTCAGGTACTGCTTTTTGGGCACACATCACCACAGTTAGGAGCACTATTGAGTGTCTGCAATGTACGGGGTCTGCATTTTACATGCATCATCTCATTTAAACTGCTGACAGTTTATGAGCAAGTGGCCTCATTTCCCATTTTACAACGGATGAGATTCGGATTTAGGTCATGTAACTTTCTTGAAAATATACAGCTTCTGAACAACAGAGTTTAACCACTCTTCTACATTGCCTGTCATTTAGTAGCAGGTGTGGGACTGAAGGACCTGATCATCTTCAGAAGTTTCGTAAATCAAGTCACAGCTGTAATTCACTAAAGGAGTTCAATATTTCTGGGCATACTATTCTGAATTCTTTGTCAAGGCAGAAATAACTCCGCCCCCCCCCGCCCCCGATGGAGTAATCTGTTTGGCCAATCCCAATTTTCTTGAAGCAAGATTAATTTTTATTAAATGGTGTAGTTACATAGTACTTTAGATCAGAAATGATCAAAACATTTTACAGACAATAAGATATCTCTCTGACTTAAAAAAAAGTAAAATAACCCAATAAGGTCAGTGGAAAAGTAAGAATTTCACCAAGGCATATGACACTACTCACTGTAAAACACTGCAATTCCTTACTCATTAGCAAAGCTTTATTTTCCATGGGATGTATTTCAAATGAGGATATGCTATAAGTAGAAAACAATACATACGGGTTCATTAGTCTTGCTCTTTTAAAGATAAATGCTGTATGTGGGATAAATGCTGTGAGCAAGAAATTATAAGCAGGTTCCCATATGCTAGATATCTATTTCCACAGCTCCTATCATCATGGTTTCTGGGCACTTTGACAGATAGATGAGGCTAATTCAGGCAACACAGTACATTCGGAAGAGTAGGTGAAAATCCTCTTTCTCCTTAGCTCCCTGCCTCGAAAAACAATAATTCATTGGAAAATAAAAAGGAGAAAAGACTTTCTGGAATGGAAGGAAACCTAAGGGGAAAGCCATGCAAGAGGGGCAAGTTTTAATCTTTTGGTTACAAGTAATAAAGGTGACAGTATGACCCTTTGACCAGGTGTTTGGAAATCTATCTTAAGTAAATAACTCTAAGTGGGGAAAATGTTGTATGCTAATCATCATAGCATTAGATAGGGAAAAAATTCA
Organism: Leptonychotes weddellii; assembly: GCF_054177405.1. NCBI lineage: Eukaryota > Metazoa > Chordata > Mammalia > Carnivora > Phocidae > Leptonychotes > Leptonychotes weddellii. The sequence goes on from NC_138369.1 coordinate 72,105,964, forward strand.
AAAGCAAATAAGAAAGAGTTTTTCAAATGTAGGTAGTATTTTAAAATAATTTATGGTGTATGTTTACCTGGATATTATGTAACGGTTTAAATCATATTTATAAGAACCGTAAAATTATTTGGGAAAATTCTTATAATGTTAAATGGCAAAAGTGGTAATACGTTAAACGTAATATGTGAAATGTTAAATAATTTAAGAGTGTGATTATAGCTGTGAAAAAGAAAAATATAAAGCATAGGGAAAAGATTGGGCTTAGGTGTTGAGACAAGCGGTAATTTCTTTTTATTCTTTTAACTTTCCTGTATTTTTCAAATTTCTATTAAGAAAAAAATGTCCCATTTTGAAATACAAATGATAATGCCATGATCTGGAGGTCTGAGAGCTAGAAATTTTACCAATAATAATCACATGTTCAAAAATCACTCAGTATGGGTTTCCAAGAAGTATATCATTCTGGCTAACCCTGTATTTTAATCAGATTTTCCCGATTTTACATTTCTTACAGCACATTAAAGTGTGGACAGTCAAAGGATTTTGACAAGCGCACCCACCCACGTAACCCCTCCACAATCAAGCACATGTCCATTACTCCAAAAAGTTTCCTTATGCCCATTCCCAGCCACATCCTCCCAAGCTGCCAGGAACAGGCAACCACTGCTGTGTTTTCTCTCACCGATAGATTACTTGTTTTTGTTCCAGAATTTCACATACGTGGAATCATACAGTTTGCACTCATTTGGGTCTGTCTCCTTTTGCTCAGCATAATGGTTTAAGATTAATCCATGTTGCTGCATGTATCATAGTTTATTCCACACACACACACACACACACGTATATATATACCATACATTTTCATCCATTCATCTGTTGATCTGTTGGTGGTCATTTGAATTGTTTCCATTGGGGGATATTATGGATAAAGATGTTATAGACATTTCTGTTCATGCCTTTCTATGAATATGTTTTCATTTCTCTTGGCTAAATACCTACCAGTGGAATTCCTGGGTTATATGGTAAGTATATGTTTAACTTTATAAAAGTTAAACCACTTTCCACGTGGTTTTTCCAAAGTGGTTTTAACCATAAAGGTTCTAGAAGAAAATCTTTTCAGCCTTAGAATAGATGAAAAATTCTTAGATAAGACACAAAAAGCACAAACCATAAAAGAAAAATTTTTATATATATAGAATTTCATCAAAGTTTAAAATTACTGTTTTTCTGAATGCAGCACTAAGGAAACGAAAAGGCAAGCAACAGACTGGGAGGAAATATTTACAATATATATATGTGAAAAAGGACTTGCATCTGAATACATAAATAACTTTTACAACTCAATGATAAGAACTCAAACACCCAATAAAAACATGGGCAAAAGATTTGAACAGACATTTCTACAAAGAAGATAAACAGATGGCAAAAAAAAAGTACATGAATAAATGTTCAATATCATTAGTCATCAGGGAAATGCAAATTAAAACCATGATGAGATGCCATTACACTTCTACCAGAATGTCTAAAGTTGCAAGGATTGACAGTACCAAATGTTGGTGAGGCCATGGAGCAGCTAGAACTCTCAAACATTGTGTTTGGTGTTTTTTAATGGGATAATTCATCTCACTTTAGTTTCTTAAATAAGCAAAGGATTATTCCCTTGAGTCAGGCCTGAGATTTAATTAGTGTTCAGACTTGTTTTCTATCTCATCATGCCCTTAGACCTCACTAATCTCCATGGCCAGATGATTGTATCTAGCATAGCTAAAAATATCAAACACTCTCTACATGAGGAAAGAAACAATTATTATTGGCCTGGTAAGTTATTTGAGGATATCATCTCTAAAATGCTACCACTTCATACATTTAATATTTCATTCCAACTTTGTTCTATTCAATTGTCATAAATTATTTTAGACACCCTACCATATCTCCTTCTTCCCATCTAAATCTTGTTCTGTATTTGACCAAAAGTAATAAAATTCACACCAGAAACAATTAGCAAATTCCTGGGTTATCTTTCAGTTTACACATCAACTTCAAGAGTTAAATTTCCCTCTGACTCAAGTCAGGCTATATGAAATGGACTAGAATGTTGACTGTGCTAGGTTGCGGAGTTTGAACTGCGAGATTAGGAAGACTCAAATATAGTTTCATTTACTCGAGGCTGTTAATTTTCTTTTTTTTTTTTTAAAGATTTTATTTATTTATTTGAGAGAGAGAATGAGAGACAGAGAGCACAAGAGGGAAGAGGGTCAGACGGAGAAGCAGACCCTCTGCTGAGCAGGGAGCCCGATGCGGGACTCGATCCCGGGACTCCAGGATCATGACCTGAGCCGAAGGCAGTCGCTTAACCAACTGAGCCACCCAGGCGCCCGAGGCTGTTAATTTTCTACAATGCTCTCAGTCTATGATAAGACATTTCAGTGGTCTCTCTGAAGTGAAAACAGGGTTGCTCCTGAATTTTACTAATTACATTTCCCTGCAAGCCTTGTTTGTTCTATTTTTGTGTTATTCTGATTTCCTAAACCCCAAATCAGATATTTTAGGGGCAGCTGAGAGAAAAATCTGAGAAAGGTTGTTTCTATGCAAAAATAATGACAATATTTTGATGATCTATGGAAAAAATGAAATAGATATTTAAAATCTGATTTTTCCTACATCCTCAGGTCATTCATTTCCTGGAGCTATAGTCATACCAAATGTTCTCATCACACCAGAGCAGAAACGTGTTTTGATGATGTACTACTGCGACCTCCATGTTTAGACATCACATATATTTAATGGTTTTCTAAATTTTCTGTGGATTCTGCCCTACATCAACCTCCTGTCCCCTTTTCAGTACCAATATTGATGGACTCTACTTCATTGTTCGTTTCTTCCTAAATTTCTTTAAAATGGAGGCATGTACGGTTTACATCAGATGGCAGAATTGTTCATGGTACAGCTTGTACTTTCTTGGAGAAACATATTTAATTAATTAAGAAAATATAATAGCACTCTGCGGGAAAAGCAAAAAACGCAAGATCAAAACTCCAGCTAAACTCTTTAAGCCATTATGAGTGACCTCTAAACCACAAACAATGCTAAAGTTCTTGGGAAAACTTTGTTTAACTGGCACTTACAATGCATATTAGCTCAGAAGCAGAACCCTGCCAAAAATGTAAACTAGTCACTGTTTATAAATGTGAAAAGAAAATTAGCACATGAGCAAAAGGAAAAACACATCTTTGGTGTCAACGTTTCTGTGAACTTCTCTACGGGTTTTATAGTTGCTTTTGCTGGTTTTTGCAAAGGTGTGATGGGCAGGGGGAAAGGTACACCTGGAGTGAATGGTACAGCTGTTTGTAGTTGCCGTCTGCAACTATGTCAGGTACAACTGTGCTCATTGTGATTCCTGATTCACAGAGCCCCTTAAGGTAGCTGCAAATGTAGCAAATTCTCCAAAGTTCCCCAATTCTGGCTGCCCATTAAACTCACTAGAGTGGGGGCGCCTGGGTGGCTCAGTTGGTTAAGTGACTGCCTTCGGCTCAGGTCATGATCCTGGAGTCCCTGGATCGAGTCCCGCATCGGGCTCCCTGCTTGGCGGGGAGTCTGCTTCTCCCTCTGACCCTCCCCTCTCTCATTCTCTCTCTCTCAAATAAATAAATAAAAAAAAAAACTCACTAGAGTGTTTGCAAGAAAAACCTCCCAATGCCTAATTCCTTCTCCAGATTCACTAAATAAGAACCTCTGGGCATGGGGCCTGAGCATCAGCATTCCCTAATGACTCCTGGTGATCCTGATGTACCAGTTAGGTCTGAAAAACTCTGTACTAAAACAAACTTTAGCAGCTGTGTCCAAACTAGTCTTGTAAGATGACAGAGGAGGTAGGAGCAGAATTGAAGGTCATAGAAGTATTCACGATTTGTCAAAAGGTCCAAGAGAAATCACACATGAATTCTACAACATCTGGGTTTTGCAGTGTTTTGGGGGGGGTTTGGTCTCTAATTATATTGGCTAAATATTGTGTCATGAAAGAAAGATTAATTTCTTTGAGGAATAGGCAATGAAGAAATGAATTATGACATAAGAAAGCATTTTAGTAGACAAATATATTCAAACATGGGCTTCATTTGGGAAAAACTAAAAAGAGGAATTCTAGTAGATAGCTATGGCTTTTGCCTACACTGCTGCCTACACTTCTTTTGGAAACAATGCTTTAATTTTTTATTGGGAAAAGGACCTTCCCCCAGTGTCAGTTGGAGTCTAGTTAAGCTCACCATTTGGTTCTGGGATGAGCATGTGACATAGACCTGGATAATTCCAGTATCACATCCCCTCAGCCAGAATGACTGGTTCAGGTCCTTGTGGATGACCCTAGTCAGGCTATTAGAGAGATCTAATGTCAGCTCTGGGACTTTCTAGAAAGATAAGAAGGAAACCTGAGCTATCAGGACCACCATGAGGGCGAAGTCTGTGTTAACATGAAGGAAAGCAGACTAGCAAAGAAGACAGAACTGGTTGAACTGACATCACTGGATATCTCAGATACAGATGTACATCAGCTCAGCAAGATCCTGGACTTGTCAATTATATCATTGAATAAATGTAATTTTATTACATTCATTCATTCATTCATCTGTTCATTCATTTTGCGAAAGCTAATTTGAATAAAGTTTTTGTTGCCAACAGCAAATAAGTCCGATGAATGCAAGATCCTTGTTAGTGAAATTGCCAGGACCATTAAGAAATCTAGAGATGCTTTGTTATTCTATAGTCAGTTTTTTGTTTCATTAGACAGACTAAAGATTTAATATCCTACCATCAGAACCTCAAGGAAATTTTGAGTCAATAATTCAATCCATCAGCAAGTATTAAATGAGCTCCCCTCTGGGCCTACCACTCTGCTAGCATGATAGGAAAAGGAAAGTAAGTAGGAAGCCTGGTCCCTGCCTTCACTAAGTTCACAATCTTCTCAGAGAAAGCACATACATTAGAAATAATTCAGGGAGAAAGAAGAACCTAAGTTTCAGTGGAGAGAAGTGTTAATTAGCATGTCTGAAGTGTTTTCTGTGAGCCAAAGATCATATGAAGTGTGGTAGAAAGATCCTGAGAAATAAAAAGTACCACCACTGGCATCAAGGAGGATATTGTCAAGAACATACAGCACGGTTTTGCAGAGATGTTTTAAGTGCGTTATAAAGTTACATGCCATAATTTACTAACAATTTAATAACCTCTGTACTAAGGCCTTAATGAGAAGCATGGTAATTAGTTTACTCATTTACTCTAGGAGCTCAGAGCTTTCTTCTTCTGGGGCTTCCAAGGGCCACCAACTTTAATCTTGGAAGCTAATCTCATCTAAACGTTGGATCTCTAGGATTTGGGGTTTTGTCCAAACTCAACCACAGAGTCCCATGACTTCTCTATTGAAACATGTCATTCTCTAAAAATCAAAACAAACAACCTCAAGTTTCCCAGTTCTCCATCATTCTCCAACCTGTCATCATCCCCCAACTCCTTTTTGTTCTCCAGATCTCCATAATTCTCTAACTGTCCGCCACCTCACCAGCTTTGCAAACTGTTTTCAACCCAGTTTCCAGAGTTATCCAAGTGTAGCATAAATAGAGTTCTTGTAGTAAAGGGAGAGGAAGAGATGGAACGATGGACACAGGAGAGCAGAAATTGGATGCACGTTGATACAAAGCTTTATTTTTTTTCCTTTTTCCTCTGTTTTTCTTCTTTCTTTCAACCTCCAAATCCAGACTCCTTTGGAAAGAAACCACTATTGAGTAAAGAGTTGCTTTTGTACTCCAAAAGAGGAGTTTGCTAACCCAAATGATACTCCAACATATGTGTGTCTGTATGCATGTGTATGTATATACATGTATGTGTGTGTTATGTCTTGAGGGTTAAGATTTCCGAGCTTTTGAAGAGTGAGGAGGCCAGGGGAGGTTGAGAGTGAAATTCACCAAATAAGTACCCTTGTTTACTTTATGTACTCATCATTTCTTCAGAGAGGGTGGGAGACAGATTAGATCAGTACTGCAAACATTCACACACCCAAAACACAAAGAATAACTCAGTGATGGAATCAGAAAAAAATCCAAGAATTCAAGGTTCTCTAGTATCTATTCTGGTACCTTACTACCTTAATTTTCCCTTTGAATTCTTGCTAATCTCCTTGTTAATGCATGGAGAGCATGAGGCATTGAAATGGAAATTACATGATTTGACTACATAGAACTCTTATTTTTAAATAAAAAGATGACATTTAATTGAGTGATAGAATAATAATGTTAAAATATTAGCCAGCATGATCCCACCCACACACCCCAAGCGGTCTCTTACCATGTCTTTGGCTTACCCACTGTTCAGTCAGCTAGGCTATTTCTATATAATTGTTTCAGAGAAAGGATATGACACCAAGAAAACAAAGAAATCGTTGCTTCCCAGCTCTTTGATTCAAAAGCCTAAACAGTGAGGTAGAGGAGTAGAAAAGAGTCATGATCTAGCAAAAGATTTAGGATAAAATATCATGACAAGGCACAGAGCTCACCCTAGGTCCCCATGGCCAATTTAGAAAACAACATTCCCTGAATGTTATGAAGGTAGGAGCAAAGGATATGCAATCCTAGCACAGAGACTTCAAGGTCCTCCTAAAAGAGTGTCACTGTCCATGCTGCTAGGTTAAGCCCAAGGCAGGGGACAAAACCCCTGAGAAGTTTGTAGAATCTAGGTTAAGCCAAAGGAGACAAAACCCAAGAGAAAAAGTGACTGCTGTGTACATTTGAGCAGGTAGAACATCAGAATTCCCCACTCTGCAGTGTGGCAGACGAGAAGGAAGACGACTGGCTTTGGTCACTGTGGCTCAGAAGTGGGAGGAGGAGAACCAGTGGACAGGAAGTGACTGTGCGTACTGGAAGTAGGCGTGTCTTCAGTGATCCAAGTAAACTAACAGCGGAGGTCCAGATGAGACAATGAATGCCACAGCCACTGTGGACAGAGATCATTGAGGATCATATAAGACAATGGATGTCTTCAAAGGTGCCTATATGGGCAAATGACATTGAGGACCAGATTTTGCCTGCTCCCATCCCCGCCCATGCAGTCACCCATAATGTAAAATCTGTAACATTAAATAATTTATAAAGGCAGATGGAATATCTGTTAAGCTCTATAAAAAAACTGACATATTTAAGTAATCAAAACCCACTATCCAGCTGAATAATAATGTTCAAGTAACTGTTTTTAATGCAAAAACTTCCCTTTCATATTTCTATGACTGATCTCTTTCTAAAATGAAGCTGATCAAAATTTTAGAGCTGACAAATATGATCAACAGTCACCACATAACCTTAGAGTAATAAAAGCTGAAACAGTTGCACTTCACCCTCTTGAAAACAGACATGACTGAAATATTTGTAAGCCAACAGGCACCAAAGGCATGGCTTCAAACAATGCTCAATAATAGCACTATTTTCCTGGTTCCCAGAGCGGTGAGTGGGTGGCTTAAGACCAGAGCAAAGTAAACCTCTGAGCTTTTATGCTGGGAGTAAATTAAAAAGTATTTATAATGTCACTCATTCGATGCCTCCACACTCATGTGCCATTTACATCATATCATGGTATGCTGCTTTTAAATGCCTTGTACATTTCCAGGATCTATGCTTTGTGCCATCAACAAAAGCTATTTGAGGACAGAGATTGTGTCAAATCCAATGGATACCTCTTAATTTTATTAGATCTTTCTCCTGTATTCCACATTGTTGCTCATTTAGTCTTCTTAAATTTCTTCTTGCACTTTGCTCCTTGACTTGAAACATTTGATCATTCAATAAATAGTTACTGACCATCTGCTATGTGGTAGGTACTGCCCTAGGCCCTGGGAATACCTCTACAAGGAAGAAAGACAAGATTTTGGCTCTCACTGTGTCAACATTCTGGTGTATACAAAAAAGGCAATAAAAAAAGAAATATATGAATTAAATAAGTTCAGATTGTGACAAGTGCTTTTATTTAGGGTTATCAGGAAAAATTTCTCTGAAGAGGTGACTTATATAAGTTGAGACTTGAGTGATTGGAATGAATCAGGCTTGCATAAATATGGGAGAAAAGAAAATAGCAGGTACAAAGTCTCAGAGATAGGATTAATCATGCCTCATGGCAAGAAGACCAGTGTGTCTTCAGCTGAGTGTCCAGAAGAGAAGTCATAGAAGGTCCTAGAGAGGCAGGCAGGGGCTGGCTCTCTTGGGCCTTGTTGGTCTTGTCAACACTCTCCCTGCTTCTTCTCTTCTCTTCCTAATCATTCCATCTTAATATCCTTCATAAGCTTTACCTGTTCTGCCTTGCTCTCAAATAGTGGTATCCCCTAGATTTCAGTCTTGCCTCTATTCTTTCCCTTCTAGGCTTTTCCTAGGTTATCACCAACCATTTGATGAGAACTACAAAATCATCATGTCCAGTTGTAGACTGTATTGATCATGATTCTTAAGTCTCAGTGATGGCCACCAAACCATATCAGTAACAACCTATGAGACTTGTCTAAGTTGCATATCTGTATAACCCATAGCCAGGTAAGGGGGAGTAATAAAGTTAACATATGTGGTAATTATATCTAGGATCAACATATGAGAGTTGTATACAGCACATTCTAACAACATTAGGAATAATATCATCTATAGGGAAGCTAATAACGAAAAAAGAAATTTCCTAATATGGAGCTGTTATACCTCTATGGCACTTCTCCCAAGCATGCACATTGTCCCTCTTCTCTCCTAACTTCTCTCATGCTTCCAGGGACAAAGAGAACATCCATCCCTACAAGGTATCTAGTGGATTACTCTGGGCATACATGCTGTAGTTAAGATAATATGCCTTTATACCCCTTCTCCAAAAGAACATGAAAGTTGAATCCAGATAGATGAAATAATGTCATATTGGAATATTTCTATGATGTTCAATAGTCCTATAATAATTATAAGTTATTTGGAAAGGCTCCTCCTGGTCATTTCTACTTATTACATGGAAGCCAAAAGAGCAAGTCTTGCACTATTTGCTATCTTAGACCTCCATTGCTTTGACACTTGAACTCCCCTGAGTTTTAGGTTCATATATCCAACCTCCTTCTTAGTCTATCCATTTTGATACAGCCAGGAAATGCAAACTCAACAGACCCAACACTGACCCATCACTCTCCTTCAAAACCCTATCCTATACTCCTCCTATAGTTCTGATTCATCTTAATGCTGTGATTGTGTTTTCAGTCACCCATGCCTGAACCTAAGAGTCAATTTAGACTTTTCTCTCTCTCTCTCATCCTCCACATCCAATCAACTGGCAGATAGTCCCATTTTTATATCTCTTAACTATCTCCCCAAATCCATTCCTTTCTCCATACTTTCATAGCTTCTATTTAAGTTAGGTCCCATCACCTTTGGCTAGACCATTATGAGAGCCTCCTAACCAGCTTCTCTACTTCTAGTTTTATTATCTCTGAATCCCATCTAGACACTAATGTCATTGAAATCCACTATCTGCGCACACCATTCCCTTGCTGAAACCCCTCCAAAGATTTCCCATTTCCAACAAAATGCCTCTACTAAATGCACAAGTCTCTCCATGGCTTCTTTCTATTCAGTTTTGTAGCAGAATCCCACTATAACTCTGTCTTATCCTTTATTTCTTTCCAACAACAGATTTCTTGCATTTCCTCACACCTGTGTTGTTTGCTGTCTCCTTGGAATTATTCTTGACATTTCTATTCTTTTCATACCACCAAATCCAATCCAGCAGGAACTCCTATCAACTCTACCTTCAGAATTTATTTGGAATCTTACCACTTTACAGCATCTTTCTTGCAATCAATCTGTTTCCGAAATTTACTGTCTGTCACCCAGATTACTGTGATAGCCTCCTAATTGTGCTCCTGCTTCCACCCTTGTTCCCTGCAGTCTGTTCTCCCCCAATAAGCCATGGTGATACTTTTTCAATGACAGTCACATCATGTCTTTTATCCAATCTTTTCCCGTTTTCCTTAGGTATAATCCAGATTCTTTACAATGGTTCATAAGGTCTTATATGATCTGCTACCTTGAACTCATTACTTCTCAGACCTCATCTCCTTTCGCCCTCCCTTTGCTTACTCTTCTCTAGCCACATGGCATCCCTACCCTTCATGACCATGCCAAGCATGGCCTGCCTCATGGCTGTCACATCTTCCTTAAAAGCTCTTCTCCATATACACATGGCTTAGTCTCTAACTTCCTTCAGAGCCCTCCTGGAAGAGTCCTTCTGTGACAACCCTACATAAACTTCCATCTCTTTCTATGGTCCATATTCTGCTTCATTTCCTCCTGATGACCTTTATTTTTCTTATCAACACCACTCTATATTTAAGTAAGATTTTTAAAAATTATTTGTCTCCCCCACAAGAATATAAGCTCTGTGATGGCAGAGATTATTTTCTGCCAAGTTCATCTTCACTTTTCTGAATCTATAATGGTATCTAGTACATAATAGCTGCTCAGCAAATATTCCTTGAATGAGTGAAAGAAACTCTGTGTCCCACATAAGCTATTTTTCTGCCTGGTGTATTCCACTTTTTCTCTTCTGCTTTCCTTATGTTCATTTTCCTCAGTATAGATGCCATCCCCTCCATAAAGCCTTTCCAGAAACTCTAGTATGGGCTAGTTGTTCCTCCTCTCTACAACCATAACACTGAATGTGTTATCATCTAGCAATTATTTTTCTATTAAAATGACATAAATCAATGCCTTCCTCTTGCAGTAGACTTCCATATCCATAACAAGAGGGAATATGTCTTCATTCAACATATTCAATAAGCATGTATGAAGCCTATAGTGCTAGGCTGGAAGCATACAACACTGAACAGATAGGCAAGCCCTCATAGTCATGAGGCTTGCAGTCAAATGTTTTACTCAGTGATGCACTCCCAACATTTCACTGGCTTGGCACATCTTGGATGACTAATGAGTGTCTCTATTTAGAACTTTTATCTTACATCTTACCTTTGGAAAGGGGTCTCTTCTCAAATTACCTCTCTATCTTTCATCAGAATAAAGGGTACAAAATTTGAAGATGCTAACTTGGGTTTTCCTTTGTAGTTCAAAACCCTGCTCCCATTCCAAAAGTCAAAGGCATTCATGCATTTTCTCCAGGAACAGGAGGACCAAAAGTGCCCAAAGTGAATAAAGAAGTAAACTGAACTTCTAATCTGTTTACTTTTCAGCAACTTTATTGATAAACAATTGACATACACTAAAATGTACCCATTTTAAGTGTACATTTTGATGAGTTTTGGCTAATTTATTAACCCATGCGACTATGAAGAGAGATGACATTTCCTTCACTTCAGAAAGTTCTCTTGCCTCCTTCCCAGCCAACCACACCAACATCCCTTGCCCAAAGCAACTACTGTACTGACTTTTGTTTGTTTAAATATGATTGGTCTTCTCTAGTTTCACATAAAGGGAATCATTCAGTATGTAATATCTTGGATCTGAACTACTTTTAATGTTTTTGTTTGTTTGTTTTAAAAGATTTTATTTATTTATTTATTTGAGAGAGAGAATGAGATAGAGAGAGGGAGAGCATGAGAGGGGGGAGGGTCAGAGGGAGAAGCAGACTCCCTGCTGAGCAGGGAGCCCGATGTGGGACTCGATCCCGGGACTCCAGGATCATGACCTGAGCCGAAGGCAGTCGCTTAACCAACTGAGCCACCCAGGCGCCCCTTTTTTTTTTTTTTTAAGATTTTATTTATTTATTTGAGAGAGAGAATGAACTACTTTTAATGTTTTTGAGATTCATCTATAGTGTTGCTTGGTAGAATGTATTTTGTTCCTTTTGGTTGCTGAGTAGTATTCCATTGTATCTATATACCACAATTTGTTTATCCATTCATCAGTGGATGGATATTTGGGTTATTTCCAATTCGGGACAACTATGAATAAAGCTGCCATGAACGTTTGCATATGAGTCTTTGATAGATAACTATTTTTATTTCTTTTGGACAAATACTTAGAAGTGGAAATTTTGGGTCATATGATAAGTGTAGGTTTAATTTAATGAGAAACTGCCAAACTGTTTTCCAATCTGACCTAACCATTTTTCATTCCCACCAGCAAAGTGTTAGAATTCCAGTTGCTTTGCATCCTAGCCAGCACTTCTTATTGCCATTCTCTTTTATTTATGTTAATCTATTTCTTATAGTTTTCAGAGCAGACTAGTATCTTCATAACTAGTGCCAAGTTAGGGAATACTCAAGCCTTATAGGATAACAAGAACCAATCCGCAGATGTATTCTCATAGGCAACTTGCTGAAGCCTGATATTAGTCAAGCCTCGTACAAAGAAAGTAGCCAAGATTTTCTGAGCCCCAAAAGCTGAAAGGGGGCAAAAAAAACCCTAAGAAGACTTTGAGGTTCAGAAGAATACAGAAAATAAGAATGCAACCAGAGATCATGGTTGAGCCACAAGCTTTAGTAGGGGAAATACAGGGTGAGTTTCCTGCAAGGCGCTGGTCACATTTTCATCAACCAATCAGTACATAACCTCATTTTTATGTATGTTTCTGCTTAAGAACATCTTCTTTAATATATACTTTTCATTCCTAAAGATTGAACTTATGGCCAACAGCACTAGAACTCATGCCTGAATGAAGCTTATCTAACACAAAATTTTCTTCATAAGGCACATCATAGCCTTCTTGCTCTTGGGAAAGCTAGACAGCACTTCAGTGCTTAAGCTGTGTTTGGGCGCCATTTTAAGTAGCAAAATCACCAAAATTGCAAAAAAAAAAAAAATGTGGCACCAAACAAACCATGAAAAGACTACTTGTTTACAGTATCAGAACTGAACAAGAAGACAGAATGTTGCCCTGCTCAACCTTAGCTGGGAAGGTGCACGTCCGGTGACAAGAAACTGCATGTCCACAAATGACTGTGAACATGCCACAAGGACTGAGTTTGAGGTTACAGATAAATTTTAGCAAGTAGGCAAATTTGCAAATATAGAATCCGCAAATAATGAGGATCAACTATGTGTGTGTTAGTGTGTGCACATACAGTAGATAGGATGCTCCGTGAAGATATGAATATTGCTGATATCACTGTTAGACCTGCAGAAAGAAAATTAGCTCTCTGTGGATATCAATTTCATTGAATAATCAGTCATTTTTGGTCCAACATTAGTAGATCAAAGGTATTTAACCAAGGCCCTGTTTCTCTGCAGAGGTGTTTGTAAATTATAATCATTTAACCTCAGACATTCTCTAGATTAGCTGAAGTGCTTTATATAGGTGATGCTTAACTTTTTGAAATAACAATTGCATCCAAATACTAATATCCCACAGTTCAGAATCAGTCACTTTATCATTATACATCAATTTACCAGGCTTAGAAACCTTATTGCTTGGGGTTGGGTCTTTGTGGCCCTTCCTTAAGGAACCTCAGAATCAGGTCTTTGTGAGATCATACTTAATTAGCACCCCAATTTTCCCTTTCACTACATAGCCCTCCCCTTTCCAGAAGGAGCCAATATGGTACTATACTCTTCTATATTTTAAATAAACCTATGTTGTCACCTACACCAAATGTAGACTGCTCTTTCTATAGTTTTAATATTTTTTTTCTTATTGCCTCAGGGAAGATGTATAATAACTGGCCATTCATTCACTTATTTTTTTAATTTTTTTAATTTATTTTTTTGAGAGAGAGAGAGAGCATGCACAAGTAGAGGGGAGGAGCAGAGGGAGAGGAAGAAGCAGACTCCCTGTTCAACAGGGAGCCTGACACAGGGTTCCATCCCAGGACCCTGGGATTATGACCTGAGCCAAAGGCAGGCACTTAACCGAGTGAGCCACCTGGGCACCCCCACTTCACTTATTTTTAAAAATTATTTAGGAATTGATGATTGAGTGATGATATGTCCTTGATCACCATCATGCTCTGTGCAAGAATCTATCATATACCTAAATGTCACCCAGCCAGCTCTCTGCTGGTCTGACAGTCTTGACTCATATTTCCCAAACTTTGAGTCATCTTCATGTTTCTTTTCTACTATCTTCTTTCTTCTTCTGAAGATCTTTTTTGGCTCAAAAACCTAGAACTGAATCCAGTAAATATCTGACCTACTGTAGGTGAAACCAACAAACAACCGCAACAACGACAAATTCTTGGTATTTGAGATAAAGTTTACATTTTCCTAAATATAAAATTAGTGAATTTTATTGTCCCAATGTATTTGAAAAAGTTTTTAAACTTACAAGAACGAGAATAACATTAAAAAAATCACCTCTGATCCTAGCAACCAAAGATCATCCTTTTTACAATGTTCTGAATGCATAGGAGACTATGCATCTCGTTTCAGATTGACAATTTATGTATTTCTTGCCTTTTCCACTGTCCCATAATTTAAATTACTTATAAATATAATATTCTTTTATAATGACATCATAATTTAATCAATCATTCCTGTGCTGTTAGACAAATAAATTCCTTGCAATTAAATATCATTGCAAAAGATTAGCTTGCTTTCCAAGTGAAGCCTTAGTCACTTCTGCCATGGTTGAAAATGGCCTGTTATTTCTTATTGGAATACACAGTGTTAAGTTTATTCTTGGAGAATATAATACTCTGTGTTTTTTTGCTTCCATTTGTGTTTACCAAGGTCACTTCAAATTTATTCCTACTAAAGGTGTGAATTTAGCAATGGAACTTTAAGTTGCTTTATTATAAATAAGTGACACTTGAGCAGAAAATATATAGAAGGACATCTCTGCTATAAACAAAACAAACAAAAAATATTCTTTTAAAAATAAAGAATGTTAGAATAATGCCAAAAATGAGCATGGAGCTTATATATGGTAGACTTCAAATTAGGCAGTAAAGATAACAGTGCAGTGTATTTAGGGCAGCCCATTTCACAACAGATTATATATTTTATATCATGCATGATAACTAAAAGAAATTTGAGCTCTTATTACTCAGAGCTTATGAAACAAGATCTACTTTTTCAAATGTAAGCATTTATTCACTAATTTTAATCACGGCAACCGTTCTCACCCCTTAATATTTATTGAGCCCCTCCCCAACACTCACCTCAAGGAACATGGCAATGTACCAACTTGCTTTGTATTTGCTGCAAATAACAATTAAAAAGTCAAGAGAATTTTTATTTTAAAGAAAATTGTTAACCCACTGCTAATAGGTAAAAAGTGCTCTCTTTATCTCATTAGGGTGAAGAAATCAATAGAACCTCAAGTATGGTCACCTAAGAGTATAGAATGTACTATAATTATTTGCTTATATAGTAAGAACAGGAGTAGAAGAGCCAAGTAGCCACTTGGGTCAGGCAGCTTCTCTCTGTCTCTCTGTCTCTGTCTGTCTCTCTCTCTCCACTGTGGGTATGGAGTAAGAGAAAGAATGTGTTCTGGGAAGCAGTTTATGACAAGGGGCTGTGATATAAGCATAAGAAATAGGCCTCATGAGAAGCGAGGCCAAAGGAGGATGTTGAAAAATACCTAAATGTGGGTGATTTTCCATGGAAATAAATCCCTCCCGCCATTCCTCAGAATAGCACATTTTGAGATGTTGCCTCCATCCACCTGGGTTCCCGAGTGACTATAATGAAGAGAGTCCCATTGCTAATTTGTTTGGGAAATGTGGCATGCACACGAAATAAATTTTTGTTGTTTTAAGCCACTGAGATTTTGGAGTTTTTACTAGGGCATAGCCCTAATTTATCCTGACCGGTAACCAGCCTTGTGAAAGAAATCTCTAGCAACAAAACATAAATTGTTTCTTGTTCTCAGAATAACTTCATCTGCAAAGGACCAAGTAGAACTGTGGCCTGCTCTGGGGTCTTGTGACTTATTTGAAATGTGCCCCTGGCAGGCACAGAAGACTTATAGAACATTCCTTATTCTGAGGTAAAATGCCCTTCTTAATTCATTTTCTTTTTTCCTCTTTTCATATTCATTCACTCCACAAACATTTATTTGTTACCTAATATGAGCAAAGTGAGCTAGAGATTATCTTCAGAGATGACAGGAACCTGGTACTTGAAGACTTTATCACCTAAGGCAGGGGATAAACTATTTCTAAACATTAGCATATAAAGTAGGAAGTGAACTTTGCTCCCGTAACTCAATACTTTGAAACAATTATTTAATTTGCTGCATAGCTTTCAGAATTTCAATGCACATAAGAATAGTTTTCCTTTTACAGAAATGAAAATGGATTTTACGTGGTTGTCTGGAACCTGAATTTTTCTCCCACTTCTGGAGGTTTTTTCTATATGAATACACCTAGATCAACCTCATTATTTTTTTAGCAGCTGTTTTGTGTTACATTTAGAAATATCTTAGTTATGTAACCAAGCTTTCTAGGGTACATGTCTTTTAAAAGTATTTATTTATTTATAAAATCATCTTATTTATAAAATACATTTAACTACGAAAGTGACATATGTTGATTCAAACTGAATGGAAGGATATTAAAGGAAAAGAAAAACCCATCTCAGGTCCTAATTCAAAGGTGCTTAAGGTAATAAAAAAAAAAAAAGGCTTATTTTATCTTTTATCTCTATATTAATTTGTTTCTTATTTAACTGAAATGTCCATGGATCTTACTCTGAATATATAAGCTCTGCTTCTTCCTTATGCTTTGTTTCATCTATCATAATATCCAGATGGCACAGCTGTTCCAATGTACATTTTTCCAGACACACATCCAGAAAAAAAGAGTTTACACTCCCAGCATCTCACAAACAAGTGCCAAGACTGACTCTGACTTGACCAGCTTGTAACTCACAATGTCCCTGACACATCAGTGTGGCTGGTGGAATTGGATGGGCCATTTGACCAGGCTTGGGCGTTATGCTCCTATCTGCAGTCACAGTGATAAATAACCTGCCCAAAACATATGACTTGAGTGAGAGAGAAGGGTATGACTTTATAAAAAGGAGGAACAATAAGAGTTCTTAGCCAAGAAATAAACAATGTCCACTACAGCCCCTGCCTACCTCTCTGGAGCCCTGGTAGCTCTACCTACATGGTATCGCTCTTAGCAATCACTCCTGTATTCTTTTATAAATTTTCTATGCGTACACAAGACATACACAAATGGGACCACATTACATTTTTTTGCTATCCTATATTTCATTAATAACCTATTCTAGACTTTCCAGATTAGTCCAAAGAAATCTACTTCATGCCTTTCAATGGCTATATAATAGTCCATTACAAGTATGTACTATAATTCATTTAAATAACCTCTGATTTAGGGATATTTGTTTTTTTTCAGGGTAGTCAGTACAAATATTGTCCCATTGAACATATTCGTACATAAATTTAGATGCATTTGTTCAAGTTTATCTCTACATTAAAATCCTAGACAAAAAATTACTAGGTCAAAGAGGATGTGCATTTAAAATGTGAGTAGATATGTTCAAAAATACAAATAAAATTAGTGGTTGAACGTGTTTGGACTCCTTTCGAAAGTGTATGAGAATGCTTGAGTCTCATTATATCCTTGCAGTTTTGCTCAAATGATGACTATAAAGCAGTGTTTTTATTTTATTTTGTATGTCATGGGCCACATGAATGCCATGACTCATGAATTGCCAGTTTCCATGCTTATTTTTCTTCGGGGTGCGAAATTTCTCTTATTGAGTTCTTCATATATTAAGAAGATTAGCACCTACTCTGCTCTACTGAAACATTTTTTGGGGACTTTTGACTCTTTAGTTTTTATGGTATTTTTTGTCATATCAAACTTTTAAAACTTTTATGCATTTAAATGTGTCAGTCTCTTTCCCTTGCAATTTCTGGGTTTTGTAGGTTACTTAAAAATCACTGTGTACACAAAACTCACTGGGTTTTCTTCTATTCTTCTAATGCCACTTTTTCATTGAAGTCATTGATCAATCTGAAATTATTGTTAGTCTTCGTATGTGGAAGTCATTAATCATCTGCTTCTTTCTTTTTCCAGATACATGGTAGATGGCTCGTACCCAACTGTAGTGGGTTGGGGCCGTGTAACTAGTTCTGCGTAATCATTTGTAAATGGAAGTTGACACAGATCACTCTGGTCAGGCTATTTAATTGCCAGTGCAAGGCCTTACTTTTCCCTCTGATACATCATTGGCCAAGTTTGAGGTAGTGGCCTTTCCACCAACTTGGGCCCTTTGAATTAACACAATCCACAGAGGTCCCCCCCGACAACCATAAGTGAAAAATAAACTTTTGTGGCACTGAGCCGCTAATACTTGGTCACTTTTTAACTGCAGCATAACCAACCCTACCCCAACTGACACAAGAGATCAAGTACTATTCTGGAATTTTTTAAAAAATAAACACTCGTTTGTCCTGAACGTCCTACCTTTTCTCTTGGGTGCAGTTTTATAGCATATGGTATCAGAGCCTCTCCCACATCGCCTCCCTGTTAGTATCTGTTTGCCTTTGCCCAACTTCCAGCTCTTAGCATCAGGAACTCTTTGCTGAGGGTGTCCTCCCATTGATGAAACTCACTCTACCACGTGTCCAACAGGTTGGAAGTTACTGGAATTCATGCCTCCAGGAGCAACTCTCAAGCAATATCTCAGGAATGTTGGAGTATAAATAAATACTGTCACTCCCTTACTCCTTAGGTGGGATAACTCTAAAGTAGAATAACTTACATGAGCTTCCGAAGCTTCTCTAGTGGGAATTATGCTGCATAGCACTGTGCTCAGTATTTATCTGATTACAGCTTTGGCAACCCAGGGTGTTCACACTCAAAGAAAATATAGAGGAGGGAACATGACAGCAGTTATCAGAACTTAACGTGAACCATGACCTGGAAACTTTCAAGTATCAGTAGACAGAATCATTTCCAAAACGGTAACAAGCCAGTCAACTATCCCATATTTATTCACATTTAGTGTTTATATTTAACCTTTTTTGTTGTTAAATCTCTTCAAATTATATTTGAAATTTTCTTTCAACAAAGATCTCTCAATTTTAAACTGAATGGTTGAATTCTAATTAAAGTATATTTATATAAATTAAGAGCAACTAGTATATGGGTGGCCAGAAAGGCACAGATCTCATTCAAAGATAATATGGTAATTCTTGAGGTATTATTAATTGAATTAAATCTTTAAATATATTTTTATTGGTGATAAAGTTCAAGTGAGAAGAAATTTTTTTTTTGAATGAAAGAGAATGTAATGGTATCCAAAGGATTGAATATTTAGTTACCTCAATTAATTCAAACCTCATCTAAGGTCTCCCATGAGAAGGGCATTTCAGGAATGCAGAAGTCTAAGTTGTGAAATTGATACCTTTCCACCATGAGTTAATCAGCATCCTCAGAGTTGAACAGGTGTCAGATGAGAAAGTTCAGGCTTTGCTGACCCAGGGCGGCAGGAAACCAACAAACTGAAGTCCCTACAATATATTACCAGATGGCAAATCAACAATCAAAACACTATTTCAAGTGATAGCTTTTAATGTTTTGTCATAAGCCAACAGTGCTCTGTCTTAGAGAAAAGGAGTTTTGAGAAAGTCAGAGAGAAAAATCCATGTGAGCAGTTTACATGAGATTATGGCTGTGGGAGGAATTTTTCCATTACTCGCAAAGCCAGGAAAAAAAAATCTTTGTTTGGTTTTTGTTTTTTGCAGAATTTGCAAAAACAATAACTTTAAATCAGCCCTCCCGATCTACCACAGTTTCTGGGTAATTATCCCCAGTAGGTTCCTTTTAGTGAGTCACTTTCTATTTTTTTCTTCAAAAGTAGTTTCTTTTTGACATTTTTATGCAGTCTTTCTGTTTGCTAAAATAACAGAATCTCCTATTACAAAAACATCAACAACTGTCAGGGATTTTGTTTCTCCAGAGCTCAGCTCTCAAGCCTCCTGACACAGGGGCTAACATGGCAATCTGAGTTGTGAATTTCATACAGATCCCTCTTTTTCTTTAACAAATTAATGAACTGAAATTGAGATGGGCCTACTGTTCTGTTTAATTGTTAAATACCTATGCTGCATACCTGAAGTGTTTGGGAGTTCCCTAGAAGATTCTTTACTTTTCTACTCTGATCTTAAAGAACCCAGTGTGAGAAAAAAAAAAATCAAGTAATGAGAAATTCTGCTTCTGGCCAGGATGGAGAAAAAAGAACCAATTTACTCTTTCACCGGAAACAATCAAAAATTAGACAAAAATATATGAAGCAATGGTTTGTAAGCCATTGGATCATCAGGTAATGAAGGATATTGATCCTTGAAGTGTGAGAAACAAGTGAAGTGAAGCCTATGTTGCTCCGCCTACTACCTTACTGAAGTTTCCAGGGCATATCCAGAGAGGGAGCGCCAAGGTTAGAGCTGACACCTTGATTTGAGGAGATTGAGGTGAGAGTCTGAGGAGACAGACAGTAAAGAGGTGCACAGAGAGAGCACCACAGATATCTACAGAGTATCCCCCCTTAAGTACTCAGCTGAATACAGATCAGAGTGTATATGTGAGGAAACTACCTGAGGCCAAAGAAAGAATCACCCTAGACAATTAGAGGAATCAGTGCCCAGTGAACACCCAGGGGTAAGAACAATGCCTGTACCCATCAGGCAGACTGGAAAACTCAAGATTTACAGGGCATCAAATATAGTACTCAGAAGGATCTTTCCTCAGTAGTCAGGGATAATTAACCCATGATTAAACCCTACACTGGTTCTGCCTTGCAATTATTAAAAGCAAAACCAGAAAGGACCAAACTGTTTCTAAGTAACTTAACTCTGTCCTAGAACAAAGCTCAAGGGTATTTCTAAGAACACAAATATATCAGCATCCCACAAGATATAATTTACAACGTCTGGCACCCAATCAAAGGGTCCAGGGAAGTGACGTCACCAGGATGGCAAAATAGGTTGTTCCTGACTCTTCTCCCTTCACAAGAAGAGCTATTCAAGAACAAGACACCACTGAGAGAATATTAGAACATGCGGATGAGGCACAAGCACCTTCCTGCACCACAGAGATCAAGACAAATTGCATTAGAAGGATAAGAGAAGCAGCTACATGTTGACAGCATTGTCCCTCCCCCAGGACAATGCAGCACCATGCGGAGAGGTCTCTCCTGAGCCTCCAGTTTCTCCGGCGAAAACAGAGAACCCAGAGGGGAACAACCACCACCCCGCCCCTAGCATTGGGTTACTTTGTAGGAGCTCCTGCCATGACCTTGCATCAGGGATACTGCAAGAAAATCTGTGGGGCTTAATCTCTGGGAATCTGACTGTGATGGAGAAGGTGGGAAGGAGCTTGCCACAGCTAGCACATGGAACTTGGCAGACAGAGTTCATACCTACAGTGCCCAAATAGTAATCCCAACCAGTAGCTTTGCTCATCTGCTGAATGAAATCAGGGGTACACTCTGACCAAGGAACTTGGCTGAATGTAGATCTGCCTAATTCAGATCCTCAGATGAGAAGTTTTGCCTGCTGTTGAGCCTGGTTGGCCCACACTCAGGCAAGGTGCTGAGTCACAGCTCCACCAGCTATGGAGAGTGTCATCCAGGCCCATCTGACCAGAAGCACTGGTGATAACTCCCGGAAGCAATGAAGCCCACTGGAGCTTCAGCCAAAAGATGGATGGTAAGAGCTGATCACTCACAGCGCAAAGCCAGTACTGGGCATGGAGTGGTCTCCTGTGTTACTCATAGGCAGAGGGATTAATTCATAGCCAAGGCTGAGGGTAGCTCCAGACCCTTCCAACTGGAGAGACTGTTTGGGAAATTGAGAGAAGCCCAGGTGGCCTGTCCTCTTACGATCCAGGCAAAGGGGCTAAGACATAGCCTCACTGACTGTGGATAGTGTCTTCCAGCCTTATCTGACCGGAAGAGCTGGCAACAACTCCTAGAGGCTGTGCTGGCCCAGCAACACTTGAGCCTAGAAGAGGGCGGGCAAGCTGACAGTTTGCAGAACAAAGCCAGTGGTCCTCTCCAGCCAGGAAACTTGGGGTGCAGGTCAGTTAAGACATAAAATGCTTTATTGATTTTAGAGATGCTTCTCCTGCTGTGCCCAGGCAGGAAACTTAATTCGTAGCCCTGCTCATTACTAATATAGCCTTCAGCCTGTCCAACCAGAGAATCTAACCAGAGCACACAGAAAGCTGCATAGCCAATTCAACAGCCTTACATACGGTGGCACTTGAACAGAGAGCACAACCCATTGCTTCCCCTGCCTACAGAGCAAGCCAGTGGCCTCACCTAACAAGAGAATTCAGTGTACACTGTAACCTTATTTGGATCCCAAACAATGAGCCATACAGGCCCTGGGTCCTGTCCTGTTGCCTTACCAGGGCAAAAAAGCTAATTCATAGTCCTGACTACAAATAAATATAGTATGAAGTCCTAACCATCTAGTAAGTCTGACCAGAGAACTCAGACAACTGCAGAGCCCATCCTCCAGCCTCACTTGAATAAGGAACAAAGCCAAAGTCCTACCCAACTGTTCTCAGCCAGTGACACATCCTCCCATCTTCTACCTCAGAGCTTGAACAGTAGCCTCAACCAAAATTAGACCATAATAGTAGGCCCCATCTGCCCAAGGACATTACCAGCAAACACACCCAGAAACCCAAACTGAGCTGACTGGTAAAGAACTGTCTCTGCCAGAACAAACCTGTAAGGTCTGGAAGAGGAGCCCAATTACATAAATGTGCAGATACCAACATAAGGAATCAAAGATCACTAAAAATCATGTAAATGTGACACCACCAAAGGAAACTAGTAATGCTCTAATAACTGATTCTACAAAAATGGAGATTTATGAAATGTCAAACAAGGAATTCAGAATAATCTCTTAAGGAAGTTTAATGACCTACAAGGAAACACAGACAACTAAATGAACTTAGGAAAACAATGCATGAACAAAATGAGAAGTTTGACAAGGAAATAGCAACCATCAAAGAAATAAAACAAAACAAAACAGAAATCCTGGAGTTCAAAAATACAATAGCTGAACTAAAGAGTTCAACAGTTTCAAAAGTAGAGTCAACCATGCAGAAGAATCAGAGACCTGGAGGATAAGACATTAAAAATTACCTAAATAGAGGAGCACAAAAAAAAAAAAAAAAAAAAAAAAGATGAAAAAGAGTGAAGAAAGCCTACAGAAATTATAGGATGCAATGAAAAGAAACAATATTTGCATTATGAAAATTCCAGAATGAGAAGAGAAAGAGAAGAGGACAGAAAGTATATTTAAAGTACTAATGGTTGAAAACATCCTGATTCTGGAGAATATTATGGACATCCAGATCCATGAGAAACCAAAGGATCCCAAATAGGTTGAAACTAACTAGAGCTACACTGAGGCACACTATACTTAAATTGTCCGAAGTTAAAGACAAAGAAAGAACTTTAAGAGCAGCAAGAGAAAAGAGAGAAGTTACATGCAACCCCCATAAGATTATAGGCAGATTTCTCAACAGAAACAACAAACTTTTCAAGCCAGGAGAGAATGAGATGACATTTTCAAAATACTCTTTTCTTTCAAAGAAAAAAAGTTTCCAGATACACAAAGAAACAGGAAAATATGATCCATAATGAAGATATAAATCAATCAATTGAATCTGATTAAGAATTAACCACAGATGTTAGAGTTAGCAAAGAAGGACATTAAAATGGTTATTATAACTGTATTCCATATGTTCTAAAAGTTAAGCAAAAACATGGAAGTATAAGAAAGATTGATGTCAAACTTCTAGTGATGAAAATTACAATGTGTGAGATGAAAAATACACTTTCTAGAATTAACAGTAGATTAGAGATTGCAGAAGAAAAGATTAGTGAATTTGAAGGTATAGTAATAGAAACAATCCAAAATGAAACATAAAGAGAGAACTTTTAAGAATTGGACAGAGTAGGGGCGCCTGGGTGGCTCAGTTTGTTAAGCGACTGCCTTCGGCTCAGGTCATGATCCTGGAGTCCCTGGATCGAGTCCCGCATCGGGCTCTCTGCTCAGCAAGGAGCCTGCTTCTCCCTCTAACCTTCCCCCCTCTCATGTACTCTCTCTCTCATTAAAAAAAAAAAAAAAGAATTGGACAGAGTATTGGTGAAGTGTGGGACAGCTTCAAGAAGTCTAATATATGAATAATTGGAGTCATAATGGGGATGGGAGTAAAAAATTTTGAAGAAATTATGGATGAAAAATTTCCAAATTTGCGGGTGCCTGGGGGGCTCAATTGGTTAAGTGTCTGCCTTCAGCTCAGGTCATGATCCCAGGGTTCTGGGATCGGGTCCCATATCGGGCTCCCAGCTCTGTAGGGAGCCTGCTTCTTGCTCTTCCTCTGCCTGCTGCTCTCCCTGCTTGTGTGCTCCCTCTTTCTCTCTGTCAAATAAATAAATAAAATATTTTTTAAAAATTTCCAAATTTGCTAAAAACTATAAACACACATATCCAAGAAGCTAAAGAAACAAAGAAAATGATACCAAGGCACAGCATAACCAAATAGAACAAAACCAGTGATAAACAGAAAAGCTTAAAAACAATCAGAGAAAAAGATATGTACAGAGGAACAAAGGAAAGAATAACAGTAGATTTTGTTGCAAATAATAGAAGAGAAAAAAAACAATGGAGCAGCGTATTGAAAAGAAAAAAAATCTGTCATTATAGAATTCTATACCTTTTGTAAAGGTCTTTCAAAGATGAAAACAAAATAAAGCTTTGTTCAGACATATGAAAGCTGAAAGAATTCATAAATTTCTTTGAGAACATGAGCAAAATTAATAGATTTCTAGACTAATCAGGAAAAAAGAAAATATAAATGGTTGATATCAGAAATGAGAGAGGCGATATCACTACAGACTTTACAAATATCAAAATACAAAGGGAATATTAAAGACAATTTTATACCAATAAATTCTACAACTTAATGGTGATGGATAAATTCTTTGGAAGATACAGACCACCAAAGCTCACTTAAGAAAAAACTAGGTAACATAAATAGCCCTCCATTTATTAAAGAAATTTAATTTGTAATTTAAAAACTTTCCACAAAGAAATTCCAAGGCCTACATGGCTTCATTGGATAATTCTATCAAAGGTTTAAGGAAGAAGTAATATAAATTCTACACAAATACTTTCACATAATTGAAAAGGAGAAATACTCCCCAACTCATTCTATGAAGCCAGAGGTGCCCTGTTATCAAAAACAGAGGGAGATATTACAAGAGAAAATATTGCAGACCAATACTCCTCATGATCACAGGTTAAAAACTTGACAGAATTTGAGCAAATTAAATCCAAATTATATAAAAAGATAATACATCATGACCAAGTATGGCAGGTTATGCAAGATTGGTTTAACAATAGAAAATTATCAATGTATTTCATAATAACAAAACAAACAAGAGAAATAAAGAAAAATTATATGGCCATCTCAATATTCAGAAGAAAGCATCTGATAAATTTCAACATACATTCCTGATAAAAACTCTCAGAAAACTAGAAAAAGAAGGGAATTTTCTCAATTTTATGAAGGGCATCTACAAAAATACAGCTAAAAAACTTCAAATATAGCTTTAATAAGATAGAAACAAAGCACCACTTCTCTTCAGTATTGTACTGGAATTTCTAGTCATTGCAATAAAGCAAGAAAAATAAATAAAATGCATCCAGATTGGAAAGGAAGAAATAAAACTGTCTTTATTCACAAACAACATAATTGTTTATGTATAAACTCCATTGGAATCTATAAAAAACAACTAGAACTGTTGAGTTTAGGAATTGTTTCAGGAAAAAATATCAATATGTAAAAATCAATTGTATTTTTAAATATCAACCATAACAATCAGAAATTAAAATTTAAAAAATAATGCCATTCAAAAAATATCAAATAATTAGGGATAAATCTGACAAAAGACATGAAACACGTGTGCACTGAAAACTACAAAACATTACTGAGAATAATTAAAGAAGGTCTAACTAAGTGGAGAGAGATACTGCATTCACTGAAGACTCAATAATATTAAGAAATCCATTCTCTCCAAAGTGATCCACAAATTTAAAACAATTCCAATTAAAATACCAACAGGCTTTCTTATAAGAAATTGACTCATTCTGAAATTAATAAAAGAATTCAAAGGACCTAGAATAGCCAAAACAATGTGGGAAAAGATGAACAAATTTAGAGAATTAACACTTATTATGAAGCTACAATACTTAAAATAGTTTGGTATTGGTATAAAAATAGACAAATAGAAAAAAAGAACAGAATAGAGTCCAGATATAGACCCATACATATACAGATAAATGATTTTGACGAGTCTTCAAAAGCAATTGAGTAGAAAGATTAGTCTTTTCAAGAAATGGAGCTGGAATAATTGAATATATATATACCCAATTTTATATATACATATATATCTCATGGATATGTACACATATTTATGTATATATGTATGATCCATTTTTCATAACATAAAATTAACTAAGCATGGATCATAGACCTAAATGTAAAATTTAAACCTATAAAACCTCCAGGAGAAAACTTTTTTGGCTTTGGATTAGATAAGGTTTTCTTAGCTATGACACCAAAAGCACAATCTGTAAAAGAAATATTGACAAATTGAACATCATCAAAATTAAAATCTTCTGCTTTTTGAAATAGACTGTTACCAAAATGAAAAGACAAGCTACAGACTTAGAAAATATATTTGCAAATCACATATCTGATTAAGAACTTATATGCAAAATACACACTTAAAAAAAACTCTTAAAACTCAATAATAAAACAAATAGTGGGGAAATGATTTGAAAAGACACTTCACCAAAGAAGATATAAATGGCACATAAACACATAAAAGATCCTCAACAGTATTAAATTAAAACAACAATAAGATAGTATAACAGACCTATTAGAATGGCTAAAATTATTTTTAAAAAAAGATTGACCATATCTGGTGTTACCAAAGATTCAGACCAACTGGAACACTCAACACTACTGTTGGGAATGAATGTAAAATAGTTCAACTACTATTGAAAATCATTTGATAGTTTTCTTAAAAAGTGAAACATACCTAAATATAATCCAGGCAATCCACTTCCAGATATTTACCCAAGAAAATTAAAGTGTTTACTAAGACAAAGACTTGCACACAAACGTTCACAGTACATTTACCTGTACTAGCCCAAAACTGGGAACAGCACAAATGTTCAGCACAGAAAAATGGATAAACAAACAATACAATTGGAATACTACCTAGCAATAAAAATGAATGAATCATTGATACAAGCAACCAATGGGTGAATCTCAAAATAATTATGCTGAGTGAAAGAAGCCAGATCCCATCTCCCCCCCGCAAAGGTACATACTGTTCAGCTCTATTCATAAAAATTCCCCAAAATGCAAACTAACCTACGGTGACAGAAAACAGATGAGTGGTTGACTGGGGAGAGGAGGAGGCCATGAGCAGAGGCAGGAGGAAGAGATTACAAAGGAATTTGAGGAAACTTTTGATGTGATGGGCATTTCCATTATCTTGATTATGTTGACAGCTTCATGTGTGCAAACATATGTCAAAACTCACCAAATTGTACACTTTAAATATGCACTACTTATTGTATATCAGTTGTTCCTCAGTAAAGCTGATTTTAAAAATTTAAATATGAAATAAGTAAACTTGATCTTTCCTTTTATATGGGAATTCAGAAGCCCTTTTTTTTAAGATTTTATTTATTTATTTGAGAGAGAGAGTGCAAGAAAGAGAGCCCAGGGGTGGGGGGTGGGCAGAGAGGGAGAAGCAGACTCCCTGCTGAGTGGGGAGCCCGACGTGGGGCTCAATCCCAGGACCCCGGGGTCATGACCTGAGCCGAAGGCAGACACTTAACTGACTGAGCCACCCAGGTGCTCTGGGAATTCAGAAGCCCTTTAATGAAGACTTGAGAAGATAGCTATGGTGACCCCACAAAAAGTCATCAGACTGTAACCTTAGGAGATAACAGGATTTATCTAGAGGTTGAACTAATTCTTTTTTATTTGTTTATCTATTTTGGGCGGAGGGCGAGAGCGGGAGGAGTGGCAGCGGGAGGGAGACAAGCGGTCTCCACACTCAGCTCTGAGCGTGATGTGGGGCTCGATCTCATGACCCTGAGATTATGACCTGAGCCAAAATTAAGACTTGGACACTTAACCAACTGAACCACCCGGGCGTCCTGAACTAATTCTTTTCTTACCTGAAGCTTGAATAGTTCAAGGTCAGATCCAAGTGTTTGGGGCCTAAAGAATGTTTATTTGAGGATATTAATTTAAGAAAAGAAAAACATAATATATTAAATTAGGCTCAGAATTGAATATTAATACAGAATAAGAAACCAGAAAATCTTTCTAATTTTGAAAAGCTGACAAATATCACAAATTACACAAAATTTATTAAAATGGTGTTTATATTTACTAATTCACCGCTAAATACATTTCTTAACAGTTTTTTGCGCAAAATCTTTGTTCATTTCTCTCACGACAATTTTATAATATTGCCTATAAGAAAATAAAAAGATAATTCAGTCTTTCCTCTACTGACATGCTTATAGCATTAGTAATTATATAGGCAGCATTATGTATTATAGTCTTGACCAAAGCAAACTTCCCATTTGACCTCATATCGATAAGAACTGAATCCTCCTCTGGCAATTTTACATTTCTGATAATTGGAAGAATTTCCATAGAAACCTGAGTTTCTCCTCACTATGTAGATACTTCCAGTGCTGGACACCTTAGCATCCATTCACATCAGGATAAAATTTCTGACCTGAAGGTTCTTGATTCAATGGCTGGTGAGTTGGCACAGTTAACTGAATGGTTTATTCCTGAAAGGTGATCCTATACTGGGATGGCTTGCGATGCTAAATATGGAAGTCTTTGTGACACACATAAATACAACCCTCTTGAACTGCAGCCCCAATAGAACTTTCCCTTAGCCAGATCCCCAAACTTTCTGTAGTTACTCCAATGCTATCAAGCCTAAGTAGAATATAATACGCCAGCACAGATTAGAGGGGAGAAAAGACAATTGTCTTAACCAATTGCAATTAAAACATCTGGTTTTGAAAATTTTGGAAACGCCTACAGCTATAAGAACACATCACCAGAGTCCGTCCCACAGCCTTAGAAGGGGGCCCCAGCAAGTAAGGGCCTTAAGCTTAAACTTTGTTTGTTTTCCAGTGAAATGACCTTTAAAATGAGCCTCAACTTCTTGTCCACCTTCCTGTTTTCTCTGTGCTGTTTGTTTTTTTCCCTCACAGAGTCTCTCAGTTGCTTAATTTAGAGTATGATGATAAACACTTGGTTTTATATGTGATCCATTTAACACCTTGAGAACTATAGTTATGTATTCTTACCACATGGAAGGGAAGGGACCAATGATAATTTTTGCAAAATGAGCAATTATCAAGAGAAAGGAAAATATACTTTGCTTAAGATATATTAATATATTGTCTCGGATGAGAAACCAATGTGTACATACAGTTTTAAATTAAACGTATGTAAATAATTTGAAAATTTTGCTTCTCAAACACAAGTCCAGACCCCAGATTTTATTATTCCTATGAAATTAAAACTCTGATTAACTAGAATAATCAGAGAATAGCATCATTTAATTAAGTTTTTTTCTGTCTAACTTAAGATCATTAACCAACGCATTCTTTGTTTTCATTCTGTATTGTTCAAAATCTTCGTACATTTTAAGTGGACATCTTTTCTCACTTAGCAAGAATAGCCTGAGTGTATTTTAATTTCATTAATTAGGTTGCTGAATTGTCTCAGGAATGTGGCTCTGGGAGTCAATTTCATCATACCAGAGGTTTGGAAGATGTAAAGGTTCTTAATGAAGGTACATTTCCTGGGCAATGCCTGGGTCACAACTTTTTTGTGGTGAAAGTACCACAAAACCTATAGAGTCACTCAAATTACAGATGGCAGTTTGAGCAAGTAAGTTTGCAGTGAAGTCCAGAAGCAGCTTTTACTTCAGGTAAGGCTTGATCCAGGAGTTCAATCATTGCCAGTATGAACCCGAATCCCTTCTCTCTCTGACCTATGTCTTCTGCCCCAGTGGCTTCACACTCAGACTACATAGTGGTTACCCCAGTAGAACCATGCTCTCTCCTACAAATAAGAAAATGCTACCATCGTTTCAGAACTTCATATCCTTCTAGAACACAGTTAAAGATGGGAGCTTCTCATTCCCAGAAGACTAGCAAACCTCTCATTCTATTTCACTGGTCTGACTGAGTTGCCTACTCATATTTGAACCAGAAAATAAGGCAGGAGGAATGGTGAAGAGGAATAAAATATAGTGGTTGGTTTAAGCCAGTCTGGGCTCACTCTTAAAGCAGGTGGTGAGTTCAATTCCACACAATCTAAATGGCTATGGTATGATGTGGTACAGTATGGGGGACAGGTAGTGAGGGCTAAATTTTCCTAAGGAAAATAATGGGAAAGGAGAATGAATATCGGGGATGCAACCAACAAATATCCACCACAATATCCATGAAATGATTAGGCTTTAAAATTAGGCAGTCTAGAGCTCTGATTCCATCAAATTTCATCATTTATTACTTTTAGAACCTTAGGCAAGTTGACTCTTTTAAGTCAGTTTCCTCTTCTGCAAAATGGTGACAGTAATTATAGTTATTTTATAGTTATTATAAAGGCTGCATAAGATAATATACATACAGTGAATGACACAGTGTCTGATACATACTAAGGTCTCAGTCATAGTAATTGTTACTCTTGTACGAATTCTTCAGTCCTGTGAATGGCTGCTATTAAAATGGAAGGTAGGGTATTCTCTTTTATAGAGAACAAATCACCACTCTGGCTGCAGCAAAAGCAGCCATGGATTTCAGGGAACAATTGACTTTCCCTTATTGGCCTCACCCTGTGTGTAGAAAATTCCCTTTCAAACCTCCACTGAGAGGTATTATTAGGATGGAGATATTCCTGGGGTCACAAATCCAAAACTGGGATTCACTTTTCCAGAGAAATAATGATCTGAATGGTGACCAAGTTTCTGAACCAGCTCAGAAGTGTCAAGTAAGTCCACAGTGTAGCTGAAAAATAGTACCTTCACAGGTGGGATTACAATGATAACCCCAAATCATAAGTCCATCCACCATTCACGTCAAACTTTTTATGGGAAAGATATTCATAAGATATGAATATGATATATTGATATAGGATATATTGATATAGGATGTATCTTATGAATATGTTCTTATATATTCAAAGACAAATTCATTACTAAATGAATTTTCAGCACGTACTCTATTATAAAATAGTGAGATAGTTCAGTCTGGCTGCAGGACATACCACACAGATGCATCATTGAGTATATAATTTTTGAAATATTTAAGAAATCTAAATGGACATCTCACACAGAAAATCCCCGCCCCCGGGGGCAGGAGCAGTGGATGGACAGAGAACAACAAAACAACAGATTAGTGAAAGATACATAACACTTCACAAGATAAGCTGTCCAAGTCCATTCTCTCTGCTACCCAGTCATTGGCTCTATGCCACACTGTAGTGTTAAAAATGTTATTTCTCTGTATTTCTCCATAAAATGCTCTTTTACATATATGGAACAGCATTTGAGATTTTTTCTTTAGGAGACAAGGAACCACAAAAGTGAAAAAAAAAAAAAACCAAAGTGTTTTCATTGGGAAGCAAACTACCAGACCAGATCAATATGTATCTTTCCCCTGGCACAAACAATATGATAGTTTCTGGAGGACCATCAGGTTCCCAAGCATCCTGGGCTCTGGTGAAGTTTACTGCTTTTGTTTGTTTGTTTAAATTCACAGTTCCCCCTCTGTGGAAGGTTGCAGGTGTGAAGCAGCTGTGTTCAAGGTAACATCTCATACATTTGCATGGCGTGGCAAGCTGGGCTCACATCTTTCTACCTTTCTTTGCTTTTCTTCTCTTTTTCTTTTCTTTCCAATTTGAGTTTATAGGATTTCACTCTAGTGCTCAATAGGAAAGAAGACAAGGGAGAACCCCCTAAAACTCAACCTTAAATCCTCCTGCTACAAAAGCAAGGAGGTTTCTTTTCTATTCTACTCTGTAGTTATGTGAGCACAGCTGGTCAGTCTATTTTGGGTTAAAACCCTTCATGAACTTGAAGATCATTATTAGATTCCCTCCTTTCTTCTGGACATAGAATTTTCCCCACTCATTTGTTATAATATTTTTTGATTACGAATGATTTTTATCTTCTCTCTTTTTCTATTTACCCTGTCCCAAATTCTCCCATCCCTTTCTGAACCGAACCCCACACTTTTGTCAAGGAATATATAACCAAAGGGAATATTGGAACATGATAGGAGGAGAGAAAAGAGGGGAGTAATAAGGAATATAATAAGTGACCAGAAAGGAATATAAGAGGAGGGAAAAGTAACTGTGGACATGGTCTTTAGATAGAACAGGATTTGACTCTTGGCTCTGTCACTTACCCTTATGGAACATTCTTACAAGTTACTTAACACTTCAGTCCCTTGGTATATAAAATAGAGATAATTCATGGGGGTATTTGAGAACTAAATGATATACTACATGAAAAGAAAGCTTCCTGGCACTTGCAAAGGCTCCGTAAACGTTTATGATGTGTAAGCACTGCAGTGCCTCACCCAGACCCTCTGGAATTCCTTTGACCATTTCTGTGCATTCCTTCCTGCACTGGTGGCTTTTACTTCCAATGGCCTCCTGCATAGGACTCTCCTTTAGAGGTTTAGCCTAGGGCTGTTGGAGCAGAAGTCCCTGGGAGTGTA
The DNA here is from genome assembly GCF_054177405.1 of Leptonychotes weddellii. NCBI lineage: Eukaryota > Metazoa > Chordata > Mammalia > Carnivora > Phocidae > Leptonychotes > Leptonychotes weddellii. The sequence goes on from NC_138369.1 coordinate 72,138,748, forward strand.
CATGGCCCTGGGGTTGGTCTCAGCAGCGACTGGTGACGCAAGAGTATAAGAGCCCAGCCTCCTCCCTGTTGCGTTGTGGTAGACTACTCAACTTCCACTGTAGGGATCCCTTTGCAGGAACAGGCTGAAGCCTCCCCCTTAAGGGGCTTGGCCTGCAACAGACATGTTGCTTGACTTCTTCCCTTTTCCTGTCTGGAGGACCCCACTCCCTCACTGATTTCTCCTGGGAGCACTTCCTTAAATAAATCACCTGTACACAAATCCTCATCTCAGGATCTGCTTCTGGGATCCCGACCTAAGACAATTTCCAATTTAATTATCATTCTCACTTCTTTATAGTGCAAATTGTTCAAATACCTCAGTTCAAGGAAGATAGTAGTGATTTTCAGCTCACGTGGACAAATGTTCCCAAACAGGAAAAAATTTCCAAACAGGGCAACTTCTTTAACTCATCACACTGTAGACAAACTGTGGTGCATAGTGAATCATTTAGTGGATTACCAAAAGTAAACGGGGTTTTAAGCAGGTGGCACATGCATTTCCAAAATAATTCGCAATTATTCGTTCTTTAGAAATTGCTTTGCCATCCTTCATTTTGTTTCTGTACTACTGAGCCTACAAGGAAGGAAACTTCCCAGCCTGTGGACTTAATTATGCTCTGCCTTAAGAAAATGTGGTCTCAACGTGTCTAATCTCCTCCCCTCCCTTGCAAGAGAGCTAGGGCCAGAGACAGGGTCTTGTGAAGTTGGAACCAGGCCTCTTACGAGAGTCATCCTGGAAAAAGAGACATAGGCCCAACTCCCTAAAAGACAGGCACAAACAGACTCTGGAGCTGGAGTGGGAAGAGAAGAGCTGGTGGTCTCCCAGAGACAGATTCAGGGCAAGAACAGCGAAGAGCACTCACACCACCAGCCAGTCCCTGGAGTCATTGCACGTGAGGTGTGGGACTAGGTTAAGCTGGCTTAAAAGCCCAGATGCAGAGACCACCAGGCATGGGGGTTTAATGTATCTCAGCACTGCCGAGGGGGTTATTTGAAAGACTTAAAGTAAGTAACTTGTTTCTCTCATGGGTCATCTCTCATCTTCGCTTCTATTATCCCCATTGCTCCCAACTCTTGAATTTGTCAGCAATTAGTCAATAAATCCACTGGCCCTAATTTAAGGGGCACCCAGATAACCAGTAGGAATCAGTATGTTTAATGTTCCCCTCTGCCCTGCGAGGCAGTACCAGGTCTATCCTATACTACATGAGCTTTGTGGCAGCTTTCTTTTAAAAAACTGTGTTTCAATTAGTTGAGACTGCCAAAAACTGCAATTCCAAATCTGTAAAACAGTATCATCATTATTTTCCGTATGCATTTGCCTTTCCTGCGTTTCATGGGGCAAAGGTCTACACTTTTCCAATTTTAAAATTAATCTGATCCCTCCCTTCCATTTCTCTCCCTTTTCCCAATTCTTATTCCAATCACACTGAGTTTGAGTCTCTCTAAAAGTTGAAGGGATGTGCTCTTGTTTTGGCCAAGCTCATCCCATCCCCCATCCCCAATTCTGCCACCCTAAGTACATGTTCTACCAAATCCCCACCGTCCCACAACTGCAACCCCACCCATTTTTAATTGAATTTTTACATTTAAATTGATAACTTTAGAAAGGATTTTTAACCACGTACATTAGACTAGTTTTGTTTTTTCCAAAAGAGAAGGAATCACTTATTTATTTTTCCCTAGCTCTAGCTCTTATTCTTGCCAAGGCCACAGCATGACAAATACACTGAGAAAACAGAGCACACACATGCGCATGGGCACACACACAGAGTTTCTACGAGGACTCTTTCCCCCATTGTCATGGTTTCTGTTGAAGCCTATTACTTATGGTAATCCTACCTGGATGATGTTCTATTTGCTTGTTTGTTTGCTTATTTGTTTGTTTTAAATATCACATTATTTTCATACTTTTATTTATAGGATGTTGCAGGTAAAGAATTTAGAACTTTCTTCTTCAATATCTTGTTCTCTTACTCCAGCCTGCTTTTGAACAAGTTGTTTACATCTGAACCTATTTACTTACTTAAGCCATAGAGGTTGATGAGGTGTCTTGGATTATTTAGACCTTGAGCCTGACAGAATTAAGTTCTTCTCAAAGTCACTGATGAACACTATATTGTTAAATGCAATGGCTAATCCTATCTGATGATTCCCATTTTATTAGAACTTTCAAGAACAGTTGACACAATTGATCACTATTTCTACCTTGAAACATATTCTTCACTTGGCTTCCCAGAACATCGTACTTGCTTTAACCATTCCTTCTCAGTTTCATTGGTTGATTTCTCCTTATCTCCCTGAAGCACAAGGTTCGATCCACAAACCCCTTTTCAAAGAAGTGACTTAAATGATCTCATCCAGTCTCATGAGATCTTTACATATCACCTATATGCTGATGATCCTCAAATTTCTATCTCTAACTTTGGCCTCTCTCTTTCAACTTCAGACTCACATGTCCACATTCTTACTTGATAACTCCACTTGGATATCTAATAAAGAGATCGCTCTTAGTATGCCCCAAATCAGATCTTTACACACACACACACACACACACACGTAGACACACACGCACACTCTCACCCTCCTTCTCCAGTCCTTCCCATCTTAACTGAATCTCCTTCTACCAGTTATTCAGATCAATATCCTGGTGGCATACCCAGCTCTACTCTTATTCTGAAAGCCATTATCAAGTCCTATTGTCTCCACTTTCAAAGTGTATCCTGCTTACCACCCCCACTACCACCACTCTGATACAGTTCTGTCTGGATAATTTCAGTAGCCTCCTAACTGATCTCCCTCCATATGCCCTTGCCCCTCTTCCACCTATTCTTTGTCAACATTAACATCCAGAGTGATCTTATTAAAAGGATCATCTCAGTCATCTGCACAAAGCCCTTGAATGGCTTCCCATGGGACTCAAAGCAAAAGCCAATGTCCTTTCTATGATTTACAAGGTCCTACATGGTCTGATTTTCATTACCTCTGACATCATCTCCTATAACTCCCCCCACCTCGTTTATTCCACTCTAGTAGTCCCAGCCTCTTTGCTTTCCTTTTCCCCACAAAAATGCCAGGCACGCCCCAGCCCCTGGCCTTTGCACTTGCTTTTTTGTCTGTCTAGATTACTCAATCCTCAGATACCTACGTGGTTAGTTCTTTCACTTTCTTCAGGTCTTTACTTAAAATCACTTTTTCAGTGAGGCTGCTACCCTCACCGATTCTAAAACTTCCCTTCTTTCCCTCTTTTATTACTATTAGCCCTTATCACTATCAATTATGTTATTTAGTTTGCTTACATCTTTTGTTTACTCCCTGTCTCATTCACTAAAATACAAGATCCATGAAGGCAGAAGTTTTTTTCTGTTTTATTCAGAAAACTACTGAATCCCCAACTTCTGGTGCCAGAAGCACAGTGGGTGCTCAAAGGATATTGGTGGAATGAAGAAACAATGCCAAAAATTAAGGAGATAGTTTTATCTAACCCATCTCACTTACCCCCGATAAAAAAGAAGATAGGCGCAGTAAGAGTTGCTCTGGGAATGGGTACAAGAATGACCACAGGAGGACCATCCCTGATCATTACCAAAGCAATGTAATGTGTTGAACTATAACTCGTGACCTTCCAACTTTAACATTACTTCCATATGTATTAGTCACTGGATGCACTTAATTGGAAAGAAATGGATTTCACCCAAATTGTTAGGCATGATAAGCTCCTAAGAATTTGTCTTGTGCAAGATTACCTGCTAAAGTTTTACCAAACCCCCAGCTTTCTTCCATGCAGTGGACTAGCAAATTCACTATTCAGTAGTGTTGATTTTATTAGGACCTATATCATTGTCCCCTTCTTCGAGGTATATGCAAACATGAAGTCTCTTGGCCTTGATATATCAAAGAGAATTATGTGAAGTTTTGTCTAAAAATGAGGTTTTCATAAAAACATGGGTCCCACAGCTTGGTGATTCAAATCCTTTTGCCTGATTCTCCTGCCCTTTGTTTTCCTGATTTTTACCATTCTCCTTTCTGCAAATTCCTTTTCCCCCCCCCTCTTTGTTGCTATTATTATTTTTTTAATTTGAAGGTACCTAGCAGGGATTCTACACAGTTCACCTGAAAGCAACAGAAAATTAGTCAAGGAGGGAAGAAGTACCTGTGATTTTATTACTTGATAGAGACCAATTTAGACAACTTTTCAGAATTGTGGCCCGTCTTCCCATTTGGTTTGTTTGTCTTTCTGTGTCTCTGATTCCATCATACCTAAGACCTGAGGGACCTTCCCTTCCCATATCTGTGTCACCTGCAGGCAGGAAGATACCAAAGGCACTTGCATGCGTTATCTGCTCACTTGGGGATTGGGGATATTACTCTTAGGGTGTGAAGATTTGTTTCATACAGGGAGTTATGTAGCGTCTTCGGGGGATCTGAGACCTAGAAAACAGCGGTCCTATTCAAGGAAGGCCATGTTACCAGGGAGCCCAGTTATCAATCAATGTACCACAAAAATTAAAAAGTCTCTTAGAACAGCAGTCGAAGCACTGTGGGCAATGAATTCTTAGGGGGTGGCAAAACAGATGAAATCCAGTCATCACATTTTACAACAGATCTGCTGCTTGATAAAGTACAACTGGAGAGCAGACTGTTAGCAATAAGGCCATTTCTAAGAATAAAATGAGAGTTTGTAAAAGATCCGTTTGAATTATTAACTCCAAAAAAGTGGCTGGAGAAGAAAATGGTTGCTGCTATCACTGGCTTTTCTCCTCACGTGTATGATTAGAACAAAGGGAGGCACAGAAGAGCAGGGGAAAGAAGTGCAAGCAAATTTCCCTCCGACATAAGGAGGCACATTTTCACGCAGTGCTTCATCGATACATGGAGAGGCCACCTACCAGGTAAAGAAAACACTGTGGCCATTGTGAAAGCAAGCAGATGCCGGAGCAGGGGAAAACGACGCTCATTTTTACTGAACACCGTTGCCTTTTTTTTTTTTTTTTTGCTTGCAAAGCATTCTTTTAATACCAAGTGGACACATCTAGCCTTTACTCTACTCTGCACCCTGTGGATTTCCACTCCCTGCTCCCAGATGCCCCAATCTGGATTCAATTTAAAATGTGAGGCATGTTGGAGGTCACAGGAAAACAGCCAAGGTGACCATTAATATCTCCTCTCTTGCTCTGAGGTGACCATCCGAGGACGAATTGATCTGGAAAGACAGTATTAGTGTTTTCCAATTCAATACTTCTCACCACATTGATGATGAGATTTGAAATCTTTCATCCGAGGAGACGCAGAGAAACATGTTAACAGGCCACAGTAGTCAATGCTCTCCTTGGATTTCATGGGCATGTTTTCTCCACGTTGTATGGAGACAGACACATGCATTCTGACTCCAGAAAACAAAATGTTTCCTTATGGAATCCAGCCCCGTCAAGAAAAAGAGAATCATACTATCACTGGGACTTAACAGATTCGGGGATATCATTTGGCATTTTCCTCTTTAGGAAGTTGCTCTCAGGACCGACCCTTCCAGGTCTCTTTTTTCAAATCCTTCCAGTAGAAAATCCCTAAGTCTTCTTTCAAGATTGTATGACATGACTTTTCAGAACAGGTAGGTCCTATTGACCATAAAGACTGTTAATAATTCCTGTTCACTTTATTGTTAAAGACGCATCCCTTTCTCATATAAAGCAATTGAATGTAAGACAAGTTAAATAATATTTGGGACCATTAAGAATTTAATTATCCTTCTATTTAAAGGAGACAGGAGAATAAAGTTTACATCTTCAATATTGCAGATCTGATCAAGGCACTTCAAGAAAGACAGTGTAAGACCCAAGATTTAAAAAAAAAAAATGCTACCAATATGGTTAGTCTAAAACTTTGGAGGGTGAAAGTCATATGATCAAAGGTTATAGAATCACTACAGTTAAAATGACTGTTCACTGAATTCTGAATAACATGGCTAGAATACTTGGAGAAGTAGCATTGGGTTAAATGCTTGCAATTGTTTGTTGTTGGGTTGGGTTTTGTTTTGTTTTGTTTTGTTTTTTTAAGGAAATTTTTCCTATCGTGGGACGGATATAGATTTAGAAAGTCAGTTTTTTTCTATGATCTTGTATATAAGAGTCAAGGAAGAGTTGGATTAATTTTATTTGTATATATTTACTTTGCTTTAAGCATGCTTCTAGGCACTTTTAAAAGATTACCTAGGGGGTGCCTGGGTGGTACAGTAGTTTGCCGTGGAGTCTGCTTGGGATTCTTTCTCTCTTTTCCTCTGCATTTCCCACTCATGATCTCTATCTCTCTCTCTCTAAAATAAATAAATAAATCTTTTTAAAAATTATCTCATTAATCCCCACTTTGGTTCAGTAAGGTAGGTATTCTTATTATCCTCATTTTTTGAATGGAAACTGAGGCTCAGGGAAGGTATGACATCACACAGCTGATAGGTAGTGGAGTCTGGCCCCCAGATCTGTGCTCAAAACTACTGCATCACCTCCCATTCAATCACGTATTCAATAAATGTCCAGTGAGCACCTACTGTGTGCAGGGGACGATGCAAAGGTAAATTAAATGTTGTCCTTTCTTCAAAGTGTCTATAGATTAAGAAGAGAGAAGAGACACGAGACATGAGATGGACACAAACCCCTATATCTTAAGGAAGCATGTGACAAGTTACCTGACAGAGACACTGGGAATCTATGAAGCAACTCTGTAAACACTCCATGTGGTCCAAGGAGAATGGGACATAGGAGAAGCAGAAGAGAAGGACTTAGGAGGAGGGGGCCAACAATCATATTGGGGATAATTATAAAGGGAGCCTATAGTAAATACCTCTCAAATGTTGAGAAAAGAGATGGGAGATAAATCAATTCTTACAAAATGCTGGAGCTGTGCAATTTCAATGTTCTGTAGACTCAGTGAGGCCAGGTCTCTCGGACTAAAACTCGGCTGTAGCCTTTTTCCCACTTGAGCAACAAAGAAACCAAGCAAGTATTTACACATTTAAAAATACAACTGACCTACTATATACCCATGAGAATGACTAAAATTTTTAAAAATAAAAGTAAAAAGACTGACAATACAGACAATGCCGAATGTTGCCAAGAATATGGAGCAAATGGGACTCCTATATTATAGGTGGGAATGTACAAGGGTACAACCTCTTTAGAAAAAGGTTGAGCAGTTTCTTATAAAACTAAATATACACCTACTTTATAATTCAGCAATTCTACCCCTAGGTATTTACCCAAAAGAAATAAAAACAGGTGTCCACAAAAGTCTTGTACAAGAAACACAACATAGATGAATCTCAAAAACATGCTGAGTGAAAATAACCAGACACAAAAGACTACATGGTGCAGGATTCCATTCATATGAAGTTCTAGACTTGGAAAAAGAATTATTTGGTAGAATCAAATCAGAACAATGGTCGGGTCTGGGAGGGTCAGTGCCTGGATTACTGGGAAGGAACATGGGAGGACTTCCTGGGAGTTTGTGTGACATGGGTATATGTATTTGTCAAAACTTGTTGAATGATCATCTAAGATTTACATATTCCATTGCATATAGATTTTACCCTGAAAGACAAGAAATGTAAAAGATTGAATTCTAGCTAAAGATATGCATGACGTAGTATTTAAAAGTGAAATGTCTTTATGTCTGCTACTTACTTTGATATGTATCAAAAAATAAGACGGACTGATGGATGGACAAATAGATATGTGATAAAGCAAACATATTAAAATGTTAATTATGAATCTAGCTGCTGGATTTCTGAGTAGTCACTGTAATAGTCTTTCAACTTTTCTGTATGCTTGAAATTTTTCATAGTAAAATTGCTTTTGGAAAAATATAACTCAAGAATATAGTAATACATATTTTTGAAGGTTTGAAGATTTGAATTACCTACAAATCAAAATGACTCTGCAGTGAAGAAAGCTTAGGCTCCTATTTTTGTAACTACCCTCCTTTCTTGAAGTGTAGAAGGAAATAACCAGAGAGGTAATGCTACTACAGTGCATGACTGAAGGACCCTCAACTTTATGACACAAAACATGTGTCTGATGTGTTTTAGAAATATTTTGACTGTGTACTTCAAATGGACTTTTAGCTTTAAAAAATTAGAGTGGATAAACCAAAGATACTGGAATACAAGGGCAATCTCTGGAGTCCTAAGAATTTGTTAAAGACGTTTTTTGTTTGTTGTGCAGAAAATTTAGAAAAGCTCGTAAGTACATAGTGAAGAAGAAGGAAACCACCCATAATCTGATCATAAGAAAAAAAAAAATCACTGTTAATAGTTTGAGAGACTTATTTCCAGTGATTTCTCTTTCCACATTTTTAACAGACTAAAATGGTAAATAGATCAGTATATAGTGTGAATAAAAAAATTTTCATAAATAAATTTAGGAAGTACATAATGTTATTTTAAATGGGTATGTCATATTTTACTACAGAAATGTGGGTGTATGGGTTGTTTTAATTTAGTTTTCTGTAATAAATAATGTTGAAAAGAAACATCTGTGCAAAAATACTTATTTTTAGGACAAAAAATTTCTGGAAATGTACATTTAACAGAGCATCTTAGCTGGTCTGGGGGTTAAGAATTAGTCCCCATGCGCTTTTGACAAAATGTCCTTATTGCTACAGACAGTTCAATTATAGTAAATATGAGCTTAGCCTCATCCCATGGTTTGTCAGCGTTCCAACAGCCCATGGAAAGAGACTTGAACCCGGTCTACACCTGCAGTTCAGGCGAAAACAGACTTATGCACTGGGTGGGGGATGGGATGGGAGGTAGAGATGAAGAACTTAGTTTGAAAGTGTTCCTTTCTTCTCCAGCAAGGGAGAAAGGAACTATAATCTTAAGTGAGGCAGGAGCCCAGCAGCGGAAGCTGCCTGAGACAGTGAAGAGTTGCCCTTCTACAGGATGAGGCTGTGCTTGAACCCTCCCCAGGTTCACACATCTGCTGGATATCCCTGGAAAGAGCAGCCTCTGTATTAAAAAAGGATAAAGAAACTGTATCATGTCAACAGGAGAGTGGGTAAACCACTGTGCTGCGGAGGCCCTCTTTAAAAGCAGTGGACGTAAGATGATAAGGTATTTCCATTCTACAGCAGAAAAAGATGTGAGCCACTGAGACACATTCAGAAATGGGAACTCACAGCAAAAGAACTCAAACATATTGTTATTCTGAAGGCAAGAGGACCTGGTACAAGATGAGAAAAGATTCGTATCTCTCCCTTGTTCTGTTTCAGCAAATGACTCAGATCTACTAGAATACTAGAGCCGGCAGGCACCAGCTGGAGAAAGCTCATTGGTAAATACTCAGGAATTCTGCATACTGGTTTAGTAACTTGAAACTGGCCTTGCTGGAAGTATTCACAGCATGGAAATCAGCAAATACCGCATATCAGAGCTCTCCCTGACCCCTGGAGATTTGGCTTACCAGTTCATCACAGCTCAAATCCAAAGCTCCATTTCTGATTTCTCTCCCAAATTCCAGACCCATTATTGCCGACTACATTCAGAACATCTCCACTCAAATTCATTAGGTTCAAAAGAGAACCCATTATATTGTCTCTCAGGTATGACCTTGCTAATGCGTTCGTACTTCTGTTAACAACTTACCATCTTCCCAAACACTGTAACTCAAAACCTCACAATCATATCTGACACTTCACTCAATAATAACAAGAAAAAATGAAGGGACAGAAAGGAGAATTATTCAAGTGACATTAATTTAACACATTATGTCAGCCCTTGTGATTAGCCCTTTACAAACATTCTTACAATGTCTCTTGAAAGAAGAAATCATTCCAGTTCTGCAAATGGAAAACTGAAGTTCAAGGAAGTTATATTACTTAACCCCAGCTTATAAGGTTATTAATTTTCAGAACTATGATTTGAATCCAGGGCCCTCTGAGTACGGAAACCATTCTTAAACCCAAATGTCATATTTCTAACCAATCAGCTGCTCAATTTGGCCCTTCAGGCCTTTTGTCACTATTTTTATGGAGGTATTATTTATATACAATGAAATTCAGAAATCCTAAGTGCACATTCACTGTGTTGACAAATTCACACGTTTGTGTCAACTCACACTTCTGTGAAAACATAGAACACTTTCATCACCCCAGAAAGTTTCCTCCTTCTTTGTTCCAGTCATTCTACCCTGAAAAGTAACTACTGCTTTGATTTATTTCATCCCAAAAGGGTTTTATCTGTTCCAGAATTTCATATAAGTGAAATCATACAGCAGACACTCTTTTGTGGAAGGCTTCCTTAGCTGAACATTTTGAGAATAATCCATATCATTCATGTATATCAGTATTTTATGTCTTTTTATGGCTGAGTTATATTCCACTGTATAAATACATCAGTGTTTGTTTATCTACTCTTTTACTGACAGATGAATGATCGGCTATTATGCGTAAGGACGCTATGAACATTCTTGTACAAGTCCTTTTGTTGACATATGTCTTCATTTCTTTTGGGTAAAACTTAAAAGCATGAGTGCTAACCCATAGGTCTGGTGTATGTTTATCTATATGAGAAGATGTCATACTGATTTCCAAAATGATGTCATCATTTTATATTCCGACTACCAGTACAGATATTCTCTATTTACAATGGGGTTACTTCCTGATAAACCCATTGTAAGTTGAAAATATCCTAAGTTGAAAATACATTTAGGGCGCCTGGGTGGCTCAGTTGGTTGGGCGACTGTCTTCGGCTCAGGTCATGATCCTGGAGTCCCTGGATCGAGTCCCGCATCGGGCTCCCTGCTCAGCGGGGAGTCTGCTTCTCCCTCTGACCCTCCCCCCTCTCATGCTCTCTGTCTCTCATTCTATCTCTCAAATAAATAAATAAAATCTTAAAAAAAAAAAAAAGAAAATACATTTAATATACCTACCCTACCAAACATCAAAGCTTAGCCTAGCCTACCTTAAAGGTGCTCAGAACACTTATATTAGGCTACAATTGGGCAAAGTTCTCTAGCACAAAGCCCATTTTATAGGGAAGTGTTGAATAGCTCATATAATTAATTGAATACCGTACTGAAAGCAAAAAGCAAAACGGTCCTATGTGACCGGAATGGTTGTAAGCATATCAGTTGTGCGCTCTCAACTAGAGTGCTGGAAGCTGCCTGGAAGCTGCGGGCTGGATGCCACTGCCCAGCAGCACGAGAGAGGATCCTACCATGTACGACTAACTGGAAAAAGATCAAATTTCAAAATCTGAAGTTCTGTTTCTACTGAATGCATATTGCTTTTGCCTGATCGTGAAGTCGAAAAATTAAATTGAACCATCGAAAGTTGGGGACCATCTGTATGTGATGATTCCAGTTACTCCACATCCTTGCCAACACTGAGCACGTATTGTCAGTTTTTTTAATTTTAGCCATTCTGGTGAGCGTGTAGTGATAACTCATTGGCTTTGATTTGCATTTCCCTAACGACATTTCCCTTATGATAGATGATGTAAACCTAGACGTTGAAGAAAACACGGGAGTAGCAGGAATATTATCTTCATGACTTTACAGAAGGCAGAAACTTCTTTGACAGGACCCAGAAAGCACTAACTTAAAAAATCTACATATCTATAGATATATTTTGTGTGTGTGTGTGTGTGTGTGTGTGTGTATATATATATATATATATATATATATATATATATATAAAGAGAGAGAGAGAGACATACAATGGACTTCATCAAAATTAAAACCTTAAGAAAATGAATAAACAAGCCAAGTCCTGGAATAAATACATACATACAAGACGTTACACCCAGACCATAGTAACAATTCTTTCAACTCAAAGTTTTTTTAAAAAAATCCAATGGGAAATTATGGGCAAAAGACTTGAACAGACACTTCACAAAGGAAGATCTGCAATGGTCAAAAAGGTACATGAGAAAATTCCTCACAGTACTTCATCTTTACCTTTTTTAGGAGCTGATCATTTTTTATTTTGTATTACAGTTTCTGTAAGTATAACTCCCAACCCAAACTGTAAACCATTTGAAAGCAAAATGAACATTTGAGGCATCTTTGTACCAGGGTATATATACATGGGGAGACAGGAAAGGCTCACAAATATTTTTAAATGGTTGACCCAATGAATTCACAATGTACACCATAAAACATTTTTAGCTGGTCATTAATATTGTAAGCAAATGAAGTAGTAGTATTAGAGCAGGACCAAGAGAGAAGAAGGAAAATAGAGAACAAGAGCAATAAACCTGAGAGAAAAAAAAAAGTATTTCCCACAGACAGTTGAAATGACATTTTAAGTGTTAGTGTAAAATATAAGAGGAAATAGAGTTAGTAGAATAAAACGACAACGATAATGTGAAATAAAGCTTTCCAAAAATAAGACACCTACTTTTTTGCATGGGCAACCCATCTCTGTGTGAGTAATTTTGCATCTATGAAAGCCCAGGGGAAGCCATCAGACCAAAACAGGAAGCTGTGCATGTGCTCTCAGGCGGAAGTCACCAAGACATGGCATCCTGCTTGCCAGAAGACTCAGATTCCTTGTCAAAAAAAAAATAGACCCCAAAAATGCAGATGGTAGCAGTACTGCATCACAATAGTGTTTTCAGATTCGGGTGACATCTTGGAATTCCCAGCATACCATAATTTTAACTCCTATAGGGCATATCCTTTCTGAAATAAAATTTGTTCACTGAGGCACATGTGAATAACTTGTGCAAAACTTGTTTATCCCCATGACTCATGAACCACTGTTCAATATTTACAGTAACTCTAAAAAGGAATTTTCTAGAACCAGAGGTTTACTCAGGCCATCTTCATAATTATTAAAAAAAAACAACAACAACAACAATGTACTCTCTGTTCCAGATGATATCCTCAAGAACTAGTTCTTTTCAGGAAAAAAAAAAAACCTGAAAAATTCCAGGGATCTTATTTCTGTCGCAAATTTCAAATTAATTTGTATAAATCATTCAATTCCCATGTAAAAGAAAGATTGGTTCTCTTCTCTTTCCTGATCAGAGCTTTGACACATGTGGAAGTTCTGACCAATAGAAGCAATTTTCATGACTTTTCCTTTTTGAGATTCTCAGAAGGAAAAAAAAAAAGCTTACTGAATAAATTAAATTACATTTCATGACTAGAGCAGTAAACAAGAGGATTAGAGAGACACTCTGGGTGGGGTTCATACAGGTCCTGGGAAAAGAAGGAAAAATGGGAATTTTTTAAAAAGAAAGAAAAAGAGAGAAGAGTTAAAAGATTTAGAAGACTCTAAAAAAATGACATTCCAGAATTGTACAATGTGTGTGTGTGTGTGTTTATGGAGGTGGAAGGAGGAGGTGTCTAAGAGTCAGAGAAAAGCAAACTTTAAGTGAAAGTTACAGTTTTGTCAGGAAAACCTTGGCGAATAAACGTATTTCTCTCTATTCAGGCAAAACATACCAAGATAATTAGTAGAACTCCTTAAAGAATATGACCTCACCCGAGATGCCATCTCAGAAATATTATTCTCCAATAATAGAACCATTTAACACACACACACACACACACACACACACACATTTTACATGTTAACACCAGACCCAAAGCCATAGTAATAGACATAAAGGAAGGACAGGATGGAAATTGCAAAATGGCAGAGTATTCTTAAACACGTTGGGTGGACATACTTAACACACTTCAATCTCTTGAAGTCTCACTTCTTTCTCAAGTTTTCTCAATGAAAAGCTAATAAGAAAAGAAAGTATTTGTGGCCAGGGTTGGGAGAAAACAAAAAAGTAAATGGTTCAAAGTTCTGGAATGACACCAAGGCACAGGCACATTCAGTCCAGGTGTTGCCTTCTTTGTCCTTTTCAACCTGTAAATAGACGGAGAACGCGGTGCTCGAGGCTCCTCTGCTCTCCTTGACCGCCCTCACTCAGGGCAACCTTGGCTTAGAGTTTCCGCAAATGTGATGTGTTCCTATAAAAGATACATGTATATAAGTTTTTAGATCTGTCATATTTTTAAATGCTCAAGGAGAGCCTATCATTTAAAGGATTCCCCCTCGTTCATACATGTCGAAGTTCCAATTTTGGCATTTGGGACTTCTATAAAATGTAGTGTATCAGAATAGTGTTCCATTTCAGAATCAGTGAATGGCTTTGCTACACCAGAATGTCAGGCTTCAGCATGTTATTTCTGTATTCTAATTCAAATCCTTTATGTGACTACCTATCCATTTCTAATTTGAATTTTGCTGGGTGGTTTAAAGCTGTTAAGTCCTTTCACATCTATTCTTTAAGATGCTTAGTTTAGCATCTTGCATTTTCCCGCCAGGGTTTTCTTGTGCATAATTCTTTGGCACGCCAGGTGGCAGGTTCTGAAACAGTTGTTGGGCGTTCTGTGGCCCCCAAACTCTCCCAAGGAATATGGGCAACTTGGGAACGTCCTGAAGGATTTGGTGCCTGGGGTAACATGTGCTGTTTGTTTAGTGAATTAGCACCTTCGAAAAAGATCGTAAAGAAGGTGTTCCTGATGGCATGGAGCACGGAAATAGGAAGCATAGTTGATCTGTTTCAGCTCTAGCTGGTGCTCTGTCAGCACTATACAAATGCTAGACCCCAGTTCAAAATTGATAACCTCAATGTTTTTAGCCCGTGTTCACCATGTTTGAAGATATGATTTAGAAGATGTCAGCTGGAATCCATGATCTTGGAGGAGCTTTTAATGAGAATGTGGTTTATTTGGTCATGGATGGTTCTACTGCCTGTCTTATTCTTTCGTGCTCCCTTGGCAGGAACGTGGAGCAAATTTTCCAGGGACTTCAGTTCTGATGTGGATTTTTTTTTAAATTCTGTGCATTAGCAATAAATCTATAATGACTATTTTAAGGTCTAAATATATGAAACACGAATGGTGAAAAGGCCACCTGCATTATGGTAGTACCAATAATAGCTCCCAGTTCTGCATGCTAACTAGGGCGCAGCCACACAGCTGAGTTATTTACATACATCTAATCTTTATAATAAGGCTGCAACTTAGGCACTCTTATTAATATTTTACAGATAAAGAAACTGAGCCTGTACATTACTGAAAATATGTCACCTTGACCCCAGAGCCTAAGTTTTTGACCATTACACTCTCCTGCCTCTCTCTGCAATGCATTTAAGTGTCCTTTGAAAAGCTGCAACACTCTGTAAATGTCAGGTGGTATTCTCGTGGCTGTTGGAAAGGAGTCTAATTCCTGCACTCCCCTTATTGCCACAATCTAAAGGAAGAAATGCCTTAAAGTGGTTTGAAGGGTACAGCTATCCTTGTGAGTCATTTGAGTGTAGCTATCCCATGGGGATTCGGTGCAGAAATACTTCAGAACTAGTGTTTCAGATTTTCAAGAACTCAAGTTAGGGGCCAATGTCACCAGAAACTGCTGCCATCTAATTCTGAGTGTGGGGAAGAAAAAGCCTTGATGAAAAGCAAACAAAATAGCTACTTCAAGGCTGAAGAAGGCCTGCCTGGGATGTCTATATTTTTCTGCTGTGGTTGCAAAGAAAATGTTTGCATTCTGAGAGCACTTCAAAATGAGATCATGTATCTGCTCCTTGGAAGATCCCTCTATGTTAAGGTCTCCCAAGGAAGATATTGTTTCTGTGACACTACAAGGTAAAGACATCTGGTTCCATTATCCATCACGTTATTTAGAAGTGAGAAATGGAGTGAAGGCCAAAGGTCAGGACTCCCAAAGCAGAAAACTCAAACAATGTGTTCAGTACCTGGGTAACACCCCTCCGGCGTATGTAGATATGACATCTCAGAGTTTAAGGCCTATTGTTTTCTGACATATCTCTATGACAAAATATTATTTGTCAGTCCTCTCTGAAATAGAAGTACACATCACTACTGAGATATGAGACTGCTTTTGCTAACAAGTTGATCATTTGGGCAGCAATAAGCAATTGCAAGTTATCAATAATCCCTTTGGTAAGCAAACAGATTTCAGTGATTTCTCTCAAGTAAAATATTGCTTTCATGACATCAACCCTTTAGCTGAAAAGAGGAATTAATCCGTTGTTGAGGCAACTGAAGTGATCTTAATTATAGTTGTGAATTTGGTCTCATCCATAGATTAGGGAAACTATTTTGTTGATCTTAATGGATTCTTGAATTTACAAGAATTTCCTCTCTCTCTCTCCTCTTTCTTTCTCTCTTCCTCCCTCCCTTTTCTCTCTCAATTAGACAGGAATCTTCAGGCCTGAGCTGGTGTAGTAAATGTCTATTAAAGCATTCAAAAATTTACCCCTCTACAATCATTAGTAAGCACTGCTTTGGAGCAGGGACAACAACAAACAGCCTCTGTCACTTGAGAGGAAATGTCAATACATCCTTGTTGATAAGGGAAACTACCTGTGATCACACACATTCGGCAGGGGGAGGAGGGGTGCGGAGCAGATGTAGTGTGTTTGGGTAAGAAAGGTGAATAAGCCAACGTCATGACCATCCAAGCCAAGAGCAGCTTAAGAACTGGAATTGGAATATGAAACAGAGCTATGGTGCGTAAGTAAACCCATTTCTGTTTTCTAAATTCTTATTTAAAAATTCAATGGAGAAGCTGTCCATGGTTTCCCATTTCAGCATTTTAATTTTTCTCTGTCCTAAAGAAGTCTGATTTCTTACTGAATACTGAATACAATTCTAATGTGTTTTGTGTTATTACCAATTTATCTCATTTTGTTTTAAATTGCACTTTCCTTTGTTCTGGAGGGGAAACCTTGAAAATCTAAATCTCCCTAAGGATAACGTGGTGAAGAATCCATGGTAGGTTTTTTAACTTCTATCAGCCTGTATTTATAGATACAGTTTGAAAGATCACAGGATTCTATGTAAATTGTTATTCCTGAGTTAATGAGAAAAGCACGCTGGTCAATTAATACATACTGTCAGCCTTTAGAACAATGTGGGAAAGCCCTTAAAAGATTTCTGACAGAAGTAGCTAAAACATTGTGTGTGTGTGTGTGTGTGTGTGTGTGTGTGTACACACATCCCTTAGGTTTGGGTTAGAAGCCAGAATGAGAGTTGAAAATTAAAACTAATAGGGGAAGTCTCAAAAATCTAAGTTTTATTTTCAGTTAGAATCTTAAAGAAGGGTTTGAGTGGTTCCTATTCTATCTAAAACGGTTTGTTCATAAATAATGAATGTTAGAAAGGCAGAATGCCTGAAGTCCCTTTACATCCAAAAGGAAATTTATGATCCCTTCAAAATTTTAAATCATTTCAGGCTGGGTAAAAAGAATACCTTTAGGTATTATTTTTGACCTAAGTTCTACTCTGGCAACTTGCTAGAATTATATTCCATATAAGACAGAGTTAATCAACCTCAGCACTATTGGTACTTTGGACCAGATAATTCTTTGTTATCAGGAGCTGTCCTGTGAATTATGAGACTTCTAGCAATATTCCTGGCCCCTACCCACTAGATTCTAGTAGCAACCCCACCATCAGTTGTGAGAATCAAAAATGTCTCTAGACATTACCGAATGTTTCTTGAGAAAGATGGTGAAAAAAATCACCTCAGCTGAGAACCCCCGATAAAAGAATTCCCATGTAGTGTGTGTGTGCACGCGCGCGCGCGTGTGTGTGTGTGTGTGTGTGTTTGGTGGTGGTGGTGGTGGGGTTCTTACTAAAGAAACTAACTGTAAAATAATTTCAACTTTAATTTGGTACCGCACTTTGAAAAAAATGGCCTCAACACCTGTCATCTCTCATAAGACGTGGAGAATATCTTCCTTCCCTTTGAATCTGGCTTTGTCTTGTAAAAAGCTTTGATAAAAAGAATGTGAATAAGTGACATTATGTGACATCTGAAGCTAGGCCTTGGGAGGTCTTACAGGTTCCAATTTGCTGTCTTGGAGTGCTGCACTGAGGCCACCATGTAAGGAAGCCAGTCTAGCTTCCTGGAAAAATCAAAGGGCACATGAAAGAAAGACAAGATGCTCCAACCAACAGCAAGCTCCAATGCCAGACATGAGTGAAGCCATCTTGGACTTTGCAGGCCAGCTGATCCTCCAGCTAACTCAGCCTCATGAGTGAACCTGGGTAAAAGCAGTGGAGGAAATAACCAGCCATCCTATAGAATCAAGAGAAATAGGAATTGTTCTTGTTTTAAGCCTCCAAGTTTTGGGATGGTTTCTTATGCAGCAAGGACTCACATGGTTCCCTGGATTGGACCTAATGTACGCTACTATCAAGAGACTCCTATATGAAATGTGGGGGATCAGATCCAGAGAGGCGAGTGACTTATAATGAGAGTCATGAAGACACGGTTCCCAGTGTCCTCAGAGACTTCATGCAGCTTCTCAAGAGTGTACATGTAGATTGGTTACTAACTTTTCAAAACTTCACCCAATTCAGTTAGGAAAAAGCACATTTATGCAGTATCAACAATGTACAAAGTACAGAAGGGCACGGGGGGATAGGCTATAGCTCTCTACCTGTTTTAAAGTAAGTTAAGACAAAATCTTGGTTATTATTGTGAAAGGAAATAAAACATAATGCCTGGAACAATAAAACTATATGCATCAAACAGATAATGATTATGGAAGTTTTGTATTGATAACTTGTCAACTTGGTTATGCTGGAAGAATTTTCCCTAAACCTCCTTTCATCCTTTAATCCTTTCTAGATTAAAGTTGACCCAAAGAGAAATTCACATGACATTTTTGATAGGTGGAGGTGAAGCTCTGCCATTATGCTCTGAAGGTTTTCATGGTTAGATGCAGTGAGAAATAGATGGAGAGATGCCAGTGGATTCCACCATGTCCTTGCTTAACCCCTACCTTGTGTCCAGTTCTTCCAAACTGCTGGTCCTGCTGATCAACAGCTACCGCAGACCCACCGCCTGAAGTCGAGGCAACAGCTTGCATGTATTCTGGACCAGCTCTCCTTCATAATACAACTTCAGCATCTGGACATGCTTAGCTTCCAGATTTTCCTGTAAGCTATCACTTGTTCTTTTGTATAGTGTGTCAGAAGGGCTGGCTAGTGATTTTTATGTGATCCTTCAAGTCTTCCTTTTGGACTTCTCTTCATCTTCTCCCATATTTGTGTATGGTCTTCCAATAATAGACTTTTTCTATCATGATACTCATAGTAATTTTTACTTCCCAATGGGACCCTGGAAAATAGGGTAACACAGTTCAGAAAGAAGAAGTGGAGAGGATTCGATTTCACTCTGGCTATTCTATGGGATTGCACTTAATTTGGGGGATCCCGTATATGTTGGATTTCCTAGCACTGATGAGAGTGGAAAACATCTTACAACATCGTGTCCATTCATTCTTCACCTGGTCATGGAAAAGCAGAGGATGGGAGAAAACATTAAAAAATCGCTCCTGCTCCTTAGTTGTTCCAGTTATAAATCCAGGAGGACTCAAAAGGAGATTTTTACAACATGGCCAGGGGGATTAATACACTGTCTAATGCAATAAAGATCTCATGGGCAAAAACCATATTGAGGAATAGTAACTAGGGACATTTTTTAAATCAGAAGTAGAGGAAAAGTAACACTAGACATTTGGTGACACAAGAAAATGTTTATGGCATTCAAAGGGAGGTGTAGCTCAGAAATAATTTAAATAGGTTTAAGTGCCCATCATAAATACCAAAAAAAAAAAAAAAAGAAAAACTGCAGGCAAATGGAATCTTGAGAGGTATAAATCAATAAAGAATAAAAAATTTTCTGTAAGATAAATTGAAATGTACCAGGGAGAAATAAATGCTAATAGCCCCTTGGTTGATAAAATTGAGCTTTGGACTTCTGAAAGTATTGTATGTGCAAAAAAAAATTGTGATGTTTGTATTCCATAATGATTAGAAGGAATCCTGAAATCAAGAAAGACTACAATTCTGAACTCTAGATAATCTTGTAAAGCTCAGTGGATCAAGTCAAACATACGCTACTGGTTTTCACTTACTTTTGGTCCTAAAAGATTACCCCTGGGCCAAAGGGGATGCAATATCTACACCAATGGTTCACAAACTCTAGAGGGTATCAGAAATCACCTGGGGGCTTGCAGAAAATATTCCATGTGGGCCCATATTTAGAGATCCTGATTCAATAGACCCTGAGTGGAATTAGGAAATTTCTACTTTTTTAAAATATCCTGGACGATTCTGACCTAGATCATCTAAGATATACCTTGACAGACAGTTATCTGGACCCAAGAGAATAACTTCACAGGTTCTGTACTGAGTATACCAAATGAAAATCCCTAAATGTTATTTTCAAAGTATAAAAATACCCCATAATGTCCAACATGATGCTTTGTTGAAGAAAAGATACCAGTTGCTTTGTTCCCAAGGAAAATGCATGAAGTTCATTATTTGTGTGTGTGTGTGTGTGTGTGTGTGAAAGAGAGAGAGAGAGAGAGAGAAAGAGAGAGAGAGGACACCCTGTACTTGGTGATGTTCCTGATGAGGCTGGCAGCTTTATCTCAGATGTCAAGGCATGAGGGTCTCAAATTTGCTAACAGGCTCAGGAAGATGGCTTCAGACCAAAGCGGAATTTTTCCCCATCCTGTATTGCTAATTCCAAAGCAATGTATAAAATTGCTCATGTCATTTATTGATCAAGGAAAATCTGTATTTTTTCCTAATAAGGTATAATAAGGAAAATTAAGGAAAACTTTAGCTCACTATGAAGAGCTTACTTTTGGCAAAAAGGAAACATGTTCAAACATTCAGCTCTTCAACAATGGCAAGGGAGTACACATTTTGTATTTAAGGATTTTGCAATAATTCAGATGTGAAATGGGATATCAATCACCCAAACTTGGCATCTCAATTTTGCTTATATTTTTGTGAGTGGTAATGTCATTGCATTTTACAAGGACAAGTGTTTCAAATGTTCTTTCTTGCATCCTTGCTTTGTAGACTTTGTTCCCTCTGTCTAAAATGCCTTCCTCATGCCTTCTTCACTTAACTAAATCCTGCTTATCCCTGAGACTCAGCTCAGACTCCACTTCCTCCATGGGGTTTTCTTTGAAATCCCTCAATCCCTACCACTTTACTCCCTGAACTAGACATTTCTTCCTACCCCGTCCCAGAGTAGCTGGTGCTTCCCTCAATCAGTGCACTGTGACTCCGATGTCTGCAGCCCCTTTGCCTCCACCAATAACCTAGGAGTTCAACGAGATCAAAAGCCTCATCTTATTTGTTTCTATTTCTGGAGCTGAGCAAATAGTAGGGGTTAAAAAATAACAGCATAATAATGGATTTTTAAAATTGAAAAATATTAAATCTTAGTGAAGCATAACACTAGTGTTAGTTGTTCCTATACAAAAAAACCAGGAAGTCATTCATTGCAAGATGTGTAACCACATCAAGAAAAGCTAACATAATATATCAAACACCCACCACAGCAAACATGTACATCAACACATAACTAAAAGAGTAGTATGATCTGCTATGTTTAAGGGCTACAAAGTTACAGTATGGTTAGAATTTATTTTCCCCCTTACACTGAAACACACACACACACTCAAAGGCAATGAAGTTTTCTGGCACTTCTGTTTGCTCCGCATAGCACCTAGCACAGAACTGAGCAAACGCTGATGTTTCTATTTCCTTTGGTCTTATTAACAGGAACAATCTAGTTAGTACTATTCCTTGAGGTAAATGTACAGATTCTCCTACCCAAAAATAAGAACACAAAGAAGTATTTGATTTTCAAAGAAAAGACATAAGATATTTCTTTCCATTGAATTATGTATTTAAAATACAACTTCTTCGGGCGCCTGGGTGGCTCAGTTGGTTAAGCGACTGCCTTCGGCTCAGGTCATGATCCCGGAGTCCTGGGATCGAGTCCCACATCGGGCTCCCGGCTCAGCGGGGAGCCTGCTTCTCCCTCAGACCCTCTCCCCTCTCATGCTGTTTCTCTCTCTCTCTTTCTCTCAAATAAATAAATAAATAAAATCTTTAAAAAAAAAATACAACTTCTTCACTTAATTAGTATTGACTATTTGGGTAACATTTTACATTTACTTTTAACGTTCAAAACTTAAAAAAAAAAAAGTACAGGGAGGTCTGGGTGGCTCAGTCGTTAAGCGTCTGCCTTCGGCTCAGGTCATGATTCCAGGGTCCTGGGATTGAGTCCCTTCTTGGCAGGAAGCCTGCTTCTCCCTCTCCCACTCCCCCCTGCTTGTGTTCCTGCTCTCGCTATCTCTCTCTGTCAAATAAATAAATAAAATTTAAAAATCAAAAAAAGGACAAATTATTTACTTGTTTTGTAATTTTTCCCCCACTGCAGGCTGAGCTAGGCAAGGCCAAGCAAACTGTGATTAAGAAAATGCGTATTTGTTTTAATCAATTAAATTAAAAAGTTGGCACATGATGCTCATAGCTCCTTAAAATAATGACTAAATAAAGAAGAGATAGTTTAGTACTTAGGACAGTGAGACAATAATCAGAAAGTCATAAAAACAAACACCTTTAAATAGGCAAATCTATATAATGCATAGGGTTTATTCCAATATCCTTTAAAATTAATATCTCATGAAAGAGTGAGTGCAAATCACTGCACCTTATTCAGTGCAATCAGACAGAACCTGCTGTCTGACTATAAAGCTAAATGCAGAGGCATTTATATCCTCAACAAACAAATATTGTTCAGGTGGAAGATGAACACACGTGAAAAGGAAACCATGTTACATATTTCAAATGAAAAACTATTGAATTTTTTTTTAAAGATTTTATTTATTTATTTGAGAGAGAGAGAGAATAAGAGAGAGAGCACATGAGTGGGGGGAGGATCAGAGAGAGAAGCAGACTCCCTGCCAAGCAGGGAGCCCGATGCGGGACTCCAGGATCATGACCTGAGCCGAAGGCAGTCGCTTAACCAACTGAGCCACCCAGTTGCCCCAAACTATTGAATTTTTAAAAATTAAAAGACTTCAACTATTTTGAGCCCTATATCCACTCAAAATCCCTATGTCCCTTTATATCATTCATAGAAATCATGAACTTTTATGATTTCAAGCATAGTCCAGCTTGAGATGTGGGTGAAGATGCATTTATTTTATTTTATTTATTTTATTTTATTTATTTTATTTTATTTTCATTTTTTAAAGATTTTATTTACTTATTTGAGAGAGAGAGAAAGCACACGAGTGGGGGGAGGGGCAAAAGAAGAAGCAGACTCCCCGCTGAGCAGGACCCCCGGATCACGACCTGAGCCAAAGGCAGACGCTTAACCAACTGAGCCACCCAGGCATCTCTGAAGATGCTTTTAAACATTTCAGGGGTACAAAATGAGCTATTGGGACTTCATCAAGATAAAAAGCTTCTGCACAGCAAAGGAAACAGTCGACAAAACCAAAAGACAACCAACAGAATGGGAGAAGTTATTTGAAAATGTCTTATCAGATAAAGGGCTAGTATCCAAAATCTATAAAGAACTTATCAAACTCAACACCTAAAGAACAAATAATCCAATCAAGAAATGGGCAGAAGACATGAACAGACATTTCTCCAAAGAAGACATCCAAATGGCCAACAGACACATGAAAAAATGCTCCACATCACTTGGCATCAGGGAAATACAAATCAAAACCACAATGAGATACCAGTCAGAATGGCTAAAATTAAAGACTCAGGAAACAACGGATGTTGGCAAAGATGCAGAGAAAGGGGAACCCTCCTACGCTGTTGGTGGGAATGTAAGCTGGTACAGCCACTCTGGAAAATAGTATGGAGGTTCCTCAAAAAGTTGAAAATAGAGCTGCCCTACAACCCAGCAATTACACTATTGGGTATTTATCCCAAAGATACAAATGTAGTGATCTGAAGGGGCACCTGCACCCCAATGTTTATAGTAGCAATGTACACAATAAACAAACTATGGAAAGAGCCCAGATGTCCATCAATAGATGAATGGATAAAGAAAATGTGGTGTATATATAAAATGGAATATTATGCAGCCATCAAAAAATAACATCTTGCCATTTGCAACAATGTGGATGGAACTAGAGGGTATTATGTTAAGGAAAATAAGTTAATCAGAGAAAGACAATTATCATATGATTTCACTCATATGTGGAATTTAAGAAACAAAACAGAGGAGCATGGAGGAAGGGAGGGAAAAATAAAACAAGAGGAAATCACAGAGGGAGACAAACCAAAAGAGACTCTTAACCATAGGAAACAAACTCAGGGTCGCTGGAGGGGAGGGGTAAGGGGATGGGATAGCTGGGTGATAGGCATTAAGGAGGGCATGTGATGTAATGAGCACTGGGTGTTATATACAACTGATGAATCACTGAACTCTACTTCTGAAACTAATAATACAATATATGTAAATTAAATAAAATTTAATTTAATTTAAAAATACATATATACATTAAAAAAAACATTTCAGGGGTACAATACCTGGTTTGTTGATATATGTAAGAATTTTTTCAAAAAAAGGAATACCTGCATCTTAGATTCTGATAGGCATAAACAAATATGTTGATTTTATGATACATACTAATATATTGAAATTGTTCCAAAAGCAGCTAGATGTTAATATGAAAAGAACTTCAGTATATTTAAGGGAATGTGCTGGAGTTAATGCGTATTTGGGATTTTGACAAATCAAAATGTTTGGCCAATTTAAGTAGAAGATAAATCATGATTTCTCTCTGAAAACAAATTTCTCTTTGCAGAGTACTTAGGGTAATAGTTCATATTCCTATTTGAGTGTTTGCCCTTCTTCATGTCTTCACTCAGTGAGGCCCACCCTGAATGACCTATTTAAAATTGAAATATCCCACCCATACTTCCGAACCCCTTTACCCTGGCAGTTTTTTGTTGTTTGTTTATTTTTTACTTTTTTAATAATACTTCTTCCTAACTATTTAACTTACCTACTATGTTTATTGATTACAGTTTGTCTCCTTACATGAGAATATAAACTCCTCAAGAGAGGGATATTTTACCTGATTTGCTCAATGGTAGCTGGTACATGGTGGGCACACAATAATACTAATGGACTTTCAGTAAATTCGTATACATACCATCTGAAAAAGTCCAGAACAGATTTTAGTAAAACCCACTTTACCAAAGGATAAAGTTGAGCACAAGTATTATTTGGTATCCATTCATAATACAAATTTCAAGCAATATTTAGAATAATTGTTTTCAAATGTATTTTTGTTAATATAAATATGCCTACTTCTGTATATTAGACTGTAGAAAGTCTTTTGACAGTTTATAGACACACATATGTATGTGGGGAAACTCACTTTTACAAGAATATCTTAACAGAATATATCAGTCTGAGAAAACTGGGTTTACTTTACAGTCAAAATTTTGAATCTGAAAACTCTGCCTTATATTTGACATTAAGAAACTTTTGAAAGAAAGAACCGAAAGGCATTTTCAAAATACATTGTTATACACCCATTTCCTTGATGACCTCCTCCATCTCCATTACTGATCTACTGCATCTATACCACTTTCTCATCCATTTAAATTTCAACACCTGCTTCACATCTGTCTTGCCAGGATGACCTCAGTGCTTTGTCAGATATAGGACTATGAGTAGAGCAAATACTTTCATCACTTTTTTTTTTTTTGAAGATTTTACCCATCCATTTGACAGAGAGAGACACAACGAGAGAGGGAACACAAGCAGGGGGAGTGGGAGAGGGAGATGCAGGCTTCCCATGGAGCAGGGAGCCCGATGCGGGGCTCGATCCCAGGACCCTGAGATCATGACCTGAGCCAAAGGCAGATGCTTAACGACTGAGCCACCCAAGCGCCCCTACTTTCATCACTTTTATTACTACACTTTCATTAAGTTTTCCCAGTGCCTACCTCTCTAGTCAGAGAAATGTGACCTTGTTTGTAAATTCTACTATTAGAGTAATGGGTTATCCCTGAACTAGGAATGCCCTTGCTCTTCAGGGAGCATTGACTTCTTCAACTACCCAGCACATATTTGGGAATCCACCCTGGAGTTTAGGGATGAATTATCTTACCCTCTAAATATCACATCTAACTATCTAGGTTCACAATGTGGAATTGATCATGATTCCTTGCCACTAATATTCAAATTTCCCACACAATCCTAATACAGCTTCATCTTCTAGCATTCCCATGATCTACCCATTATGCATGAAATATATGACCTGAATCCATATAACATATAATGGTAAAGTTATAGAAATTTACTGACAGTTCTCTTTTTTACTACAATGTAGATAAGAAAAAAGCAACAAAACAAAATACAAAAATTTGACCATTGTGGTTGGTTAATTTCATGTAGATCTTTACATAAGATTTCCTGCTGTTTTTGAATAAAAGTGCAATAGAGAAGGTATGGGGTCAGGTACATCATGCTCCTCTTCCTGTCTCTGATGTCATTACAAAAGTTCAGGCAATCATGATCCTTCTGGACTATAGCAATTGCCTTGCAAGTGGCTTTCCCTTTCCAGTCCTGCCTTTCTCCTTTTCATCCTCCACAGTATTGATACAATTATCTTCCTGAAAACTTTTAATCCCTTGCTAACTCCTTGGTGCATACAAAATAAAATCCATCCTCCCTCAGAGCCTTAACGCTGACTTGTTCAGACAACTCTCTCCTCTGTCTCCCACCTTTTCCTGTGTGCCTCAGAGGAGCATGGTTGCTGTCTGAGATGTTCATGATGTTCCACTTGATTAGGATCTCTATGTGTCTGCTTTGGCCACGCAGTGACTAAAATGGAACATGAGACATACTAGACACCAATAAACAGATTGCAGATTTAAGATGGTTGATGAAAACTTCTAGCTTCCATCCCTTTCCAAATCACAGAGGAAAAAAAATGAAAGTAAAATATGTCCATGGCAGCACTGGAAACACAAGAAGAGTGCAAACAGTAAATGAGCTCAGTCAGGAACTTGAAGAAGATGGAAACATTGGAATATAAAATCCAATAGGGCTGATGAGTCTGTGACCCAATATATGTTAAAAAAGAAAGCTCCTGTAAATGTTCATGATTTCCAATTTTGTAGCTCTCATGGTTTCCAGTTACTTAGCATGGACACAACTGATGAACAAATTAGTGACCTGGGAGATCAAGCAAAGCAATTCTCTCAAAACACACTGAAAGGATAAAGATGCGGAAAGTGTGAGGAAACCATTAGGAAAAATAAAGGATCAATCCAGAAGTTTCTATTTCTATTTAATAGGAATTCCAGTAAGGGGGAATGAAGAAGATGCAATGTTGGAATAATTCAAAAATAATAGCAGAAAATCTCCCTGAGGTGGAAAAAAAAAGTAAATCTTTCATTTAAAAAAGCTATCAGTTGCCAAGTTGCCATGTTCTCAGTGGAGTAAAAATTCACCGTCAAAGATAAAGAGAAAAATCATAAAAACTAAAATCACAGAAATATGAAATGAGTTTCCTTCAGCTTCAAAGGAATGGAGTTAAAATGAGAATGCAGATGTATCATCTATAAATCTGGATGCTTGAAGACCATGGAAAAAATTCCTCTCAGATTCTGAGATTAAATTATTTTGAACCTAGAATTCTACATCCAGCAAAATTATCAGTCAAGTATAAGAATAAAAGAAAAAACATTTGGTGGGGGGCGCGCCTGAGTGGCTCAGTCATTAAGCATCTGTCTTCAGCTCAGGTTATGATCCCAGGGTCCTGGGATCAAGCCCCGCATCGGGTTCCCTGCTGGGCGGGAAGCCTGCTTCTCCCTCTCCCACTCCCCCTGCTTGTGTTCCCTCTCTTGCTGTGTCTCTCTCTGTCCAATAAATAAATAAAATCCTAAAAGAAAAAAACATTAGGGGGCATAGCAAGACTCAGACAACCTAAAATCCACAAACTTTTTGTATATGGAGTACTTGATACAGTACTCAAATAAGGCAATTGATAGATAGACAAACAGATAGATATATACATACATACATATATATAGTAAAGAGGAAAGCATAGAAGAAAGGGGAATGTAGCAAAAAAGAAAGAAATTAAACTCTTGATTTAAATGATCATTATTAAGCATCTAAGACATTTATGAAAATTCTGGAATTCTTATGTCCTAGAAATTCCTAAATAAAACAATGACAAAGTAATTTAAAAATAGGCATGGAAAAACATAAAATAATATTATATTATATTATATATTACTTTATATCAATATTTTGGTAAATCTAGATTCCAGAACTCTAGAGTCTAGATTCCAGTGAGTCTATAATCTTAGGTGGCAAAATAAATTATATATTTATTCCCACTAACCTCTAGCTGAAATTTAGCATAAGCTTCAATGATAAATCTAAGCAATAAACATAATGGTATTAGCAATACCTGGGACTTTCATCAGTACAAATCACAGAAATGTATATCTCATCTTTCACTTGGTGAAGGTATGTGAAAATATCACTTATGATACTCATTAGATCAGCCTGTAGATTGTACATAACCTCCAAGTGACTGCCTACAGATGCTCCTGCAAATGAGCTGATCACCTCCTCAGACAAATGTGCCCAATTGTCCACATTCTCACATTGATGCCTCTGCCCCACCTTTTACCCTCTATTAGTCTGATTGACCTCTAATTACGAATACTTGAAAGGAAATGAGCTTTTTCCCTTACTTGCTAGAGTTTTGTAAAACTGGACAGTTGAAATGAGAATTTTTAACTCTCCTGAAGGCAGTACAGTGTTCTGTAACACAGATAACTGAGTGAACTACAAGTATAAGCCTTGCAAGTTCAAACAAATCACATGATTAGGATAACTGTTTGAAGTATTATTTCAAGTAACTTATTAGCATTCATAGATGGTACAGCGGTACGGATCATGTGTGCTGCAAGTTCTGAGCAGCAGAGGTTCTTCTCTAGACTCAGTTTCCTCTTCCATTCCCATTCTGAACACTGAACTATAAGGTAAAAGCAAGCACACATAGTATATCACACAAGCAGGTTTTGTGCATTTGCATTCCATAAAAATACTGAGCATATTGAGAATAACATTGTGAGAACACCATACACATAACTGGGGGGGAAAAACCCACAACCTAGCCACAAACATTATTAGCAGGAAGGCACAGAAAATCATGTGACTTCACTCATGATAACAGTCAAATTCCAGGGCGGACATTTTTAAAAGTGATTCTAAGAAGCCATCCATAGACTTCAACCACAAATGGGGTCTGTGGCATTATAAAAATTTTTTTAAAAAGTAAAAAATGTCCCTAATCTAGATCAAGTTAATGTTTTCTAAGGAGATAAAAAAATTAGCAACACCAACTCAGGAGGTGGGAAAAAAACTGGGATAGACCAATAATTATAGGAAAAACTGAAGGGTAATCAAAGATTTACACGCACACATCTCATCACCCTTAGCACTATGAAAGAAACCTGTTGCAAAATGCTGCTCTCCAACCCTCAACTAACAGATCATTTCTCTTAAGTCCTTTTAATAGTTAGAAAAAGGAAAAACAAACAAAAGAAAGTGCACGAATTCATTCCACAAATCAAGCAAAATAACCATGATATAAGACTAAGAAAAGTATGTATACCTTGGAAAACCATGAGAGCAATATTACCTATAAAGATGTACAAATTTCCTAAATGAAATAACAAGAAAGCAAATAAATTTCCTCCAGGGTGGCAAGAAAGAAGGAGAGAAAAGGTATGCAATTGGGAAGGTTGGTAAATTGGTCTCTGAAAGTTGAAGCTTTGATTGTCTCTGCATTGGGAAGCACTACCAACATCTGAGAGAAAAGCTGGAGGAGACTGGGAGTACCTGACATTTGAAGGGAAGGGAGGCAGTTTGACATAATTGTGGCAGACAGGGGGAGGGTGATTTAACCAGAGAAATAATTAGGATCGCTGGGTAGGGTTGAACGTCTATTGCTGCCTTTTGGTGAATTTTTCCCATTTATTTTTATTTATTTAATTTTTTTTTTTACTCAAGTATAATCAACATACAGTGTTACATTAGTTTCAAGTGTACAATATAATGATTCAAAAATTCTGTACATTGCTTGGGGCTCATTACTATAAGTGCACTCTTAATCCCCTTCACCTACTTTATCCATCCCCTGACCTGCACCTCCTCTCTGGGAACACAACAACCAAATCGTTCTCAGTATTTAAGAGTTGGCAGGGGGTGGGGTGGGTGGGGCTGTCTCTTTGTTTTCTTGTTTTTGTTTTTTTAAAGATTTCTTCATTTTTTTGAGAGGGGGCGGGGAAAGAGAGAGCACAAGCAGGGGGAGGGGCAGATGGACAAGGAGAGAGAGAATCTCAAGCAGACTCCCCACTCAGCACAGAGCCCAACACGGGGCTCAATTCCACCACCCTGAGATCGCGACCTGATCTGAAATCAAGAGTTAGACGCTTAGCCCACTGAGCCACCCAGGCGCCCCAAGTGTCTGGGTGTTTTTTTGTTTGTCTCTTCTGGGTTTTTTGTTTGTTTGTTTTTTCTTAAATTCCACATACGGGTTTTCTTCAACAGAGCTTGTCTGCTTGGTTATAGGCCATTGAGAGTTGTTTTGCCGATAGAAGCAAAAAAAAGAGGAAGAATCCAATAACATAATAACTACTCTGGAAAAGATGAGAAGTGAAGACTTTAGGTCAATAATCTAGAGATCCTGCTGTTGGAACAGAATGGCCTGGTTGAGAGTAATTGATAAGGAAGATTATTACCTATTTCTATTATGTAATACTATGCAACAATTTAAAAGAATGAAGTAGATCAATATGCACTAAAATATAAAACTCCCCAAGATATACTGTTGAATATGTTGAATATTGAAACCAAGACATAGAAATGTGTGTGTGTGTGTGTGTGTGTGTGTGTGTGTTCTACCAAATGCAATTGTAAGGAGGAGGGCTTATAATTTTTTATTTTTATTTTACTTTCCTATGGTTTGAGTTTTCTACACCTAGTATGCATTTTAATTTTAAAGGCATAAAAAAAAAGCTATTTCCATGTTGGAAAAAATGGTGTGCCCAACTCCATCATATAAAGATACTGCTGCTAACACTTCTATTTGTTTTCATCCAATATTTTTTTGGTGCAAATATCTTTTCTTTTTAACAGAAGGGAATCACATTGTGCATACTGTTTTTAATCAGCTTTTTCTACCTTTTCCATGGCATTAAATATTTCTCTAGTATCATTTTAGTGGCTAAATAAAACCTTGTTGTTAAATATTTATGTTTTATTCAGTTCTTGTTTCTACCAAAAACACTTCCATAAAAATCTTGTAGCTATAATTTTGCAAACATCTATGACTATTTTCTTAGCATGAATCCCCCAAAGTAAAAATGCTTGTTTAAAGGTTTTATGCAGAATTCTGAGGCATTCAATAGCAATGGCCAAACTGCCTTCCAGAAAGATTTTTAAAATTTCAGTCTCTTGGTGACAGTGCCTCTTTCTGTACCATTTTGCCAACACAGAGAATACAATTCTTTTTGAATCTAGGTCCATAAAACTAGATTTATTATGAAATTAGAATTTCTTCTCACTCTAATTCTATATTAAATGGTATTTTCAAACTCAAATACGCTGTAATGCTGACCTGAATACAGTTTGATTCTGTGGGATACAGAAATCAGGACAATATTTAGGTACTTTGTACAGACTTTTTTTCCTAAGCTTTTCTTCTTTGCCAGTCAGTTACACTGAAAGATTAAGGATTAGGTTTTGAGAGTCTGGTTCTAACCTACTTCGATGTAAAATTATTAAAATTTAAATATAAGTTTAAAAACTGTGCATTGGACCTTTGTGCCATCGAAGAAGGTCAAGTTCAAGCCCCTTATTTAAAAAGACTTCTCCCTGAGAGAGCACAAAAGGAAACCCATTAACATTACATCTTTTCCCTTTCTTTTCCTCTTTGTTCATTTTAAAACAAGGCTGATACTGACTGAAAGCTAAAATTGCAGAAAACAGTCATGGCTTATTCTGTATTGATATGGCATCAAAATTGAGTATGCTCAACTGAACTCACTGGACACGATTATTAGTGGAAATCCTTGATGAATTATCCATCTAAACAAAGCCCAGCTGTTTTGTTTTCTAAACAATATTGGAGAGGACCCATTAAATATTGCCAACTTGGGCATTGTGTGTTTTTACTTTCAAACAAGAAATTCGGAGTTTGGTATGGCTGGAGCTGGGTTATTAAACATTCTGTTATTCCTATAAAAGATAGTGTAAGTTTCCAAACAAGAATGCTGTTCGAAATACTTCAGTGCTAACCTTCGAGACTGTGAAATGGTCTAACATTTTTTAATTATTTCTTTTGGGAAGAAAAGAATATGTATTTACTTGCTCTTGCTACAGTTGCACTGTATACATGCAAATAAAATAATCTAAAAGAAAGATGAAGATGATGGTTGCAAGTGATTTTATTGTAGAGACAGAACCATACTCTTCAAATTAATTATAGTGACAGTATGAACTTTCATTGTTCTTTCTCATATAAAGATTGTAAAAATGCTACAATGCTGGAAAAAAAAGAGTAGTTGAGGGAGATCAAAGAGGATCAAACACAACTGAAACCTCGGGTGTCTTAGCAGTTATCAAAGGAAATCACACAACTCTCAAGACATCTAATACTTATTTATTTCATTAAAAAGCACACCGTTGAAGTCAAAAAAAGAAAAAACAAGATACCGCAGTAAAACACTATTTTTCTCTGCAGTTTTACCCAGGATCTTTTCAAACACGTAAAGACCTCTGTATCTTATTTTTAAAATAATTACAAACCCCAAAACTAACCTTTTGCTTTATCTACTAATTACCTGTCCACTGACCTATTTCTTTCTTTCATTGCCATGCTCCAGTTATAAAAGGTCCACATTAACCATGTCTATTTCATTTATTCCCAGCACAATTTTTTGTAATATATCAGCCCTATCAACATATTAAGTTGGTAGTTTCAGTTGAGTTACCACATTAGAGTAACGCCATGTGACAAAAGAGGTGCTAGACCATATGGAAATTTACAAAGGAGGTATGCTGAAACCTGGTTACAGATTTCCTGGAACCCCTCACCCACACCAAGGTTATAAGAGGATCAGGTTTGGGAGATGGAAAAGGAATCTGTGAGGGGAATAACTTGAAAGAGAACTGCCCTTGAGTCTAGCTCACAAGAGGGAAGGGAGACACCACCCCTACCCCCTACCCCAAACCTAATGAGAGGGGCTTCAGTGAGACCCCTTAAGCTGCAGCCTGACATATGTTCCTTGCAGTTGGGGGACACAGAGGACCTTCCTTGACTCCTGTATGGGAAAGCTAAAGGGGCTTGGGCAGCACAATGGGAGCGCAACGGGAATTGCTGGTCTGGGAGGAGACTGCCCTTCCCGCTGACAGTAAGTTCAAGGTGCACAAATCCCAGAGTAGGTGAGTCAGACTTGAGTAATTTAAAATCCTTCCCACGAGGACCACAGAGAGGGTCTGTGTGCAGCAGACTGTTGAGAGACTCAAGGACTGGGCTGGGGTGGTGGGGAGGGTGGCTGCCAAGGGAGACACTACCACATCAAGGGAGTTTCAGTCAGAGAGGACCAGCAGAGGAAACTCTAAAGAACCTACCAAAGTGTTTATGAGAGAAAGTGTCAGTTGTAAATGTCTGCCAGGCGTAAAAAGGGTACCAGCATCTTAAAATGGCACTGCTTCTCTGTTCCAGCCCTTGGCCATAAACTAGTTAGCAAGCTGGAGGAAGAGGAGTAGGGAAAGAAAGAGGAGTTAACTTTAAATCAAGTTGGATTCATATCAGGACTGGATACACTAATTTCTCAGATGAGATTGTGACCAGAAGACTTTCAGTTACACGAGAAAGACCAGAAGAGTCAAGGAGCCTCTCCAGGTTACTAAAGAGGAGCAAGGAAAGACTACCACCTGGGCAGGTTTAATGGGCATGTAGAAAGCAAACATAAATTGTTTATTGTGAGTTCATCCCATGAGTCCTAAATGCTCCATTTCTTTTTTGAAATCACTTTCTCAAAATTGCCAATAATCTTTAAAAGGCAAGGTGATATGATGAGAAAATAAAGGGATTTGGAAGCACAAGATCTGAAATCAAATTCTGAATGCACACAGCTAAATAGTTGAGTGTCCTTGGCTGACTCGTTGAACCTCTCTGAACATTTTTTTTCTAATCTATATATTTAAGAGGTTAGAATAGTTCATCTCTAAAATTCTTTCCTGTTGTTAATGCTATTTGTCTTAGTTTGGGTTCTCAAGAAACAGACCCTGGCAATCCCAGGAAACTTAGTAGAGAAGCAGGAGAATGAGATAGGAAAGGAAGCCAATAAAGGGTGTATTTTCAAGCCAGTTACCACTGTGGGCCACAGGAGATCCATCCCAATGTGGAACCCAGGGAAAACGTGTAGAGTAGACCAGCACTGTCCAGTGGAAATTGTAGTTTTAAATGTTCTAGTAGCTGAATTTAAAAAGGTAAAAAGAAACAAGTGAAATTAATTTGAATAATTTTTCAACCCACTAAATTCAAAATATTACATTTCAACATGTAACAAAAATTTTTTAAATATTTTATTTATTTATTTGACAGAGAGAGACAGAGAGAGAGAGGGAACACAAGTGGGGGGGTGGGGTGGGAGAGGGAGAAGCAGGCTTCCCGCCTGGCAGGGAGCCCGATGCAGGGCTTGATCCCAGGACACTGGGGTCATGACCTGAGCCGAAGGCCGATGCTTAACCGACAGAGCCACCCAGGTGCCCCAACATGTAAAAATTATTAATGAGATGTTAAAACTTTTCGAAAAAGTCTTTGAAGTCAATTTTATACTTATAGGACAACTTGACTTGGACATTAATTTTTCATCTTGATGTGTATTTAGAGTTTGTAAAATTATAGGGGGAAAAGTACACTCCTACGGCCAAGCTTTTCCAAATATACTTAAAAGCGTTCCAGTAACTGAGGAGTATCATTTTACTTTAAATTACTTAAAATGAGATGAAATGTAAGATTCAGTTCTTCAGTTACACTAGCCACATTCTATATGCTCAATAGCCACATGTAGCTAGGGGCTACCGCATTGGACACAGATGTTGAACATGCTTCAGAGTTATTCTACGTTAGGGGCAAAGAAGCTGGGGAGTTTACCCACCTCATGGACCATCACTGGTTAATGGCTGTTTCTGGGGCCGTTGACAGCTGTGCTCACGACTGAGCTTGCTTACCCCCAGAACAAAGCTTCTTGCAGAGAGGTGCAGGTGTTCACCGTAAGAAGCCTTCTGCACGTAGAGGTGAACGCCAAGGGGATGTGGGCAGAGCCCTGACAGTGTCTGCTGCACTATATGACCTCCATTTTGTCAGAGATTGTCATGTTTATCAAACCTCTTCTTGATCTCTTGGAAGAATGTGGCAGATCAATTTTCTGTTCCAAATACCTTTCACAGTCAGGTCTTTCCTTCCATCGCCACTGACAGCGCACAGTGTGTCAGAGGCCTTGCCTCACCTCGCGTGGTTGGCCACGTTGGCAGCAATTCCGTTCTTGCTTATGTGCTGTGATTCAGGCATGAAGGTGGATGCTGCCGTATATTGGGAGCCAGGGTATTTGTTACGTGGCATTCCCCATCCTAGTCTCCAGAACCAAATCTGATTTTAGGTAGAAAGACTTTAAGGTCCAACTTAATACTCTAGGAGTTGGCATTTAAGTATCTCTACCCCTAGTTCAGCTAAAAGCTTGATGTTGAGACTGTTGCACCCATGAGACCCATTCAAATTTGCACCATAGTTTGAATATCCGATTCTCTGCTTTCTTGCCTTGAGCCCCAGCTCGACTAATGTCTCTATTCACTAATCTCAGGGACAATGCGGTCCAGTCAGCCAATTTTCCTGGCAACTGTGCCCTACCTACTTGCCCCATAAACCTCTAGATACCTTGTGGCTCTGCCCCCACCCCCAACTTTATTCTCCAGGGCTCCTTGGTCTGTACTGCCCAGTGCTTTCTGGGTTGTGTAAGGCTAAACCCTCTGCAAATCATGTTCTGCCCGCCAGACTGAAACTCCTCCCATCTTCTCCTCCTGGCCTCTGCCACCTAACTGTCAGGATCTCATCCGGGGTCGCTGCCTCTACCCCCCTATCACATAACATTGCACTTAACCGGGTCATGTAATAGCACAGTCCCAAAATAGGATAACATCTGTTTTCAAGCCTAAATTAATGCATATAAGCTAATATCATTCCTCTTTTTTTTCTAATCTATTCTGCGTTATGAAGTCATATCTATTTCTTAAAATCTTGTATTTGACATGCCAAAATTTGCTAAGGAAAATCCGTAACTGTCCTAGATGGAGTCAGGTGTTGGGGAGACAAAAGAAACATATGACAATGTTCCTGTCTTCAAGTAGTTTTCCAGCAAATTTGAGAGGCAAGGTTCATATGTATGACAGAATTAGCAAATAGTGTAGAACAGAGATTGGCAAACCTCATCTGTTTTAAAGGGCCAGAAAGTTAATATTTTAGTCACTGTGGGCTATATGTTCTTTTTGCTGAAACTACTCAACTCTGTCTTTGTAGCGTGAAAGCAGCGACAGACAATATGTGAAAGAAGGGGCATAGCTGTTCCAATATAACTTCACTGGCCACTGAAGGGGACACTAAAATTTAAATTTCATATCATTTTTCCATGTCATGAAATATTCATCTTTTGATTTTCCCCAACCATTTAAAAATATTAACATTTGGGCGTCTGGGTGGCTCAGTCAGTTAAGCATCTGCCTTCGGCTCAGGTCATGATCCCAGGGTCCTGGGATCGAGCCCCACTTTGGGCTTCCCCTGCTCAACAGAGAGCCTGCTTCTCCCTCTCTGGAGCTCTGTGATCTCTCTCGCTTTCACTCTCTCTCAAATAAATAAATAAAATCTTAAAAAAATATATTAACACCACTCTTAGCTTGCAGACCACACAAAAAGGCAATGGGAAGGCTGTATTTAGCTGTCATTGTTTCTCAACCAGTGCCGCAGAATACAATTAAGTACTTAGTTGGGTGGTTCAGACCCAAAATGATATAGAAGTTTAAGAAAGAGAGACAGTCATTGAGATACCTTATAGGAAAGTTGAAACAAACTGAATCTGGAAGGTAGTAAAATAATTTGGCCGATGAAGGAAAGAAAGAGGCTCTATCCAGTCAGCAGTAGCATAATCCGAGAGAGATGAGTTGAGCGTGGTATGCTAATGATGGGGCTACAGTGAATAGAGAAGGTCCTTATTATCAACCAACTGCTGCGTATCTGTTGGATATATACACTCGGCCATAAAGTTGAATAAATAAAATGTAAACATTATTTCTTCCCCCTATTCTGTCCTTGCAGATTTGCTCTTAGAAAAATATGGAACCTGGGGTGCCTGGGTGGCTCAGTCAGTTGGGTGTCTGTCTTCAGCTCGGGTCATGATCCCAGGGTCCTGGGATCAAGCCCCGCGTGGGCTCTCTGCTCAGTGGGGAGTCTGCTTCTCCCTCTCCCTCTGCCCCTTCTCCCACTAGTGCTCTCTCTCTCTTGCTCACTCTCTCAAATAAATAAATAAAATCTTTAAAAAAAATATGGAACCTTCTTCTTCCAGCCTCCACAACTCAAAGTCTCTTCCAAATTTTTCTTCTCTGTACTTCTTTGATCTATATTCTGAAATTTCCCTCCAATGTCTTTCCTAGTATCTAATTCTCGTTCTCAGTGGGGTCTAAAATACTGTGTAACACTTCCATTGAGGTAGGATGATATGTTATTTCTAGAATTTCACTTTTTAAAATCTTTTTTTCCTAGTTTCATATTGACTTCTTGGGTTACAGTATTAGATCTTCATATTTCTCCCATTAAACAAATTACATATACTCACTTAATAGTATAGATTGTTTTATTTCTCTCTAGGTCTTAAGGTGCTGATTCTTTTCTTTCTCATGATTATTTGTTTCTCTAGGCAGTTTATAATTTTGATAGTAAACTAATATCCGATGGGGTTTTTACCTGAGAGATCATTGTGCTCAAGATTATAAAAGTGTCCCTACAAAGTGGCTTTGCATTTTCCCCTGCTAAGCCTACAGGGGTTTTACCCATTCCATAAGTTTCTACATTAATTTCTTGACTTCTATACCATGTAGGCAGTATAAATTTGAATCCCACAACCACAGAGAGTATAGGCTTGAGTTTGATATCTTATGAGTGATTCTTTTCCTATTTATGGCCCCTGGCAGAGGGCCGACTTCCCTGACGCCTCTCTAGGCCAGTGGTTAAAGTTTTCCAGTCTCTCTAGCTTCTTAGCTGACACAGGCCTGACCTTTTGCTTCCTGTCCCAGCAATGGCATTACAACTTCAGCCCCCTGCCTTAGGTCCCTGGGCCTCAGGTCTATGGATCATTGCGCTCTGCTCTGTCACTAGGGGTTTCCTTTCCATTTGACTTTACCTACATATTTCATTTTAAAAATTCTATTTTATCCAGCATTTCTGTACTTGGAGGAACAAGAGAGCCTTACCATGCACTTCCATCTGACAAATTCTTCAGAAGACCCAGTGGTTTTTATTTTTAAGGAGGAAATCAAAACATGTGAGGACTAAGAGGATGAAGACTTTTTTTTTTTTTAAGATTTTATTTATTCATTTGAGAGAGAGAGAATGAGAGAGAGAGAACACATGAGAGGGGATAGGGTCAGAGGACGAAGCTGACTCCCTGCCGAGCAGGGAGCCCAATGCGGGACTCGATCCAGGGACTCCAGGATCATGACCTGAGCTGAAGGCAGTCGCCCAACCAACTGAGCCACCTAGGCACCCAGGATGAAGACTTTTTTTAAAAAAAGATTTATTTTAGAGAAAGAGAAAGAGAGAGAGAGAGCACGAGTGGTAGGGGCAGAGGAAGAGGGAGAGAGAATCCCAAGCAGACTCCCCACTGAGTGCAGAGCCCGTCTTGGGGCTTGATCTCGCGACCCTGAGATCATGACCTGAGCTAAAACCAAGAGTTGGACACTTAACTGACGAAGTCACCCAGGCACCCCTAAGAGGATAAAGATTTTAAATGTGGGTAGGAAGAGTGTAAAGATTCTAAAAAAGAAAGATCCTTCCAGAGACACAGAGGATTGGGAGTTCTCTGTATAATAGATATTTTGTCTGTTTTTAAGATTTTTTATTCAGAAATAATTTTATATTGATGGAAGATTTGCAAAGATATTACAGAGTTGCCATATACCCTTCACCCAGCTTCCCCTAAAGTTAGCATCTTATACAACCAATGATCAAAAGTAAGAAATTAACATTGGCACAATACTATGACTAGATTACACACTTTATTCAGATTTCACCGGTTTTTCACCGATGTCCTTTTTCTGTTCCAAGATCCAGTCTAGGGCTCCACATTGTATTTAGTGGTTGTCTCTTTAGTCTCCCCCAGTCTGTGACAGTTCTTCAGCTTACCACTGTCTTCCATGACCTTGACATTCTCAATGAATACTGGTCAGGTATTTTGTAAAATGCCCCTCAAATTTGCACGTGGTTGCTCGAGATCAGATTGAAGTTATGCATGGGAATGAGATCACATTCATTGAGGCTATGCAAATTTCTATTTTCCCTTTCAACTTTTGCCCACTAATTTTAGCTTTTATAGG
Source organism: Leptonychotes weddellii (assembly GCF_054177405.1). NCBI lineage: Eukaryota > Metazoa > Chordata > Mammalia > Carnivora > Phocidae > Leptonychotes > Leptonychotes weddellii. The sequence goes on from NC_138369.1 coordinate 72,178,350, forward strand.
TGGATCCTGGCTACAACAGTGTTTACTAATGTCCTGATGATGACTTGCTATTTCCTTCTTTCCTTTTACATTTATTAATTCTGTGAGGAGGAGTTGTCCTTTCTCCACCATTTACTGATTTATTTCATAATTTATTTATATTGGTATGGACTTCTGAGTATTTATCTTACTCTGTTTCATCAACCGATACTTTCTTTTGTGGCTGAAACAGTTTCAGCTGCGGCCACTGAGAGCTCTTTCAGATTGGCTCCTGTGTCCTTTCAATACGCCCCCATCCTTAGTACTGCCTTACTTTTTGGTACTGTAAGATCCTGCAGGCCCACCTTGTCTTATCCCTGCCCCAGCTCTAGAATCAATCACTTCTCCAAGGACCTATGCAGATGTTTTAAACGACAGGACTAGATAGTTTTGAAGCCTCAACTCTCATCCAGGGAAAGCACAGAGTCAGAAAAGAAACTGGAAGGACCATGGAGAAACCCAAGATTCGAAAGTGGAAAAGAGAGGGGGCTGGGATCCGAAGAAGGAGACGGAGAAGCGGGGGGAGCTCAGAGCATGGAGTGAGAGAAGCAAGAAAACACAGCTCACAGCTGAACTTTAGGGTCCTGCATAAGGCATCCTACCTGTTCTCTGCCACCTCACCTCTTCCAGCCAGATATCCTTATTGTTCCATTGCCCCGAGCTAACCAAACCCCTAACTCTGACCAAACTGTAGTAAGCACAGCCACAACTAACAAATTCAGCCTGATGGATTCTAGACCTTCACCGTCTAACAGATATGTTTCCCCATTTCTTTCTCAGGCCCAAATTAGCACTCAGCTTTCCAAAGTCAGGGCAAGTCGCACCTTTTCCTGGAACATTTTCCCAAACTTTTAGCCTACATTTATCATTTGTTTTTTATAAATAGTCTGGTATTTATCTCTTTAGTTAACTTATTGTTTGGATAATCTTCTTCTTTAAAATGTTTCTATTTGTTTCATATTATTTATTTCCCAACAATACTGTAGCTTCTTAAGGTCAGAGGCCATATCTTATACTCTCTGGTATGCTCAGTAGTTAGTAACATTTAAATACTTAATAGACATTTAATAAATATATTTCAGTTTAACATTCATATCAACAAATCAATCACTATACTGAGTCTTCAAAGAAATAGTTGGGCACTGGGAAGATTCCAGGAGCTATCTTATCTATGCAGGAATGTTAAAAACTACTCCTTAAGATACAAAGTTAGAATAGTTATGCAAATTGCTTGTGACTTTGATGGTATTCCAGGAGAATGTAAACCCTGAGCCAGGGCAATTCCTATGTTTCACCAGGAAATAATTCATTAGGATATTTATGGCTTATCTATTAATAAACTAAGTCACTAGACTATTTTACAGGACCCATTCTTGTTTTGTTTTAAAACAACTGTCTGATCTGTTTCCATTTTTTTTTTTAATCAACTACCTGTTACAGAACTCAACATATAAAGCTATCAGATTTTCAAAGGACAAGCGGGAGAGTATTAATGGAATTCACTGATTTTTAAAAAGGTTAAATATCATTGTTTTTCTTATTAAAAACAATACATGCACATTGAAAAAATCAAGAAAATATAAACAAAAAGAAAATAAGTCCATAACCCCAACACCCAGAAACAGATATCATTAATATTTTTCCAGCTTTATTGAGATTTCCAATTTATTGTGTAACATACCATCTGTATATATATGGGGATTCTGTGTATATGATCGTTTTAGACAAACTGTCTTCTAACTTACTTTTTTCATCTAATGTTTCATGTTTCTCTCATCATCAAACATTTCCTACATTGTTTCTTTGTGATGGTGAATGAATTTTATAGGTTGGACGTATTATAATTCATTAAATTACTCTCTTAGTTTGGACACTAGGGTGTTTCCGATTACTCCCCAATATATTCCATTCTATGATGAACAGTACTATGCTTAATCGTGAGCATACCCATATTTCCTTAGCATAAGTTTCTAAAAGTGAATGGCTCTGTATGAATGATTATAAAGTGAATGGCTCTTTATGAATGATTAGACACAGTTTAAAGTTTTTGTTTTTGTTTTTTAAATGGCCGTGGTCCGAAGTTGTACCAGTTGGCTGTCTCAATCAGTGATAGTTAAAGCAACTTTCAAACAATGTATCATTTCGACTTTTTAAAGGAACCATGTTCACATTTAGAGAATCTCTAAGAAGATGATGAAATAAAGTTATATTTCTTTTTTCTCTTATGGGAGAGCCCTTTTTCCTGCAACTTTGATCAATTTTTTAATATTTTGCTTTTGGATATAAAAAATGCAAAACGCAGTATTTAGTGTGAGTTGCAGAGAAAGTACAAGGTCATCTGAAATAAAGAAGTCCAAGGGGGCAGGGCTGCAACTAAGAAGAACAATAGTGAAATTTATTAATTAGGCTCCTATTTATAAATCTCTTGTCAAAAACAATTTTTTCGTAAGATTTTATTCATCCATTTGACATAGAGAGAGAGAGACAGAGAGAGCACAAGCAGAGGGAGGGGCTGGCAGAGTGAGAGGGAGAGGGAAAAGCAGATTCCTCAGTGAGCAAAGAGCCTGATGTGGGGCTCCATCCCAGACCCCTGGGATCATGACCTGAGCTGAAGGCAGACATTTAACTGACTGAGCCACGCAGGTGCCCCAGAACAATTATTTTTTTTAAGTAAGCTTTCTTGCTTTCTTGGGTATTATTAGTATTATTTGCATGAGAGATAGTATTTTGCATTTTTATTTCAGAGTCATCAATTTTTCTTACATATAAGAATCTGGCTCAGCCAACACTTGTGTGTGCACAACCAATTGAGGGGATAGTTGTCACATTTAAAATATAAAATTTTCACAGTAGAAATGGATCAGTAGTTATTTATTTGTACTTATTTATACACTCACCACTGCACAAAGAATTTGAGACAAGCATATGTTTCGAAATGACAAAAATAACAACATTAAAATTAAAAACAGGCCAATAGGGCCAAGAAAAAAGGAAAATACAAATCCATCAACATGAAAGCTGGGCTTGAACTTTAAATTTGGTTTCATGAATTGTTCTTCC
>NC_138369.1:72181927-72198518 GCF_054177405.1 Leptonychotes weddellii
AGTGGCAACAGTGCAAGGGAAGGCTATTACTAAATAGGACTGTGCCCCCTGGGATGCAGGAATCCGCACATGGATCTCATTTTGCTATTTGCAGTATTATTTAGATTTTCTGCAAATTGGATAATATGTATCCGTTAAGACAAGCAACACTGCTTCTTAAATAAAGAAATTGGGGCTAAAAAAACGAGTAAGTGATTGGCAAAGCCAGATCTGCTTTGGTCAAGTTCACGACAACATTTATAAGTCATGGATAAGATCGCCAGAGGATCTACAAGACCACTGAGCAAGTCTTCCAGAAAAATACCTCAGTTTCAATGCTGAGAGAGACTCTGTAAGTGCATGTTACACCTCGGAAGCTCCTAATGATGGTGGTGGTGGTGGGGGGAACATACACATGCACGTGAGTAACACTTTCTCCTCCTAGTAATGTTTTTTTTGACTGGCATGAGTTGTCTCTTTGATACAGGCAAATTACCTGTTTTTCTAGATTAAAATTTTGGAAGAACTTTTTTGTAGGTTTAGAGTATGCATTGAAAAAATGACATATTATTTTCCAGGTACTATAATCATTAGAAACTTTTGAGGGGAGGGAAGAGATTCATGTAAATTGGTACCGTACAAGTCAGGAATTCCGAAAGCTGCAGTTCCTCTTTAATAGAAAATGATGAATTTTCCTTATGCAGTGAAAGGGAATGACTACATAAATGACTCTTAGTTGGAGCTTTCAATTAAACTTTAAAAACAGCTCTACATGTCCAGTGACCTCCTGATTAGTCCTTCTTTCACCCCATCTCAGTATGTGCAATAATGTCTTATTTTTGATTATTATGTTTCTTCTTTGTTTTAACTGGTTTATTTTATTTCTGGTCTTACAGAAGTATTGCACATTTCCTATGTGTCTTTAAGCCTCTGGCCAGTAAGCACTTTCCTTATGCCTATTGTGCCAGGGGAAGAGGAGATTCCTTAGAAAGGGTCCTTTACTTTATTCTTGCTACTCAGAGACCAGCAGCATGGCATCATCCGGGAACTTACTAGAAAATCAGACTAATTTGGGGTCCCCACCCCAAACCTACTGAAAAGGAATCTGCATTTTAACAAGATCCCCAAATGAAGCAAAGGCAAATTAAAGTTTGAGAAGCATTGCCTTAGAGCACATTTATTCTTCCCTGTTCAGGGATTTTTCTTCCTGGCTAGCCTTCCACTTAGAAACGTAGCTATGTGATTCAAAAAGAAAAAAAAAAAAAAAGAAACATAGCTATGTGAACAGTGGTCCATTTTCAGGTCCACATAAAATAAAGGTACTATTTTTAATTTATATTAATCTATGTTCTATGTATTTTTCATTGTCTGAAGACATCACTTTCAGGGTAGGGGGATTCGTTTCATTACGGCAAGATTATTAAGAAAAGGAAAGAAAGAATTATTGTTCAGCCTACAACATCTAAAATTTGTTTTTATTCTGCAAAGGATGAAACACTTGAAAGTCAAGCTTCAGTAAGAGAAAAAGATTTTCTACCACCCATATCTTTCCTCCCTTTTGCGTATCACAAAGCAGGTGGATGCAGATCATAAGTTTTCTCCATAGAATAGAAAAAATATCTATCCCACCTATTACTTAGGTCATGAATTTTTCCCTTCATTAGTTTTACTTGGAAATAATTGTATATTTACGGAAGAGCTGCAAATACAGTATAGGGTTCTCATATACCCTTCACCCAGCTTCATATAATGTTAACATTTTATAGAATGTGATACAATAATTGGAATTAAGAAATTAACATTGGTACCATACTCAGACTTTATTTGGATCTCCCCAGTTTTCCTACAAATTTTCTTTCTTTTCCAGGGTCCAATCTGTGATACCACATTGAATCTAGTACATTAGTCTTCTCCAAGCTATGATTGTTTCTTGGTCTTTCCTTGTCTTTCACGATCTTACAGTTTATGAGTAGATAGAAGTTTCATAGAAGGTCTCTCAATTTGATCTCATGTTTTCTTATAACTAGACTAAATTTATAGGTTTGGGGAAAGAATGTCAGAGAGTAATGTTAGGCCATGAATGTTTATCCTTAATGTATAAGGATACGCTGTGGAGGAAATAAAAAGCCAGAAAATTGCTTCTTCCGGTCCCAAGAGACGGTAGGGAGAGAAGGGAGACAGAAGTAGGTCAAGTAGATAAGATGGTATCAGGGTTCTAGTCATCAATATCTCTTCCACATACACCTTTTATGGGCTAATCTTCAGGCGAAGAGCAGTTTTGTAACATCTAGGTAAGTAAAGGGTGACCGGAAGCCATTGGGTTAGTGGCTCACTCCCAGATTTAGGCTCTAAGCAATGGTGTGTTGGTAAATGTTTAACAACTGGCCTCGGGGAGGTGGAGATGAGGGAGAATGGAGCCCTGATTTATAATGTTTGCTCATTTCCACGGTGCAAATACTCCTATGTTGGCTGATTTGAAGCTATCAACATGGTATCTCTGAACAGAGCTAGAGAAGCTGTGTGGTAGTACATTATTATATAGTATTTCTATCAAACACATATGTTAAACATAGGTTAATAGTCCAATGTAGTAAAATAAATAGGAGGTGATGATTTTGAGTATTAATTACCTTTGCTTTTAATATAACTTGTTTAAATATATGTTCTTATCATTTAATTTTTAATAATGGCCATGTTGAACAATTGGAGTGCAAAATTCCTGAAAAACTAACAATTGGCTAGGTTATGAGTTCCTTCCAGCACTCCACTGCTTCTAGGGGATTCTGACTATTTGGCTCAGCATCACATTACACGGGGCTCAGAAGCAATTGAACAGAGGCGGCAGCAGGTGGGTAGATGCATAGGACTTAGAAGGCATCCCTGCCAGGGCACCTGGGTAGCTCAGTTTGTTGAGCGTCTGACTCTTGATTTCAGCTTAGGTCATGATCTCGGGGTCATGAGACTGAGCCCCGAGTGAGGCTCCATGCTCAGTGGGAATTCTGCTTGAGATTCTCCTCTCCCTCTCCCTCTGCCCCTCCCCGCCCCAGGCTCGCTCGCGCGCTCTCTCTCTCTCAAATAAAGAAATATTTAAAAAAAAACAAAAAACCCCCCCCAAAAAAACAGAAAGAAGGCATTCCTGCCTCCTAATGGCCTTTATGTGGGAAACAGGCGTCTCTGGAACTTCTTACTTCCCCAGTGAGACTACTCATATGTAGAGGAGCGGCCATCGAGGAGCGGAGAGAGAGGCCACAGGGATGGAACTTGGGTACTACGGGGAGTGTTCAGGGCTGTGGCAACACACATCATTCCTACAGATCAGGCGGGACCTAGTTGCATTTCAGTGGTCCCCATTCCAGAGAAAAAATGAATCCGAGGATCACTGAGTATCTAGAGGATGGTGCATGCTACAAGGGTCCCACAAGGATAAGGTAAGACCCCTACCACCTTGTATACCTGAATGCAATCTTGGGCAAGAGAAGGAATAGGGGTGTAAAGAATGTGAGAGAGACTGAGTCATCTAAACAGCATTACTCAAAACGTGGTCCACGGGCCGGTGCCAGTCCACAAATTATTACTGGTCCGAAGTGAGCTAGATACAAGTGAGAATTGGTATTTAGAAATTTTCATCACAAACTGACATTGCCAGGACATCCTACCATGTGACCAGAGGACTTGTCTTGTTGAACAAGATACAGACCAGTGCAGATGCGTTGAGCTGGCACTGTGAGTGGCTTGTGCCACGAGCTGCACACTCGTCATACGCAGGAAGATCATGTATTTGATCCAAGATAGAACAGAAAGTCAACCAACTTGACAAGTATTCATCTAAGGCTTTTGAAACCATCACCTTTGGATGGGAATAACATGCTGAACAGCGTGAATCAGAGGTTCTAAAGTGTGTTCCTTGGACCAATAATACCAGCATCAACTGGGAACTCCTTAGAAATACAAATTCTAAGTTGCTACCAGATGTACTGAATCAGAAACCCTGGGGGTGGGCCCAACAATCTGTGTTTTAACATGCCCTCTAGGTGATTCTGCTGCATGTTTGAGTTTAAGAACCGCTAGTTAGAATGTTTAAAGTCAAGGAATTATGTTCAAGCTGGAGAAAAATGAAACACTATTCATTAAGTGCAGATTGTTTTTGCTAGAATGCAGAGCTGGTACCCATAATGATCAGACCAGGTAGAGAAGAAGAAAAAACTAAACTTGCTTTGCATTTCTGAGTGATATGCAAGTGAGTAAGGCCAAGATGCTAAAGTTGAATACTTTTAGTGGGTGATCCTCTTTTATCTTTCTCTGAAAGCTTACCCACAGTGCTGTGACTCCACATTTTCAAGCATAATTCATTTCCCAGACCCACATCAGCTTGTTTTTTTTGGTTTTTTTTTTTTTTTTTTTTTTTTTTTTACCAAAACGGGGTCACAGTATAGAAACGGAAGAGTATTTCTCTAGCTTTACTCTCATCACGTAATTGCTGGATTTCTGGCTTTCCTACATTCCTACAACTACTACTATTAATAGCTTAGGAGGCCCCTCTTGGCTGTTTTGTGTCATCTGTCCTTTTCTCCCTCTGCTCTCAATTCCTGGTACCCCTAGTATATAACCTTCTCGATGCTTCTGCTCCTTCCCGGGCAGTGTTGATGCAGTTTCAGCTTAGAATCAGGCCAACCTGGACATTAGCTATATTACAGCCAAGAAATTCTCTCTGTTCCCCACCAGTGCTACTTTTTTTTTTTTTTTTTACTGGGGGGAAGCCACCCAGGGCTCACAGCATCTTCTAAATCAGTCTTTCTCAACCCATGTGCATGCAAATCACCTGGGGCTCTTGCTGTCATGCAGGTCTGATCCTGTCGGTTTAGGGTGGGCCTGAGGAGCTGCATTTCTAACAAGCTCCCAGGTGATACTGACGTTGTCAGTCTGTAAACAATATCTTGAGAAACAAGGTTTAGAGCAGTGAATTTTCTGCTTTCACAAGGTCTCCTCCCCAGGTCTTCAACACAGCTGAGGGTGCATAGTTGTAGGGTGACCAACTGCCCTGCTTTGACAGGGATGGTCCTGAACATCCTGAGTCCTGGGCAAACCCAGATAATTGGTCATCCCAGCAGTCCAAAACCACTCTGAACAGCCCTCATCCTTCTCCTCCCCACTCCCTCCCCACCTGACACTCATATCTTGGGCTTCTAGACTCTCTCTTAAGATAACTGCTTTCCCTTGAGGCTCTTCATTTCTCTTCCACACAATGCCTTCTCCTTTGGCAGACCTGTCTCCACCAGCCCTAACTAAAGAGCTGCATTTTCAGCCAGTGTAACTAGTTAGGCCAGTTGCAGGAAGAACTGCCCATTTGTCTTGGTAGGGGAGGTTCCATTTCATGTTTCCCCACAGCTGGCCAGGACTAAGAGGCCACTCTAAGATCAGTTAGGACCATATCTGACAGTTAACTCATGTATTTTCACAGAAACTTTCTCATCCTGCCTGGTCTCTGTAGACCAAGCTGGTTTCTCCAGTGCCTGGAAGCGATGCCTGCTCTGCTTTGCTTCTTAGCTGATGATGTGGATACTATCTGGAATCAGGAAAAATCAAAATCTTTCACTCTGGGGCTTGGCAAATACAATGTGTTTTCCAGTATTTCCAGTGGTGCTTTTTACATTGAAGCCATAAATTCTTTGAGGCAAAGCTTCATGCCTCATCGTCCTAGAAATACAGCTCGGATTATATCCATCCACAGCTAAAAACCTTCATTAACACTGAATTTACAGCAGAATAATTTCCAGACTCCCCATGTTAGTACAAAGTAATGGTTCTCAAAACTTTACTTTGCACCAGAATGACCTAGAGGGATTGCTAAAACAGATTGCTGGCCCCACCCCTGAGTTTCAGATTCAGTAGGCCTGGGTGGGGGCCCAGGAACTTGCATTTCTAACCAGTTCCCAGATGATACTGATGCTGCTGGTCCACAGAACATACTCTGAGGACCACTGCATTCCATCCATACACCTAGCTATGGGTTACACTCCTAACACCCAGCTACACCACATACATTCAAAGATAACCCTTTATTCCTTGTTCATATTGTATGTTTTCCTACTCTGTGCCTTTGTTTTTTTTCACTCATTTATTTACACACTGTCTTAGTCCACTCAGGCTACTATAACAAAACACCACACCTGGGCGGCTTAAACAACAGACATTTATTTTTCATAGTTCTGGAGGCTGGGAAGTCCAAGATCAAGGTACCAGTAGATTCAGTTCTTGGTGAGGGCCCTCTTCTTGGCTTGCAGATGGCTGCCTTCTCACTGTATCATCACATGGTGGAGAGAGAAAGTGCTGGTGTCTCCTCCTCTTCTAAGGGCACTAATTCCATCATGGGGCTCTGCCCTCAAGACCTCATTAAACCTAATTACCTCCCAAAGGTCCCACCTCCCAAAGACCCCACCTCTTAGGAGGTGGGATTTCAGCATATGAATTTTGGGGGGACACAGACATGACATAACATCCATAATATTCATGGATTCCTTCACTCAATCAATGCTTCATTGTTTTATCAAAACTTCCCCCTTCTTTATTGACACATAATTGGCAAATAAAAATTGTAAAGACTTAAGGTTTATAGTGTGATTTTTTTTTTTTTTTTTATACTTCATGAAACATTTTTTTTAAAGACCAACACAACTGACCCTGTCAAATGCTCTCATGGAGTTTATGGTACAAGGGAAGAGAGAAAAAATTTACCCTTTTCATTCACAGAGTGCTTCAGGGTTTCCAAAGAGATCTCATATGCAAGCTCCCCTTTGATCTTCTCCAGACTCCTGAAAGACCAATGGGGCAGAGATTATTTTACACATTTCACAGATAAAGAAATTGAAGGCCAGGAAGTAGTTCAACCGAGGTATTGCCAACCCAGGTCTTCCCAGTCCCAGGTTACTGTTTTTTCCACCCAATCATGCTACTTCAAGTAGTCTTGGTTCACTGTATCCCCTCTCTCACTGCTGCCCAAATTGTACCTCTTCTTTAAAGCCTAATTGGTCACTATCTCCTCCATGAAGCCTTCCATGATAACCCTAGTTAAAATAATTTCTCCTTCTAATAAACGAAGACAATACTTTGTCTTTCTACTGATATTAAATATATATATATATATGTTTTATATATATACAAAATATATATATATAGGTTTTATATCCTTTTTAGATCCCAATCTCCATGAGAATAGGATCACTCTCCTTTTTGTCTCCCACAGCACTCAGCTCTCAGCTTATAGCTCTAAGAAATGAAAAAAGAATGAAGGTTGGAAAGATGAAAATTCCACCTATTTTCTGAGTCAACAGTTCTATTCATTAGATAATCAATGAAGAATAATATATTTGAAGATGAAAGCAGAGTTCTCTGTTATCTCTTTATTTTCTATCTCCATAAATAGGGGTAGGGAGGACTAGCACTCATGAAGTGATTGCTGGGTGTCAGGTGTTTTCCTGTTCTAACATTTTGCCTTCATAGCCTAACAGATAAATACTATTGCTCCTATTTTCAAGGGGAGATCCTGAAGCCCGGAATTGTTTAGAAATTTCAGCAAATTCAGACACTGATTACATGTTAGAGAGGGGACCATATCCAATTCCATTTAACCTCATGTGGCAATACAAACACATGAAATCACCTCCAGTTATACTATGGCAATAATGAATTGTCCAGCATTTATCTACATAAGAAATTAATTCATTGTATAGTAATAATCTTGAGGTCATCCTTTAGTAACATAATCTCTCACCTTATTATTGACTTGTCATTGATTCACCATTTGCTGGTTGAGTCTTTTGATCCATTTCTGCAAAAGGGGAAAGGAATTTCACTATTACCATGTGACCAGTCATCACTGTGAAATGCTGGCCTGTGACTTAGACAGTGAATCTGTCTTAAGTGGTATTGTGCTCTAACAGAACATGCCTGTTAGGAGAGAGAGTGGGAAAGGTTTGTGGTAAATCCTGGTACAAAGTGGGGGTGGGGAAGACAAATCCAGAGATAGATCCAGTTCCATGAATAACCCCAAAAGGAACGATAACTTTAGCAACAATGTAAAGCTCAGACATTAAAGCAATTTGTTAGACATTTACCGTATCATAGAACTGAGAATTCTTAGAGAGTTTAACCAAAGGACATTGCCAATGAACATTGCAGGGCCTTGACAGAGACGGGTAGGAGACAGACAGCATTCAGGAAACAGCTAACTCACCTAGAGGTGTTCAGCCCTGGGTTCTGCAGCCAAAGTCTTACAAGAGCAGAGACCTGCAACATCCTGAAAACCAGACAGACACATCAAAGGTGATCGTTCTCACAAATGTATGAAATACTTATCTGCATCCTTTCCTCTAATAGGTACTGCAATATTCTACCTGACAAGCACCTGTTAATTTTTAATTGGCAAGTGTTATTGCAAGGTCTTATCACTTCATTAGCCATTAAGAGAGCCAACAGTAAATCTTGGCATCCAACAGATTTTTTGTTTGTTTGTTTACAATTGCAATGAAACTATTTTAAGGGAAGAGGAAATTCTATAAAAATCTTCTGAACTTTTTGGATCTGCCAGGTGGAAAAAAGTTTCAAAACACATTTTCAGGCCCCCTGGGGTGTTCAATTCAGAAAAATTAAGTTACAACAGATGTCCTATTTCATAAACAGCTTTCTATTGTTACTCAAACTGTCAGATCAGGGAGCTGGTAAAAAGTCATTCATCCAGAGAAGAGTAAAAATTGGGGAAATAGATAAATATTTTCTCTAGTTTACCGATGTTGATGTTAGTACAATATTGGCTTCAATGGGCAGTTTCAATCACTCTTGTCCTCAAGATAAAATAAAAAACATATCAGACATTTGATTAGCACTGCTTCTTGGAAAGAGTTCAGAAGTGCCCCCTCAGCCAATGGTTCTTGGTTCCTAGACAGCTCTGCATTGGGCAATTCAGAATAAGGACAAGGATCTATATATAGAAACAAAACTTGTCACTAATGTGTGTGCCTATCAGAGGACTGGCAGGAGGGAACTGTCATTTTGTCTGGTCACTCGGGGTCTAAAACGATGAGGTTTCTTTGTAAAATAACAATACTAGATCATGCTTACATATTTAACGTTCAGACACTGTTCTAAATATATTTTAAGCATATTTAATCCTCACAATCACCCTATAAGTACTATAATTATCCTCATTTTACAGGATAAGCGTAGAAACTTAGAAACAAAAGTTCAACAACCTGCCCAAGGTCACACACCTAGGAAGTGGTGACCCAGGCAGTCTGGCTCCAGAGCCCGGGTTCTTACCCAATACACTCTCCTGCTTTTTTATGTATAGTTAGTGGTATTTTATATATGAAGCACAACGACTGAAATACATACATACATATAGATAGATAGATAGATGTGTGCATGTGTATGAAACACACATCATTAAAATTTTGAGAAAGTGAAAAACAGAAGAAGAGAAAAAGGAAGAAGTGCTACTAATGTCATATAATTGTCATTAGCCTTTGGGAATATTTGATTTCAATCATATTTATATGCATATTTTTTAATTTGCTGTAGTTCTACGATTTTGATTTTTTTCTCTTCATATTATATCAGAAGTATTTCCTATGTTGCTAAGTGTTCATGATGCTCATTTTTAATACCTGCATAATATTACATAGACTGGGTATATTACTTACTTGACAAGTCTCCAGTTGTTAGCTATTTAGGTTGTTTCCAACAGCCCAGGGCAGGTTCAAGGGCAGGCTATGGAGCCAGAAAGCCTGGTTCAAATGTTTCTCTACTCACTAGCTGCATAATCTTGAGCAAGCTACTTGACCTCTCAATGTTTCAGTTTTCTCATCTGTAAAATGAGGATGTTAGTAGTAACTACTTCCACCTACTTGGGTTTTTGGGAGGATTAACTGCATTAATTGAAGTAAAGCACTTAAAACATTGTCTGCACAGTTATTAGTATCATGAGCAAGTCTGTAGTAAACATCTTTATACATAAAAAAAATTCACACCAGAAACTTATTTCCTTAATAGATATTCCCAGACATAAGATTACTGGATCAAAAGATATGAATCTTTTTTGTCCTAATATCTGACTTACATTGCCAAAGCATTTCTAAAAAGTATTATATAGATTTATATGCCACCAGTTATGTAAGAAGAAACCACTTTCTAGTGTACTTTGCTGATTTTGCGTATTAACATTAAATCTTCTATTGGTTTGACTTCCAGTTCATCAATCTGTTCTTCAGCTGTTTCTAGTTTGCCCTTAAACCCATCCATTGAATTTTTAATTCAGGTCAGTTTATTTCTCAGTTCCAGAATTTCCATTTTATTTTTATCATAGTTACCAATAATATACCCAAATTCCTTATCTTCTCATCTAATTTTGTTAATTTATTAATCACAGATATTTTATTTTTTTTATTTTTTTTTTTAAAGATTTTATTTATTTATTTGAGAGAGAGAGAGAATGAGAGAGAGCACGAGAGGGAAGAGGGCAGAGGGGGAAGCAGACGCCCCGCTGAGCAGGGAGCCCGATGCGGGACTCGATCCCGGGACTCCAGGATCATGACCTGAGCCGAAGGCAGTCGCTTAACTGACTGAGCCACCCAGGCGCCCTAATCACAGATATTTTAAAGTCTATTATCTAATCTACAGGTATGGCTAGTAATTTTATTGCCTGACCCTGTGTATGAAAAATTGTAGAGATAATTTGAGCCTCTGGGTGATCACATCTTTGTCAAGTGGGGTTTTACCTTAGCTTCTAACTACCTGTTAGAACTACCTCTTTTGGATTCCCTGCTCTCTGGGTTCTCCGCTTCTCAAATCCTCTCTCTGCCCTGAATCTCTGTGATGCTTTTAAGCAAACATTTGCTAGATTTTACCCAGGTTTTCCACTTTCTCTCAGAGGATAAGTTGATCCAAATGAAAATAATCCATAACAGCTGGGAATGTAAATCCTTGACATTAATTTTAAAATAACTGATTAAACCTAAATACAGCTTATTTTCGTTTTAGTGTATAACCAATTGATTATTAGTAAGGCTGAATGTTTTTATTTGTTTGCAAATGTGTTATATTTCATCTTTTGTGAAATGTGATTTTAGTCTTATCTCATATATTGGCTAGATTCTCTTCTATTCTTATCTCTTGTATTAGTTCTTAGCTGTGGAGTTTGTATAAGCTTCTGTTAATAATATGATTATTGACCCTTTCGTTATGTTCAAATAATGGTACCTTGCCTGGTGTTTGTTTTTTTTTATTGCTGTCTTAATATAACCAAATCTATTTTATCTTTACTTTTGCAATTTGTTACACTATTCTAAGCCTATAAAAACAAATCCCTTTAGACTTCCTACAGTTTAAGTTTTGCTATTTTATTTTTTTTGCTATTTTTATTATAGGTGTATCATGAGTATATGAATTGATTTTTTCCAGTTTATCAGTCCATATATTGTAAAATATTTTCCCTTCCCATTGATTTGTGTTCTGATATTATCAAATATTCCTTTATTATATAAAATATGATTTATTTTGACCACATATTTTGCCTCATTAATTTATTTTGGTGCCAGTATCACATGGTTTTAATTATTATAACTTTATATTTTAATATTTGATAAGACTAGTCTGTCCTCATTACTTTTCTTTCTTAGAATTGATTTTTACTATTCTTGCCTACTTTCTTTTCCAGATTTATGTCAAAATCAAGTTCCTCTCACCGTTACTTTAAAATGTAAAAAACAAAAGAGACATTATTATTAGATTTCCCATTAAGTCTATACTTTGGAAAGAATTAACAATATTTATCTATCTATCTACTTATTTATTTATTTTAGAGAGGAGTTGTAGGGGCAGAGGGAGAGGGAATCTCAAGCAGACTCCCCACTGAGTGCAAAGCCTGACTCAGGGCTCGATCTCACGACCGTGAGATCATGACCTGATCATGACCTGAGCTGAAACCAAGAGTGAGAAATTTAACTTCTAAGTGCCACCCAGGAGCCCCAAGAATTTTAAAATGTTATTTTTTTACACCAGAAACCAATCTTTTGATTAATTTAATATTTTTATAGCTCTCAAAAAGTTTCATTTAGATAGGTAACATATTTCTGTTTAAACTCAGAGTTTTATACATTTTGTTGCTCTTGTAAAATAAGTATCTCTTAGAGGTTTATGTTTAAGCTAATCGTTGCTAATATGTAGAAATACTACTGATTTATGTTAATAGTCATATGTCTGCCAATATTCTACTAATTTATTAAGTCTATTCACATTTTTGTTCACTTATTTGGGTTTTCAAGCTACAAAAATATTTTTCCACTCATAATGATAATGTATATTTTTTCACTCTTTATAGGTCTTCTTTATTATTTTTTAAAAAAGATTTTATTTATTTATTTGAGAGAGAGAGAGAGCACGAGCAGGGCAGGGAGGGCAGAGGGAGAGGGAAAGGCAGACTCCTCGCTGGGCAAGGAGCCCAACTCAGGGCTCAATCCGGGGACACCAGGACCATGACCTGAGCTGAAGGCAGATGTTTTACTAACTGAGCCACCCAGGTGCCCCAAGGTCTTCTTTCTTTAGTATGTTTTATTATATTGATAAGGGCTTTAAAAATAATGTTTAATAACATTATTATGACAGAACCATTAGACCAACTTCTACCCCATGCCTGTTTTTAAACATGTATATTTCTAGTATTTTATGTTAATTTTAATATTGACTATTAGTTAAAAATATTTATTATCATACTAAAAAATAGTTTATTTTTTCTTCTTATCATTTTATCAGGAACAAGTATTAAATTTTATCTAATGCTTTACAAAACAACCTATGAAAATAATCATTTACTTCTTATTTAATTTACCAATATGAAATATTTCATTAGTTTCTAATTTTGTAAACTTTTGCACTGCTTGGGTATACATTATTTTCATTATTTTGCTATGATGAGCTTTACTGTGTTTTTAAAAAGCATGTTGAGTTATTTTAGGTTTAAGCTTATTTAATGCATTATTTTTCAGTGCCATTATTCCTTTACTAATATTACATTAACAATAATTATAAAATAGTCCTTTTTGTCTTATTTACTGTTTTTTGAAAAAAATCTGCTTGTGACCATGTTAGGCTACAAAATCTTTGCCCTTTTAAAAAGTATTTCCATGTCATTTTTCTTTAAGTATGAATCTTTTAAGCACTACCAAATCATAAGACTTTCATTTTATTTTAATGTGAAGATCTTTCCATTTGAATAGAGAAATTTAAGACATTTATACTTGTCATAATTTTTTTAGCTTGATTGTACTTATTTTATACTTTCTTCTTTTCAATAATTCCTTATTGTTTCCTTTCCATTTTGTCTTCTGAACTGTTTTGTTTTATCTCCTACAATTACTTATAAAATAGATATTCTTCTTCCCATTCAACTAGTATCTATATTAAATTGTTCACGACTACCCTTAAATGCATTCTTATCTAATGATTTAAAAATAAAGCAACAAGGGTGCCTGGGTAGCTCAGCTGGTTAAGCATCTGACTCTTGATTTTGGCTCAGGTCAATATCTCATGGGTCATGAGACTGAGCCCTGCGTTAGGCTCCCCGGTCAGTGGGGAGTCTTTTTGAGATTCTTCCCTTCTACCCTCCCCCCTCCCCCCCCCACGATGTCTCTCTCTCTCAAATAAATAAATAAATCTTTAAATAAATAAATAAATATAAAGCAACAACTTCTAATGCTTTTGTTTTCTCCATCTCCTTTTTCCACATCGTGGTTATTAATTACAGACTCTTTTTTTAAAATTTAAAAAAAAATCTCCTTTTAGGATTATTTTATTTGAAACTTTGCTCCCTTAGTAAAGAAAAACATCTAGTCATTAACATCAATTCTTAATTCACTTCCATTTTCCCTATATTTTATTCATTTATTACTTCGTCTTGACCCTCAGTGCTTAGTTAGCACTAAGCTTTTTTCCTGGTACTTCCTATTCTTGATTTTTTTATATATCTGACCACTTAGTGATCTAGATGATATCTCTGCAATTTTTACAGAAAGTACTCTTAGTTGTTATACTTCTGACACCTTCCCGACTTAAAAATGTTTTTCTGTTGCTTTTATGTATGAGCCAATAACCAGGTAGGCATAAAACTTAAAGAATCAAATTTGTTTTGCTTAAAATTATGTAAAAATTTACACTAGGTCTTAAAAATATCCTTGTTCTGTAAAAGACATATGAAGACAATCTACAAAAATATATATCTGTTTTCTCAGACACTTGTAGGAATTTTGTTTGTTCTAGAAATTTAAAAATTTACCAGCCTATGACTGGGCAATTATTTCTACCCCTTAATTTTGCTCAAAAGAACCTTACAATGTTAGTGCAGTTTTTATACATAGAAAGCTTTCTTCTGTTATAAACTTTGATTTTTACTTCTGATCCACTTGCTCTATTTTCAGGGGAACACCCATTATTTTATTCATAAATATAAGAAATGTTTATCTAATACTAATAACATATACTATGTGTTAAGCCCTCTGTTGGGGGTAGGGTTATAATAAGATGCTTACTGCTCTCAAGGAGTTTACATTCTAAGTTAGACCTCCATAATTTGTCTATCCAATTTCCTCTTACCCTTTTAACTTTTATTCATTTTCTTTGGATGTTTAGATTAGTTATGAAGTTTTTCTTCTGTATCCCTAATTTCTATTTCTGCAAAACAAAAATTTCACCTACTGAATTTTTCATTTAGTCACAATCTATTCTTATTTTTACCTATTCTTGTTTAATTAAAAACAATATAGTCCCTCCTGCTATATTGTTATAATTGCATTCCTAAAAAGCCTCATATTATCAGAAGGCTATTATAAAAACAATTATTTCAAGGAGAAAAGGGGCTGGGGCTAAGTAGTTTCAAATGCACAATAATAAGATAATTTTACTACTGTATTTTCAATAATAAATGTGTTTTTATATTTCTAAATGTTTTTAACTCAAATTGTAACTAATAAATTGGTCTATCAAAACAAGTAAATATGATTCTCAACATTACCAATCAAGTAATGTAAGACTTACAACGTAAAGTAAAACCAGATCTTAGATAATGGGTTACTAGGACCATAAAATAAATATATTACAGTTTGCAACTCTCCAACTAAAGAAAAAACTGTAACACCAACTGATCAACCAGCTATTCAAACAAATCTATTCCAAATATTTTTATGGAATAACTGCATGTCTACATATATAACTATAGTTCTAAATATGCCATCATGTTAAAACTAATAATAGCAAGTACAAGGCAAATGATGTATCTTAATGTATCCATGATGTTATCTCCAATTCCATCTATAAAACCACAGGAAGTGGGAGAAATGATTGAACTTGCATATGGGAACAACCAGTTTCTGGTATCCTTCATGTGTTGGGATATGTTCATTGCTCCATTTCCAAAAACTGCAAGGAGACCCAAGAAAGTGGAAGCCCAAGAGAAGAAGACCCCAGGTCTTCAATGTACTTTCACAAAATTCCCGGTTTCCTGTAAGCTTGCAGAGTCAGTTTCTAGCATTTACAATATATTTCAAGTCATTGGTGCACAAGGCCCAAGAAGCCATCAAAGGGAAGTCTTATATTTGACCATTAAACTGCAGAAATGCAATTCTGGCCAGGAACAACTTTCACTCTGCTAGCATAGGAAACTGCCAAGGTATGTCCACTCTGCTAGCATAGGAAACTCCCAAAGTGTGTCAAGGCCAGCAATATAGAAGGCCACAGGAGCATGTTAGAGAGCAAACTGGAATTGATGAAGTAGCCTCTTCATTCCTTCCACTCTCTAGAATATGCTTATTTCCTATATTTTTATTGTTGATTCATAAAATTCTTTTTTAGGTGGTTCTAAATCCTTGAAAAAAGTAATTCACCAGAAGAATGTTCATATAGTGCAACTAATTTGTGTCTTCCCAGAAGTTGCCCAAGTTGGAATCTTAAAATATGCATATTGGGATGAAAAAAACAGCTTAAAAACAGTTTTGTTAAATGTCTGTTTTTTTTAATTCAATGAATGATTTTAAAAATTAGCTTCATTGTTTTTTAATTTACCATCTGTTAACTCAATAAATATGAGTTCTTAAAGTTAACCTAATTGTCTTGGAATTTGCTGTTTTTGAAGCTGATTAAAGTTATTTAAATTAATTTTATTGTATATCCAGACTAGAACCAAGCATGTCTGCATTTGAATAGATCTTGGCTAATAATTTACAATGAACGTGCCCACTTTTAAAATGGACTAATTTTGTTTATGGCCCTTAATATATATCAGTCAACTGGTAGAGAAGCAGAGATGTTATTAGATACTCAAAGGGGTAGTATATCAATACACCAAAACTAGTAGCCATTAAAAAATGACCAAGTATGGGGCGCCTGGGTGGCTCAGTTGGTTAAGCGACTGCCTTCGGCTCAGGTCATGATCCTGGAGTCCCAGGATCGAGTCCCACATTGGGCTCCCTGCTCGGCAGGGAGTCTGCTTCTCCCTCTGACCCTCCTCCCTCTCATGCTCTCTGTCTCTCATTCTCTCTCAAATAAATAAATAAAATCTTTAAAAAAAAAAAAA
>NC_138369.1:72199018-72223689 GCF_054177405.1 Leptonychotes weddellii
AGAACAACTGGCAATCATGATCTGCTATGTAACTGAGGAGAAGAAGTAACTGTATTGCCATGAGAAAGACAGAGAAGAAATATGGAGAGAGAGGACTGACTGGGTTCCCTGTAGCACTTCAATACATCTATTCCTGAAACTCCACTGCACCCTTGACTTTGGATTCCATGAAAAGCTCCAGTTGTGCTTTTCCCTTTTCGCTTAAGCTCACAGAGTCAGCTTCTATCACTTACCACCTACAAGTCAAAAGAACTTGAACTAATGCACTGGAGAGAAAATCCCACTGGAAGTAATGATTATTTAATCATGGGTTTTTTAGGCTTTACTCATCCCCCTGCTTTCCTTCAGATGAGAAGTTCTTAATTTTAACATGTAATTTAGCTAGTCTTTCTTTTATGGTTATTGCTTTTATGGCTTATCTAAGAAATTTTGTCTATCTCCAAGTGATGTTTTCCTCTAAAACTTTATGGTTTTAATTGTACATTTAGATCTATAATCCACTGGCAGTGAATTTTTGTGTATGGTTTGAGGTAGGAATCAAGGTTTTTTGTTTGTTTGTTTTCTGTATGGAAATCTAGTTATCCTAGCACCATTTGTTGAAAACACTTTATTTTGTGTACTGGGTTGCTTTGGTGGAGGGGAAAGTTGGGGGGGCGGTCATCCGAAGCCATCTGAAACTAATGACTCAATACTAAAATGCTGAGGCAGACTTATTAACTTTATTAATGAGTTTAAGAAAATAATAGTAACTTCTTCACTTAAAAGAATGAGTTAATAATTCATTCATCGGAATTCACTTCTTCCATAAACTTGCATGCAAAATACCTAAAATACATCTCAAGACTAATAGTCAAATCCGTTTTCTGTTCCATGCTGTTGCCAGCTTACCCCTTTCCATTGTCTATATAATGTGCATCCATTTATGTTCCAAATATTAAAAGAAGCCAGGCATACTGAGGTCCACGTTAGGACTATATCTATTAGATAGAACAAACTACCTATGTCCAAGAATACTAAACAAAACAAAACTGATAACCAAGTCAAAGTAGGATTCAACTGCTGGTCCTATCTGTTTGTCCCTCTTCTGTGTATCATACCTGGAACTTTTACTGCCCTTTCAAGTATAAATCAGCTTCCCAGTTGTCTCAGGAAGATCCAAAAGAAAGAATGTTATTATATATTTGTGATCTTGAAATCCATTGATTCCCAATGCGCAAGTCACAGATGACCTGCATACAAATCATCTTCATGGCACACATAGAAAATGTTTAATATTGGCCCAAAACTCTGGGGTAAATGTATGAGGCAACTGGCTTAGGAACTCTGAGCATCCTAAGCCTTTCCCAGGCTCTCGTGGGTCACCTTTAAGGCTGAAAGCTTCAATACCGTCGCACACTTGTTATCCTTTTGTACCATAGCACCTGGCTTATTCTAATAAGTACTTCTAAAAAATGTACAGTAGTGGATGGAAAATTTATAGGTTTGGCTAATAAGCATTCCCTATTTCTGGAATAATTATCCCCAATTTATCTTGGAGAACAATACCCCATTCCCAGCCTACACAATTTGGGTAGGGTGGCTGCACACTTAAATCCAAGGTGGGCATTTGCCCCAAGCCTGGTGAATTAAAGAACCATAGCCCTTGACCAGGGTTATAAATGCCTGCATGAGTACATGATACAACTTGATACAGTCACAATCAGGTGAAGTTCTTTTGCTGGAAACTTTAGAAAGAGGAGTGCTCTTTTGTTGGAGTTTCTATATCAGAATAGAAGCTTGGAGGGACTAGTTTACTATAGTAAAGGGAAAACTAGACTAAGACTGAAGTTAAAGCAGAAGTTGACACAGAAGAAAGCAGAAACAAGAGATGGTGACATTATCTGAACAGACAGACCTAATTATGCCTAAAGCACTCCTTATACTGTATTTCCAACTTGTGTGTGTGTGTGTGTGTGTGTTCAAGGATAAAAAGTGAAACAAAACTTTCATTTATGATTTGGATTTCTGCCCCTTTCAACCCAAGTTTCCCAAATCCATATGGATCACTGGATCCCGACTTTATTTCTACCAAATCTGAATTTATGGACATGGAGCCAAGGAATCAGCATTTTAAATAAGCATTTTATTTAATTCCTATACACAGTAAAGTTTGAGATCTACCAGTATGTGTGAATTAGGGCTGAAAAGAACAAACATTCCCCACCCTGATGTTTGCTGACATCAACAAGATAGTTGGTTAGTTATAGAATCAGAACTAGAGGCCAGTTCTCCTCTTTTCTTCCTGGTGACTTATTTCCCCAAGGTCATGCTCTATTACTTTTTTTCCTACTCCAACACATTTTTCATCTAAAATGTAAACATTTACTAATGGCAAAGATTCTACGTTTGGGCAGCATTCATAGCATATAAAAATAGGAGGTGCTTCAACAATTTTGAGATAAATGTTACTAGCGAATATGTTCTGGACTTGGCAAACATTTCCACAAAAGTTATAGAAGAGAGAAAGCATTCCACTGTGTGTGTAGCTGTTTTAATAGAAAAATAATTTCTTCCAAAATCTTTCAGTAAAAAATAAATATTCCAGAAATAGAGGCCATAATTATTCTCTGGCTTTGAGTTCCCTTGGCACATCAGCAAGGCACCCAGGAGGTACTTGCTTCTTTTTACCCCACTTACATTCCAGTCAATTCACTTTCTCTTCTTGTTTACATCCCAGGATTTCCTCTCTATTAGAATAACAATGACAACATTAACAAAAGAAAACACAGTTTAGTCTTTATTGACTACTAACTGTGTTGAAGTGCTGGCATTTGCTAACTTCAGGAGTTGAGTACCACGATCCCCACCAAATGGATGAGGAAGTTGAGGCAGGAAACTAAGAGACTTGCCCAAGGTCATGCTAGTGACTAGTCGAACCTGGATTAGAATCCAGGTGGTTTGACACCTAAGGCTGCTTTGCCTATACATATAAGTTTTGTCTCTTTTTTCTCTGAAGATCACTTAAAATATTATAATCTGCTCGTGCTGCTTCTTTGTATTCAAAACTCATGGAACACATAAAATGGGTGGGTTTTATTGTCCATAAATTATACCTCAAGAAAGTTGAATTAAAAAATTACAATTTGTAGAGCCAAATTGCTAAGAATTTAAAGACTTGATTGTCCAATGAATTGAGTGGCTTTAAGAATATGGATGTGCCCCTGTATATATAATGTATACTATACAGAGTTTGGCCTTCACTAAAAATATGCATAAGTTACACAAAAGGGTATAGTGTACTTTTACAAAGCCTGGGAATACAGACTTTTAGGGCTTGCTACAAGAATCATGTGTTTAGCTGGCATTCCTTTACAAGGTAGGATCAGTAAGCTTAGCTCTAGATAATATTCTGATGCTAGGCTGATCTTTATATCCTATGCTACAGGATTTATGCATTTTTAAAAACCAATAATATTTATCACAGAGAGAAAAAAATTACATATAATCAATGTAAGATCATCGTGCTCTTGAAAACCTTGTCTAACAAAGGAAGCATATGGCATAAGGAGTCCTCAAAAAATGTGCCCTCCTTCTAAAACTTCAGCTTTTTTTCTCTGTCATTCATTAGCTCTTCAAATATTTATCAGGTGCCCCCTATATACATGGAAAGTTGTATACTATACAGGGTTTTGCATCATCCCTCAAATGATATTATGATGTTATGGAGTGTCAATTACAGCCTCCCATCCCAGGCTCCAGAATTTTCTTGTCCACTTTGCCACCAGAGAAATCTTTTTTTTTTTTAAGATTTTTATTTTTAAGCAATCTCTACACCCAACATGGGCCTCGAACCCACAACCCTGAGATCAAGAGTCATGTGCTTCATCAACTGAGCCAGCCGGGTGCCCTCAGAGTGATCTTTCTAAAGATTTCGGTTGGTGTTACTTCCATCCTTACAATCTTTAATGACTCCCTATCTCATACAGTAGGAGACATTTGACTAGTGGTCTTTACGCTGATTTTGATCTGTAGACATGTTTTCTCTCCACGTGAGTACTTTAAGATGTGGGTAAATTCTCAACATTTAATATTTCAATTTTTCATATAAAACCAAATTAGCAACTTCTCTCTTTAACAACTGGAAGACCAGGGGCAGCTGGGTGGCTCAGTCAGTTAAGCCCCCCCGCCTCTTGATTTCGGCTCAGGTCATGATCTCAGGGTCCTGGGATGGAGACCTGTGTGTGTGGGGAGGTGCTCCCCACTCAGTGGGGAGTCTGCTTGAGGATTCTCTCTCCCTCTCCCTCTGTCCCTCTGCCCTTCCCCCACTCTCTAAAATACATAAATCTTAAAAAACAAAAACAAAAAGTAACCTCAATTGGAAGACCTGACATTTGGCATCATTGGACAGGGAATATATTCTCCAGATTGCCACAGTATCCACCACTGCTTATGGTCTCGACTTGGTCTGCTTTGTTCACTTGTTTCCATGCTTGGCCCAGAACAGACAAAAGAGTTTGCAATTCGATGGCTGGTATATAGCTTGTCCACAAGGTTCTTCTCAAATTGTAGTTGCTTGATTTCATCCTTCCCAAAGATCTCATGTTCCAGCCACACTGAGTTCCTCCTGGTAGTTCCCTAAACAGCAAGCTTGGTCATCCCAGTGCCTTTACTCACATTGATCTCTCTGCTTGAAATATCTTTTTTTTTTTTTTAAAGATTTTATTTATTTATTTGACAGAGAGAGAGAGCGAGAGAGGGAACACAAGCAGGGGGAGTGGGAGAGGGAGAAGATGGCTTCCCGCTGAGCAGGGAGCCCAAAGCGGGGCTCAATCCCAGGACCCTGGGATCATGACCTGAGCCGAAGGCAGACGCTTAACGACTGAGCCACTCAGGCGCCCCTCGAAATATCTTCTATCTTCCTTTTCTGCCTAGAAGAGTCTCACTTATCCTCAGTACTTAGTTCAATTCCTCTATGAACTTTCCTAAATCCTGCCAGAGTTATTTGCTCCTTCCCAAGTATTCCCATAGCACTTTGTGCCTCTATTAGCATTGCAATGGCTTTTCTTTCTGTGTGCCCAGTTCGAAAATATGTTTCTTGAAAAGAAGAACTCATAATCATCTCCATATACGCAGTTCTTAACAGAGTATCTGGCATCAATAAGTGAGTATTTATTGAATGAACAAAAAGATGGGTAAGTGAATGAATGAATACTTCCAAGGGAGTTTTTTAATTGTGTTGTAAAATTCTGATGTTTAAAATAAGGGAAGTAACTATTCAAGACAAAATTTCAAAATTTGATCATGATCATGACATCTTCAGATAACACTTTTTTTCCCCCAGATAACAAGTCTCAAAGGTTCCTGTTCATGTTACCCTTTCTCGGAAAACAAGTCTTGAAAAAATAAAATACATATAATATTAGGAAATACATAAAAAGTGGCTTAAAACTGATAGGCCACCGCAATTTGGGGAGAAGGGGTGGGACTGTGGCGCTGCATTCAAAGAGAGAATAGATGGTGAAAAAAGTCACAGTATGCATGTCTCCCTATAATTTGGTGGCCTCTCCAGCAGTGTTTACCCTGAAGAATGAAACATTTAGGCCACAAAGGAGCAGGGTGGGATCATTTAGCTAGAGGATATCAGTGCACAAGGGTTACTAAGAGTATGTTAGTCCTTAAAAGCTGTGCACCGTAGCTCTCTACTTTGGGGCACAAGGTAGGCTGCATTATCTGGCTTCATTGTGATGATTCTACGGAGCCGTGAAACTAGTATTGGCCAATTAGTTGTGAGCGCAAATGACGTGTGTCACTTCTGGTCATAGAATTTTTTTTTTTTTTAAAGATTTATTTGACAGAGAGAGACACAGCGAGAAAGGGAACACAAGCAGGGGGAGTGGGAGAGGGAGAAGCAGGCTCCCCACTGAGCAGGGAGCCCGATGCGGGGCTCCATCCCAGGACTCTGGGATCATGACCTGAGCCGAAGGCAGACGCTTTACGACTGAGCCACCCAGGCGCCCCTGGTCATAGAATTTAAATGCCAACCTGACACCCTCTGAATGATCTTTATTTTTCCCATAACAACATGAAACGTTCAAGATGGCAACTGTTCTATCAGCCTGGAACCCTGAATGAGGAGACATGGAACTGAGCAGCTGACTTGCAATGGACTCAGCACGACCAAGAAAACAATTTTTGTCATTGTAGATCACTAAACATTGGAATTGTTCGTTATTCTGGCATAAGATAGCCTCTCCTGACTAATACAACAGATTTGCTCTGTTTGGCAGAACTAAGACTAGTGGTTGGAAGTTTTAGGGTTTATAGGATTTAGGAGTTTCAGGGTTGAAAGTTTTAGGAAAGCCTGCATCAATTTTGTTCAATTTAAAAAAATGTAATAAAGTATACAAAGATGGAATGAACTACTTAGGATATTCCTCATTTATACACACAATATACATTGAACTTTACCCTGTGGTAACTATTCTGTAGATAAAATCTCTGCCTTTATGTAGGTAAGTGGTAAGTTCTCCTTCACTCAAGGTGTTTGCCTTGATAGCCCCTAAAGGTTTGACTTGACAAATTAACTTCAAAAATACATTCCAACCAGGAACTTCAGGATGTCTATTTCCTCTGATCTAAAAAAGAAAAAATCTATTTTCTCAAATATTCTTTTGATTTCATCCATTTACGGATCCATTGAGTTGTCTTTTCACATTTTGATGTCATCTTGCCACCAAACAAATTCCTTGAAGGCCAGTACTGTTTTATCCTTCCTTTGCATCTTTCTCACACTATTTAGTAGGCAGTATTTGTTGTCTATTGTCCTAAGAAAATAATCAGCTTTTGACACGAGTTATTATTATTGACCATTTGATATGTTTCATATTTACTTGTCTTTCAACCATTTAAATTAGATTTGGACTTGTTAAAAAAAAATCTAGGAGCAGAAATATATTACCCTAATAACTTCCAAACAAAATACCTTTTTCTTTTGGAAAAAAAAAAGGCTTATCCTAGTACTATTGAATTTGTGGCCAATTACAATATTTCATTAACATCTTAATTCAGTAAGTATTTAATGTATTCCTACTATGTGCCAGGGGGCAACGCTTACAAAAGAGTTTATCAAGTTATGTTACTTAATGCACTGTACGCATCATTACATAATTCTGTATTATAATAGAGCCTGTGAGCTCTCTGTTCAAGACTATTTAGGGGGAAAAAAGCAAATTCACAAGGTCAGGGCAAAATGTTCCTTTGGTTTAATTCAGGGGAGCATATCACACTTTAGATTCGGGGGACTTAGCTGATAACTTTGGGAAATAAATGAGTATGTAAGAGTGTGTAAAGGAAAAAAAAATCAATCTTTTTTTTTTTTTTTTGTATTTCAATTTCTGTTAAGCTTCACTTCAGCCTTTCAGAATTGGAGAATCAGCTGCCTGGTATAAGAAATTGCTAATAAGGAGTAATTAAAGACTGAGAATTTATTCTTTCCATTCCAAAAATGATGTCATTCCCAGATGGAGATATTGGTACTAGTTAGGCAATTCAGCATTTTGGTAAATTAAGGCAGGAGATTTGGTGTCTCTTGGGTCCTATGTATGCAGAAAGTGGTCCAGGAGGGAAATCTTGTGTTTTGTTTTTGCCCATGGCATTTATATCTTTTTCCTTTGCTTTACAGAACCAGGAGTTGAGGTGGGCACTTGCATCTTAGAAACAAGGTTAATTCTCTAAAATAACACTAATTCATAAACTTTTTATATTCTTATGTCTTTGGAATTGTTGCCTTCGCATAAAATGACAATCAACTGAAAAAGATGGACATTCCAGTGAATCCAATATCACTGATAGGAAAGAACTGGCATATCAGAAAGCAGCATGAATACATGCGCTATCCTCCTTTATTTAGAAAAACCACACAAAAATACAGCACATTTGATGTGCTGTTACCAGGACTTGAAAGTAGAATCAACCACTGTGTAAAAGATAAAATAAGACTGCACGAATATGAGGATTTTCCCGGCGTGCTTTATTCATAGACATCTGACAGAAGAGGACCTAACAGAGCTTTTAGGAAAAACTGAATTCTCAGCCCACAGTCACTTTCCAGGAACTTCACTGCAAACAGTGCTCCGCGCTGGCGAGATGGAGATCTTAGCAATCTCCCTCCTGCTTCCATAGTTTCCTTCTCTCTAAATACAATTATGTATGGGGACTTAATGAGAGAGCAAGCCTTGTGTGAAAGGAACTCAAGAAAGTGCAGCTTCTAAAAATACACCGAGGCGGCTCTACAGTCCTTATTGTTACAAACTGACGTTTTGCAGTTCAAGCTATGAACCTAACAACTACACACACACACACACACACACACACACACACACACACGAAGAAAAAAGAAGACTGTTTTTCCTTTCTGCAATCCCCTTAACTTTGAGTAAACAGTAGTAATTTTCTGTTGTCATACTCAATGCAAATTTCCCCAAGACGACACGACACAAAACAAAAGACCTGTTAGCTTCCTAGCAGCGGGGTGGGGGTGGGGGTGGAGGATGGCAGGAGGAGAGGGGCAAAGTTGATGGAGTTCTCATTTCTCCTTAGCCTGGGGTCCTGAACCTCCAAGTCACTCTGCTCTTGCAGAGGTTTTTGGAGTTTCATTCACCTTCTGGGAAGCTTCCCTTGCCCCTCTCCTCCACCACCCCCTGTCATTAAATTCTCATCACTTGCCCCCTTTGCTTCCAGCTTTTTGGAGAAATTGGACCTCAGTTCACGGTCTTTTCCCAGTGGATTTTAAAGAAAAGTACAGCTGCCGACGGGAGGATACATATTAAACAAATGGGCAGGGGCGCGGGGTGGGGGTCTTTAAGAGGGCCCCCCTCCTTCTCCTTCCACCACGTGCTCCTCAGTTGGGGTGCAGCACTCGTGGATGGGTGCTGAGAGGGGCGAGGGTAGGATGGAGGGAGATGGACAGAGCTGGCTGTAAGGGAAGGAGGCCCCCTAGGAGAGATCGTCTCGACCGAACATTGACTAGAGAAAAAAACTGGCCCACATGCCCCTAGTGGGGAGCGATATACCCCACGCGGGCTGGGTTTCGGGGGGGTGCGTAGGGCCCTCTCACCTGACTTCCTCCTCCGCTGGCACACACACTACAATCACCGGCTTCTCAACCCCCCTCAAAAAAAACCCCAGCCAAACAACGAACAGCAAGAGGAAGCCGCAGGCGGCAAGGGAGGGGTGCGCGTGGTGGGGGCCCGGGAGAGGTGAGGGGGTAGGGTTGGCGGGCGTCGAGAACCGCGCCGCGCACCCGGTGGCGTACTCCCAGGCGCCCACACTTACCCCTAGCGGCTGAGGGTCCGGTCTTCGGCGCCAATCCCAGCGCGCGCCTCTCGCCCGCCCTCGTCCCTCCGGCCCGCCGCCCCCCACTCCCCGGCCGGCGCGCTGGGAGGGAGCCTGGGAGCGGCGCGCGGCGGCGGCGGCGGCGGCGGCGGCGGCTCGGGCTCGGCTCGGCTCGGGCTCCAGCGCGTTTAGTATAGCCGGCGGCCGCCGAGGCTCCACCGCCAGGGGGAGAAGCCGGGGCGGGCGCTGGGGAGGCGGGCCGGGCCCTCGCCGCCCCGCCGGCCAGCCCGCGTCGCACAAGCTCGGGAGCGGCGGCGACGCGGGGTCCGCCGAGCCCCCGGGCGCAGCGTGCCGGGCCGAAGGAGCCGCGGCTGGATGCGCGCCCCGGGGAGCTGCGGGCTCCCGCGGAGGGCGCCACGGCCGCTCCGGTGCGCCTCCAGACTGCGGGCGCGGCGACCGCCGATCCGAGAGCAGCTCCCGCCGGCCCCTTCCCCCTCCCGCCCCCGCCGCCGCCCCCTCCCCCTCCTCCCCCCGTTAACATCCCCTCCCTCCCCCCCCTTCCTTCGCTCGGCCCCGCGCGCTCGCTAGCTCGCTCCTCGCCTCGCTCTCCCCTTTAAACGCCCACTTCGGATGGGGAAAGAAGACAACTTGAAGTCAAGTTGCAATTAACTTCCGCGGCAGCCGCAGCTCCGGCGGCGGCGGCACAAGAGGCAGAAGCCGCCGCCTCGGAAGTCCGACGCCGGCGCGCCAGCCCCGGGAGCTGTTCCTGGTCGCGGGCCCGCACTCGACAGCCACCGCCGCCCCCAACGCCCATGCCTGAGTGAGTTCTGCTCCTTTGCCTCTCTTTTCCCCCCCATTCTTGCTCTTTCATCTCTCTCTCTCTCTTTTTTCGGAATCGATCCAAACTTCTCTGTAGCACCCACCCACGGCGCCCCTTGTTGGGGCGGCGCGGCTCCCCTCTCGTGGCCGTCCGGCGGCAAGGGTCCTCCGAACCCCTTCTTTCGTGCTCATCCGAACCCGGGAGGGGTGGGCCGGTTGAGCGTGGGAGAGCACACGGGATGGGGGACTTGGAGATGCCATTCATTCTCTCTCAGGGTGTGGGCACCCTAACACACCTGCCTGACAGACCCTGGCTGAACAAACTCCTTCAGGTCATCAGTATGACCCCTCTTGGAAGAGAAAAGGGGAACCGAAAAGACCGAAGGAAGCAAACGGGAAAAGGGAAAGAAAGCCTCTCTGTGCGCCCCGGAGCTGGGCTGGCAGAAAGGTGCCCGGTGGAGTAGGCTGGGGGAGTGGAAACGTTCCCCGCCGGATCGCAAGTAAGCTCAGCATCCTTCCCCGGTCCATCTCCTCCTTCCTCCGCCCCCCGCCCGCGCGGCTGGTTGGGAGCGGCGGCGGAGAGGGGCCTAGGAAGTTAGTGGCAACTTCTCCATCCCGGGAACACTCGGCCGCCCAGGCGCTCAAGTTGGAGCCGGGATTTGAAAGCCGCGGCACTCCGCATCTCGAGCCCTCGCTGGCGGTAGTGAGGTCGGCCCTGAAGGGGCTCCTGGGGTGAATGTGGGTTTGGAGTAGGGCTGGAGGCAGGAAGAGGTGCTGCTCTCCTAGCAGGACCGAGACATCACAGGTGCGGCCTCGGGGTCCGCACCGTGTCTCCCTCCTGCGGTCCCGACCCTAGCGTGGCGGCCTTCTCGGAGCGCTTCTCTGCGGAGGCTCCCGGGGCGGCGGAGCGTGGGTTTGGGCAACCACGATAAGAGAGGCACAAAGCAGGCAGGTGGCAGGTACGGGGAGTGACATGCGTGTACCGGGCAAGTGCACTGAGCAGGACTCTTGGGATGACCCGAGAAGACGGAGAGGGGCTTAGGACTCTTTCTGGAGGTCTTGGCCCGGACCTCCACTGGGGCGTTGCAAATCTTACTAGTGTCAACCACAGGATCGCCTCTCAAAGTGCCCTGGTTGGCAACTTTGACCTCTGCGCCGGTCCTCGGCGAACTTTCCTTCGCGGCATTCCAGATTTCCAGGCAAATGTTGTAAGACTTGGACTCTACACGGTTGTATAAGAGACGGGGGAAACAGAAAGACGTCCTGTTCTCAGGAGAAAACCATTCTACCCGGACTGGCTGGGGTTCCCTGCTTGCATCCTTGGAGGCCAGGGGACCTGACTTTTCCAAGAAGACAGAGGAGGGGTAAGAAATGAGTGAAAGGCGACTGGTCAGTGTCAGGTTTTGTCCTAAGCAGTCCCTAAAATCTACAGTGTTTGTGCTACTGAGGAAGTAACTCGTGCAGTTGAAACTTTATTGAAATTTACACCCTATCTGAAGTGGATTTTTCTGAGGTGTCAGGACTGTAAGATTTATTCTATAGTAAAACGTAGCTACAAAAACAAACAACAACAACAACAACAAAAACTGTACTTTAAGCCTGGAAAAAGCCAAGGTTGAGGTGTTCGCTCTAAAAACCTTTAATCTGCTGTGGGTACTAATGCTATGATTTAGCAGCAGTCCTTTATTTCTATTGCATATTATTTTAGTAGAACAGTAGTACATTCATATACTGGCTGCTCCAGTCTGCTGGCAAACATTAGCATTCAAGCTTACATTTTTGACAAAT
This sequence comes from Leptonychotes weddellii, assembly GCF_054177405.1. NCBI lineage: Eukaryota > Metazoa > Chordata > Mammalia > Carnivora > Phocidae > Leptonychotes > Leptonychotes weddellii. The sequence continues at coordinate 72,210,938 of NC_138369.1, forward strand.
GTGCAGACAGGAATAGCATGAATAGGCATCTTAAATATTAACAACCTAAGCATCTGTTGTGAAACAAATTTAATATATTTACTCTGTTTTTCTCACATTGTTAGAAAAGGTTATAATAAGTGCATAATTTCAACTTTAGTTAGCAGAAGTAACTGGCTGTATCTTTCACTACCTCTCCAAGTGTTTAACACAGTCACCAGACATAAATACTTTAATTAACTGGTTAGGCACATTATTAAATACACTTTAGACCATGTGTATACTATGTAAAATGTAACAGTAGCAAAATATGTATCCTATTTGTGCACATTTTAAGTGACTCTGCATTTTATAAATACACCAGGCATGTTTATTCTTCATCTCCATTTGACACTTACTACTTCATAGTTTTTCTAATGGAAGCAGTATTTTAAATGTAGAGTTGTTCAGTCATATCTAATACATAACATGTAAACAGTAGCTATAAAATACAAAGCACTGTTAAATTTAAGTATGGCTACGTGTAGCAAGATTATACAAGAGAACAAAAATCACTGCTCAATTTTGTATTCCTTTCTAAATAATGAATACAAAAGATGGATGAAAAAAGAATAGGTAGGGATTTCCCTCCTAAAGTAACTGGTGCCTTAAAATGTGTGTGGGGTGGGGGTGGGGAGAGCAAGGGGGAGAAGGGGGGAAAAAAAGAGATAGAGAAAGAAGACATAAAGAACTTCCAAAAGTCTGAATAGTTATTTCCAGAATCAATGCATTCCTCATTTTCCCACAAGCTGAAATATGTAATAAATAATAGTTCTTTGTATGTAAAAGTATTCACAAGGAATGCCTTTTGTTTAGTTGTTGTAATAAATTAATATATTCTTTGGTTGATCATCTACAAAAGTAGTTCTTTTGTCTCCCAGCATCTTAAACAAGAACAACAACAAAATGAGTATTGGTTTATTTCTGCAGACAAGTCTGTTGCCAGCTATATGAACTTGTGACTGAATAAGCTATGGTATGCTGAGTGATGGTTAAGAAAGACTACATTAAATTAGCAAAGACTGAAATATCTGAAGGAGGTTTTCAATTATTTTTTCATGTGACAGGTTGTGGATTGTAAATTAGGCCTAAAAGGTCAGGTGACAGGCACCTGTTCCTCATTATTGTAAAAATCTTTTGGTTACAAACACTATTAAAAGCTAAACACAACATGGATATACAGCAGGGACTCTATAAAGCACTCTAGTGGTTTTTCATCTCCTCTGTAAATTTCCAAGAGGGCCATACATTGATATGCCCTTTACACAAACAAATCATTTCTTCCAAAACGTGTTGTCTTGGATGGGATTGATGAAGTATATAAAATAAATGCATATGACTGACTCAATCTTCAGACCATGTCTAGACATGTTGTTATCGAATGCAAAAATATTATTTTTTAAGCCCCTTTTTCCTTTGCAGTCCACTGTTAAATTATCAGAATTTGTCCACATTTTAAATAGAAACCTCCCCAAATTGCCTTCTGTCTTTTTTAGATGAGTTCCCATTTTAAATAATGCCATGAAAGATTTTGCTAAATACTTGTGTATAAGGAAAAAATTAGTTGCACTATATACCGTCAGAGCTTTGTGGCATATAGAAAATGGGAAGAAACCCACATTTTACATGAATGCTGTTAGGAAGGGTATCAACATTTGATCTTCAAACTTGCTACTTCTCTCAGGAGAGTTCAGTAATATTTCTATTAGAATTAGAGAGTGTGATTTGATTTTTATGAATGGTTTACTTTTAGATATTTCAGACAGCAGAATAAGCATACATATTGAACGGACCTAAGTAGCACAAGGTTGTGAAAATATTAAAGGTGCCAGTTGCTTTTAATTGGCAAAGGAGGAAGATTTTTGAGTAAATTTGGTAACTCAGATTATTAAATTCTATATTTAAATATGTACTTTGTTTTAGTTTTGTATAGTTTATGCTTATTATATTTAGTATTCATTTTTAGCATTTGTGATCAGATTAGAGAATAGTCATTACTCTTGCTTTTCAAATTGATTTGGTTTTCAAACTCCAAAACTCTGGGATGATTTTAACAAATTGGTTTACATTTTGACAGAACAGAGTTAAGTTAATTAATAGATCAGGCACGAAAAATCATCCACGGTAGGGTGTATTTTCTGGTAAAATGAAAGTTAAGTTTCAGCATGATGAGCATCAGGCTTCAGTAATCTGTTCCTCGTGTGGAATGAACACTTCCTACTTCGAGCTAGCAGGCACCTACTGTTTATTTACGCTGCATTAAACTGACAGCTCAGCAATCAAAGGAAAAATATTACTTACCTTCCTGAAGTAAATACCAGTTTATAGGTTAGTGCACGTATTTATATTCCTGTCACCACTAAATAACGGCTCTGTCTCCATTTTAATATCTACCTGTACTATAACCCAGGGCTTCACACTCTTCCTGGTTGGGGGTAGGGGTCGAGAGGAGTTTTTCTTACCATTTACCAATGGCAAAACTTTAAAGAAGAGTAATATCATCTTATTTCTGTCGTGTGAGAACCAGTCGAAAGAAATGCTATGCACTTTTTCTATACATTCCTCCACTGTAACACCAAAACCCCCAAAGAGGCTGCATGCCACTTAAAATAGTCATCTTAGAGCCTCACCTCAGGACAAATAGGTTCAAACACATCGAAGTGTGTGTTTGCTAAATTAACTTTCTGCAAAGTTCCAAATAGATTACTTAAATTATCTTATTACTTAGGGAATAACTTTGATAAAGGGTGGTACCTTCAAGTCTTAGATGGAATGTTTCAGTTGTTAATGGAGATCTGCTAACATGAGTACAAAGTGGGACTCATCGATCGATCAATCAATTGATTGATAGTGTTAGCTTTCCTCTGAAAATATTCTCATCCCCTCTGTCTCCTTGTTAATCTGCCAACCTTAAGAGATTTTTCAACTTTCTTATAAGAATAATACTAAATGCATTTATTGTTTTCTTTTTAAATTAAAAGTCCCTTCTTTTCCAGGACCCCTGGAAACATCAAAATACTGTCAAAGTTGAATTCTAAAACTTAGAATTAACTTGAGAAAACGCTTATTTTCACTTACATTCTATAAGTAGCTCTTACACCATCATCTACACACAGTTGTCAATCACTAATCACATATTCCATTGACATCAGAGCAGAATGTGGTCTTAATACAGCATATAAATCAAATCTGTTACACAAGATTCTTCTTCACTATATCAAAGAAAAAGTGTCTACTATGGTAATTTATATATCGTTCCTGAGTGCTATTCTCAATGGTAAGTCTATTTAAACTTGATGTCTTCATAGAGTGTGATCAACACATTAACACACATTATTTAGTACTTTTGAACTTATGCCAACTGTACCTTTTGCTGTTTATTTTTTTAAAGTCTTTTTTTAAGATCAGATATTTCATTTCAGAGTAAATAGATACAGATTGTGTGTATATATATTCAGGGTGAGATTTAGTAGCAGAGCATTTCTCCAGCATATTGGCCTATTTTTATGCTTTCAAGTTATTCTGTATCACTTCCACAGTTGTTGCTGTCTGAAGGTTCATAATAGAAATTCTAATCACCTCTTTCAATGGACTTTCAAGGATGTAATTCAGTTTATGTGATGATCTAGTTTAGTTATGAGAGATAAAAATTGGTTAACTGGTACCCCAGCATTTATGTCCCTAGGTTCTGCTGAAATTTATTCAGTCCAGTTATTTGACATTTGGTAGTGAAGTATCTTGTAATCAAAAATTAAGAGTTGGTTCAGTTTCCAGTGGAGGAAAGATCTTGCTGGATAAAACATTTAACTGCAATATTTTATTACACTCATCACTCATTTTAGAGCCGCTTATTGTTGCACAAATTTTTGAGTACCTCAGGGTGCAGGTCCCCCAAATGAAGCTGAAATGCTTGCAGAAGAAGCAGATGTCAGGCTGCACCTGGTTGTGCCTTTACTAGAATGTCTGTGGACCTGCACAGGCCCCCCCTCCTCTGTACCCCTTCCCCCCAGGTGTGCAGGAAGTGGAGGGCGTTGTACCGGGTGAAGTGGGTGGACTCTACCCAGAGCTATGACCTGATTTGTGACGCACCCTCAGAACTGCAGTAATGGTCCAGCTGCTTCACAGGCAACTGGTAACACCTCATTTGGGATGCTTCTGCCTTGCTAGCAGTGCCAGAGAGAACTTCGTCATTGTCACCTCATCAAAGACTACTTTTTGAGAGCTCTCCTATAGGGCTAGATTTGGAGAGCAGCCTCTGATATTTGGAGGGTAAGTGCCAAAAAAGTTCCTCTCAGTTTCACATGGAGAATCAGGGCTACAGCCACAGGGATGAGAGACAGGCATTGAGTTTCCCGGGGAGATCTCTGTGTTGGGATGTTGCTTTTTCTCAGCTGGAGATGATTTGGGACCAGATACCAACAAAAATTCTTCAGTGGGCATTCTTCTTTGGGTGGTGAAATATGGTAGGCAGTCCCAGGGGAAACTATTAGACCCTCTTTCCTTGAGATATTTAAAGAAAAGGTGGTAATCTGTGTGAGAGGGAATTCTTTAGATGCTGTTTTCCAGGAAGCCAGGCATATAGTGGAGTTGATTGCTGGAGGTTCCTTTCTAGTCTTACTCAATGGTTTCAGATGTGCCGTTAAGAGCATGTAAATGACAATTTGGCCTTTTAATGTTTATAATGTTAAGGACTTTAAGGCAAAAGAGGTTTTATGTTATAAATATTTTATTGTGATAATTACTATAAATAAAATAGAACCTAGTATATGCAGATATCTTTTGAAATGGAGATTGTCTTGAATATAGCGTATCCATAATTAGCTGTTTGATGTTGAATGCAATTGAGTTTTCCTGTTCCAGTGAACCGGACGATAGAAATCACTGGAGATTAACAACAGGGCTATGTGATTCTTGATATATCAAACCTCTCCCCATTCACTGATAAATTTTTTTTTTTTAATCAGTGAATGAAGAACTAAATTAAACTGCTTTCAGTTGTAAATTTTAAAAGAATATATAGAATTGATAAAAATAATCCAGGTGTTTTTCCGTTGTATTTTCACCAACTGAAATGATACCTGGATGTCCTGTTTAATGTTAGACAGATTTCTCCAGGCTGTGGATGGAAAGAACAATATTTTAATAACTATTCTTTAAAAAAAAATTCTTAGAGGTGGGCTCTCTTTTGGGTGGTTTAAGAGGACTCAAAAACAATTTAGAACATTATCTTAAAAGTTAAAAAAAAATGACAGCCTTACTTTGTATGGAGTCATTGTATTTTAATAATACTGTATGCTTATTAGTGTTATTAGAGCAGTAGACAGTTAATTACAGCCTTTTCTGAGACATGTTAACTGTATATTAACAGTCATGTTAAAAAAGAATGATGTATACTCTTACATACAAGCGCTACTTGCTAGACTCTTTTAAAAATATTCTTTTAGAATGTATAGAGTCAGATTTTTGGTCCAGAATCATCAAAATGTTTTCTTTCTTTCTTTTTTTTTTCATCAAAATGTTTTCTACTACAACTTAATTTTAAAACTTTTCACGGGATATACAATTTTCTTCTTCTTTTTTTTTTTTTTCTTTTTTCTATTCTCCTTTCTTTGTAATTGTTATTGACTTGGTCACTTTTGCCAGCAGCATTAGAAATTGTTGCCCCTCAGCAGTTTTAGCTTTCCCACATTGTATTTTGAGACGCCTACATTTTCTTATATTCGGATGACTTTGGCCAACATAAGCCATTAAAAGCTTATTGAGTTGATTTAGCACCTCTTCATACTTCTTTTTGTAGAATGATTTTAGTCACCGTTTTTGTAGCCAAGTTATGTTTTCTTACAATTCTCTATAACTGATATTTAAGATACATTTGAGCACTTGATCACAGAGGTAGTTCTAAGTCTATTTCCTTTTCCAAACTTCAACCCTTGGTTTTGCTTTGGCTTCTGGCATGGCAGAACAAAGGTGCCTGGAACTAGAGTTTAAAGCTGGACTTAGCCTTACTTAGACAATGCTACTAAATTGGTTAACTATTTGAATTCCTCTGGTTAGTTTGGATATGTAGACCTTGTAAACTTATACTATATAGCATTTTAAAGTCCGCTAATATTTCCACTTTATGAATTTTTAGGTGCTGCTGTTATTTATTTCTACAAGGTATTAAAAGACTAAAAAAATTCAGTGTAAGCTACATGTCTGTTGTGTTCTATAAAATAAGAGAAACTCCACAGTTAGCATCCTTTGCCTTGCATAGTGAGCACTCATTAAAGATTTGCTAAACTAATAATAAAATAGTAAATTTAGCTTGTGCTGAGAATGATTTAATGGGAAAAGAGACTTTTTCCTCTAATTTTCTCTTTTTGCTGGGGTTATCTGGACACTTAATCTACGCATGTCCCGGTTTTCTGGATAATTGAATGTTTTTCTTCTTTAACTATGTGCTCTGTCATTTTTTGACAGTAGCACCAGGGTCTGCTCTATCCTCATTGCCTCTGACCTTCAGGAGTAGGTGAAGAACCTCAGTTTAGGTTCATGGTCCTTTGGTGTTAGGTGTAGTAACAGACTGTACTGGAGTCAAGAGAGAGCTCTCCCCTAAGGTCCTTGCAGTTAGGTCACCCATGTAATGGTCTTCCTGATATCATAGAACCAAAAATACTACGGACTAGTGGCCCATGGCTGATTGACCTCTACCTGTTCTTTACTAAAATGATGATTTTTTTTTTTTCTGGATCCCACTGAATAAATATCTGTCATGATCATTGCTTAAAAAGAAATTTTTCATTTAGCTATATACATTGTTGAAAAAATGTTTTAAGATTTAGAGTACTTGTATTAACAAAGATTTCACTCCATTCCTTAAAATTGATGCTAGAGTTGCAATAGGAATGCATCTAAAACATTCTGAAAAGTTCAGTGAAAGTTATTTAAAAAACACTCTTGCTTTTTAAATTTATTTTCTTTTTGAGACCTGTATGGAGCTATTTGCAAGACAGCCCTATTTAGTTCCACAAAAGGAAGTATTCCTCAAGCAGTACACTGCTGTGTGACCTATTACATTATCATGCACATTCTGTCTCTTTAAAAACAGTCTCCTCTATTTGCCCTATTAATTGTTGATATGTTGCCATCCACGAGACAAAAATTAGAGCTGTAATTAAATAATCATGTGATGCTCCTTAGTGCCAGTGAGAGCAAACTCATTTTTCCAGGCCCTGATGGTCACTGATTATTGTATTACTACTGGCTTGCTTTATTTTTTTTTAATGATTCTCTATCTGTAGATTACCTAACTACTGTCCTTCTTTTCAAAATTAAAGAAAGTAGGGAACATTCAGCCAGTTAATTGGCTAGAGGTCTTCAGGGATGTAAGGTAGACATACCTTTTTTTGCTTTTGGTCACCTGGTAGGTTCTTTGGGGAGGCTACATCAGTGGTGTGGTTGCCTGCCATTTAATTTACACTGGTGTTTTGGCTGGGATGGAGGCATATGGGGAATGCCAGGAGAATTACAAAAGGAGCCGGGTATTAAAATTCAGAAATGATTAAAATTGAAATAAAAGGATGCTGCTTCTTTGCCAGTACTCTGGCAATCATAATGACACATAGAGATTAGTTCCCACCTTCATCTTTTCCTTCTTTCTCATTTCCTCTTGTTTATTGTTGACACATTTTCCTTATGTCTGCCTCCCGTCTCTGTATCTTTTTGCACCATTATGCATTCATTCCTACTTCTCCCTCTTTCCTTAAGCATGGAGAAGCCTACTTAACCTTATTATAACAATAACAGAATAGGCTATTAATATTTAATGTGCAGATGATTAAAATTTCTCTCCCTTAAACATAGGTCAGCTGTATTATTATTAACCGGCATGTAATTTTTCATTTAAAATATTCTTATTCTGCCCTTGCTGTTTCTAAAATGTAGTCTACTTTAGTAGTGATTTAATACTTAATGTTTAGAAAACTGTGGTCGGCTAGTGAGAAAAGAACTTACCAGTCATGGATAATCAATTATGCATGAATTCAAATGTAACAGATGGAATCTGGTGAGTTAAAGTTTCTCTTTGCCTTAGTGGGTTTTTTTTCCCTTATTTGTTTGTTTGACACCTGTCTCTTATATAGAGATAAACATCTAATGTAGCATGTGAGAAATTTCCTTTATCTTTATGTTCTCTTTAAAGTGAACTTCATTTTTTTTAATTACACTTGACGGCAGAGAATTTTTTATGTGGTCTTAAAGATGATCAGATTCTTTTCCATCACTTTATAGATACAGAACCTGATTCTGCTTGACTTACAAAGGGTCACTCAGTGGGCTAGTAAAAAGGAAGAAGCAAGACCCAAATCTCGGTTCCTTGCCTTTTCTCCACTACTCTTCCCACTGTCATTTTTCTTCTTTTGTAGGAGTTGCTTAATAATAGAGGTGTTACACTAACTCTGGGTTTGAAAGAATTTCTGATGGAAACTGTGGTAGACTAGTGTTAAAGTGGGTAGTATTCTCTTCTATGGTGAACAACTGTTATCTGTGAACATGTATAATGTTATGCTAAATGTATATTAGATATACGTTTATTCATACTTGGATGTTGACCAAACAATTGGATTTCCCAAACCTATTGGGAATTCCCCAAGATTTGGTTTATATCCTAAACTGTGGTATATGCCAGCCATGAAGATGCCTTTGCTTGCAATATTGTAAATTCTTAGTGACAAAACCCCTTTGTGCAAAGTGAACTAAAAAGTTATTTTTGAGAGCCTTGTTATTTCTATGGAGAGATGAGTTTAATTTTCATTAAGTATAATGTGAATCTGTGGTGTTTTTTTCAGTTGTAGAAATAATAGAATAGTGGGTATTGTCCATCTTTAAAGCAATACAGTCTCAAAACAGTGACAAGCTGGTCCCCATCAAAATTTTTCATAAACATGCTGTTTGTTTCTCTCCCAAGTGTATTTATATATATAAAAAACAATACAAATGAAAATAGTCTTTACAGAGTAAATAAAAATAAATGATTAAAAAATAGCCTCAAGGCTCACTAGTTCTGTTTTTAAAGTTACACTGTAGCATTATTTATCAACTTTTTGCTTCATATCAGCTGGAAATTTGCATGTATATTTATAGTCCATGTTAGTTATCTAATGAATTAAATCCCACAATAAACACACAAGTTAAGAAAGAGGCAACTACAAAATAGGTAACTGGATATGCTCTAGCAACAGCTGTACTGTGCAGCTATTTTTTAGTATTTTATTTATGATTTTATATATAATAAATATGCAATTTTAATTTGGCTTCACTATTCATATTCCTTAGTCATGCATCATCAGAAAAATACATATGGGGCGCCTGGGTGGCTCAGTTGGTTGAGCGACTGCCTTCGGCTCAGGTCATGATCCTGGAGTCCCTGGATCGAGTCCCGCATCGGGCTCCCTGCTCGGCGGGGAGCCTGCTTCTCCCTCTGACACTCCCCCCTCTCATGTGCTCTCTCTCTCTCTCATTCTGTCTCAAATAAATAAATAAAATCTTTAAAAAAAAAAAAAAAAGAAAAATACATATGGGTAGGTATGAAGTCAGTGAGACCTAATTTATACATGAATTTCCAATACATTGAAAATTCCATTATTATTTTAAATGTCCCTAATATAAAATCAGTAAGAATAGATGATAGGAAACAGAATATAGGACAATATTTTATGGAAAAAGATGGTATTAGATATTATTGCATGTAGAGGTAAATAATCCTATTACTGTCACTAAAAAGTGACCGATAAAATTAAATTTGAAAGCCATTTGGGCCTTTTATAACCAAAAAGTTCTATTTGTTTATTTTAAAAATTTCCTTATATCTTTATGTTCTTATCCAGAGACAATTTAGAAATTATTACACTGACTACATTTATACCGTTGGTGCACATCTGTGGCTCTCCTGCATGCAAGTGTTTGACACTCTTACATGCTGTTTAATTGGGAGGGTCTACTATTTTATGAGTATAGTTAATTTTTACTCATTCAAAAACATCCAAAAAAGAGTTTTTGTGCTTACAGCACTCTTATTTGTCTGTTTTTGTCTATGTTTCTTTCTCTGCTTTTGCTAACATGCCATGGAATAGAATAAAATCTGAAAAGAGAACCATTTTCTTGCATCAGAGGACCATCAAATTACCTACTTTGGGTGGGATCTTGGTCTCTAATTACCAATCCATGTTAATTATCCTTGGGTCAGGTATTCATCATGTGAATTAATTATCTAGCATAGACTGGACTGTGGCTGTTGGCGGGTAAGGACAAAGCAATGGAAGGTTGGCGGTGAGGAGAGGTTTGTTCGGTATGTTGTAGCTCATTGTTTTTTTGCTTGGCATGATATTTTCATGATAATATATATATATATATATATATATATCTGCCAATTTTAGGAATATATGAAAGTTTGTTTTCCTTTAGTTTTTGTTTTGTTTTGTTTTTAGTTATTTTGTTGGAGTAAAAGATACATAACATAAAATGTTCCATTTGACAATTTTTAAGTGTACGATTCAGTGGCATTAATTACATCCACACTGTTGAGCAGCCATCCCCACAGTCTGCGTCCAGATCTTTTCCATCATCCCAAGTAGAACGTACTTTAGTTTTTCTATTCAACTTCTCCTTCGCTGCAATGCATTTCAAGCATTATAGTGGCATTTAATCATTGTCCGGGTGTGATGCAGTTGTTTCCGGTGGTGGCTTTCCTTCCTGATGGACAACCCCTGTCCACTGCCTTGTTGCGATGGGGATGGCAGTACAATGTCAGGTGCGGCCTTTGGATGATACTCCCCAGAAATGATCTGGACAAACGTTCAGGTCTGTTGTAACCGCAGTATGTTCCTCCCTCCAATTAAGCCAAGAAAGATTAGCAGTACTATTCACATCACTAAGAAGATTTGGTTGGTACGTCTCGGCTAAAGTTTGATTGGAAAGTCAAAGGTTTGACTTCATTGGAATTAAAATCCCCTGAGCTTCCCAAGAGTATGGCACAGCTGCGGGGCTGTGACGCCCTGCCACTGATTGGCTCCTTGGCACGGACAATGTGAATACTTCAGTTCTGCTTAAGTGCAGGACTTAGCCTGGAAATAAGTTGAACAGTTTTTTTCAACTGTTCAAGAGGAAACCTACTCAAGGTTGAAGTTTTCTGGGAGAAAAATTCATGCTCATCTATGTTGAAAAAAGACTTACAGGAAACCAGTATGGTTCTGGCTCCAGTAAATAATAGACTGGTTTTAGAGTTTTACTTCCATGTGTAATTTTGTGGTTAGTCACTTATGTCTGTAATGATAAATCATATACTGGCACAGGATTTCTGGCACCTCAGTAAATCTCAAGCAAGTGCCCAAATGCTAATTTATCATGGTTCCTTACACACCATCCCTGTTTCACCAAATCAATGATCTAATAGCTTGCTCCCACGTTTCTTTTGTTGTTGTTGTTTGTTTGAAACAAGTGGCTTGCCTGCACATACATTCCTTAAATTGGGGGCAAGTGCTGGTTCCTAGAACAGCCTTAAGTTTTCCAAGTGACTCCAGGTTTGGATTAAAAAGCTCACTTTGAAGATGTCCTGGCAGGTATATTTGACTTCCTATCTCCAAAACATGAACTTACCCAGTAGATGCCAAACCTGGCTGTACATGGGCATCACCTTGGGGAGCTCTAACAACTAAATGCCTGGCTCCCATTCTCGGCCATTCTGATTTTTTGCAGTGGGGTGCCGCCTGGACATCTGGATTGTTGAAGGAGCTCCTCAGGTCACATCGATGTGCAGAAAATTTGGGAAGCCACTGAGCTAACTTCTGATCCTGGCACCTGGCTTTACTTCCTAAGATTGCAAGAATCTTTCTAAGATTCTTATGAGCACTCTCTCATAAGCACAGTTCTTGGATTCCTTCTCCTGTGATGACACTGTGGGAGACTCTAGGAACACAGACATAAGTATAACCTCAGAATGCATACAGACTTGGCAGTTCAGAGGAACAGACAGGTAGATAGAGAATGTCCCACTGAAGGACAGGTAGTGTGACGGAACATCAAAGGAAGTAACTAAAAGCTGGAGAAGGATTCAGACAGAAGAGGTGCCATCAAGCTACATATTAAAGGCTATGGCCCAGGTAGGTTCCCAGGTGAGAAGGGGGAGGAAGCAATGGGGGGGGAATGTGGCAGCCTGAAACTGTTAAGTACTTTGGTAGTGATATCAACACTGGAGGATCAACAGCAATGACCGGATTCCTTCCTGTCCCTACTCAATTTTGGATGTGAGTCTAGATAGAGATACCAATTTTGATGGAATTACTTACTACCATTGTGCCTTGTCAAGGTTATGATCCATACTGACGTCTGTGGAAGGAAAGGTAGCTTTTAAAAAATTTTGCTCAATAAATTTTTGCTAAAATGGTACTATTTCTGGGTAAAAGACCCAGGTATCCAGTCAAGTTCTAGAAGCCATCTATAATGGCTCTTCATTTCCCTTATCCATCATTCCCCAAACTAGCTCTTTGCTCAGTTTTAATAATGACCCTTGTCTATTAAAACCATATCACAAACTACCAGTGGGTATTCACATCCACCCCAGAGTAATCAGGAAATAACTTTTGATCACTATCAGTCTGGCTATAACTGAAACCTCACTTATTAGGGAAAAAACAAAAACCAAAAACCTTAAGCCCCATATTTAGAGTCCATTATCATTTCTCTTTTATCTCCCCTGA